>NC_082729.1:21249846-21586185 GCF_030144855.1 Hypanus sabinus | reverse complement strand
ATAATAAACATGCGAGAAAAAAGAAAACTCCTTGTCCTTAGGATGCCGAAATCTCCAAATATCAAAAACTCCATTATCAGTCATGAAAGAGTCGATTCAAGTGGCCGACCTATTGGGTAAAGTCTGAGTAGATATAGATTTGTCCATCAAAGGATTTAAACAGCAGTTAAAATCACCACCCATTATCAAATTATATTCATTTAGATTAGGTAAAGAAGTAAATAAGGACTTAAATAAATCAGGACAATCCACATTTGGAGCATAAACATTAACCACAGCAATCTTTTTATTACAAAGTAAGCCCGTAATTAACAAAAATCTATCATTCGGATCCGAAAAGCTATCATGTTGGACAAATGCAATAGAGGAGTCAATAAAAATTGAAACTCCCTTTACTTTGGCATTCGAATTCGAATGGTACTGTTTGACCGGCCAAAACCTAAAAAAAACGATAATTGTCCTCCTTCCTCACATGAGTTTCTTGTACAAAAATGATAAGAGCATTAAGTCTTTGGAATACTTTGAAAATCTTCTTTCGTTTAATCGGATGGTTTAAACCATTAGTATTCCAAGACACAAAATTAGTGGTCTGAGCCATATTTCTAAAATCAACCCTTTGATATATAAAGGTTAACCAAATCATGAACTCATGCCCCCGGAAGAGGAACAAAAATAAAGAGTGGACCCGGAAGTGACGACATCGTTGACATATTTGAAAAACAGCCCAAATGAAAAAAAAACTAAAACCAACTGGAAAAGGGACTATAGAGTTAGAAAAAAGACCACCCCCACCCCCTCAAGAGAGAGAAAAAAACTTCAGCCAAAAATCGGCTGGGAAAAGGAAAACATGAAACTAATTCTGTCCCCATATCAGAGGAAGACCACACCGTATATAAAGGATATATAAATAAAAAATCCACCCAAACTTTAAAAATTTTGATCACTATACCGCAAACCAAATTTCTTAATATACTTGGTTGTAAAAAAAAACGAAAAGAATATGATCACTAAGAACTTATAAATCGGGTTATAACCCAAACAAACCAAAAAATATTTAGACTGTGAAAAGCAATGCATTGTAGGAAGAAGACGAGAGAAATAAAAATAACGCCATCTTAAAAAAACAAAAAAAAATTTCAAGAAAACACCATCTTAGTAAAAAAAAAATCACCATCGAAGGGTTAAAAATACACCTTCGAAGGAAGAAAAGTAATAGTCAGCAATATAGTATAATGGTTAAAGTGTATAAAACAAACCGATTAATATGACGAAAGAACACTTTAACTTGAATATAATGTGTAGAGTGAACCTCCACCAATAGCCGGAAACAAAATCTGGTTTGAGGAATCAAGAGCCATCTTATACGATCAAAAACCCTTATTTGTTAGAAATGAGATTCCGTAACAGTAGGGAAGTTCTCATTTAGAAAACTTCTCGCTTCAGATATAGAAAAAAAAACTCGGCATGGAGCGTTTGGCGGCGAGACTCTAAGCTCCGCAGGGTATAAGAGCGCAGGTTTTAGAGTTTTCTCATAACATTCAGACATCAGAGGTTTAAAAAGAAGCCTTGCCTTCATTACTTCAGGACTAAAATCTTCTACTCAGCGGAAATCGTGATCCTGAAATTTATTCGATCCTGAAATTTAACCAATCCTAAACGCCGGGCCACACAAATAAGTTGATATTTATCATGAACGTAATGAAACCGGACAATTACAACCGAGGGTTCAGCTGAAGCACTCGGTGATCGACGCTTGATTCTATGAGCACGATCAAGTAACGGGGGGAGCAGATACTTTCTTATTCAGGGGATTCTGCATTGTTGTGTGTTGGGGAAAACATATCTTAAAATGTAAGAATTTTTCATTAAGAAATGAAAAACTCGATTGCTGGGCAAGGCAGCAGATTGTGAATACAAGGTTTGTAACAATGGCACAGTCACAAGGTGCATTGGGAATCAAACAGATTTCAGGGACTTGGTAGGCTGAATGGCCTGTTTGGGTACTGCAGTACTCTATGGCATCAAACGCACTGTTCCTATATAAACAGCATCATTCAAACTTGCTCTGTATGAAATTATCAGCTGGTGTTTGCTAAATATAGACATGCTCAGAATAGATTAGAACTAATTGTAGATGAATCACTTCTATCACGTAAATTCAATACATGAATTTCTCTACTTTTCCTTTCGCCACTTTCCCCACACCCTCTCCTCACACCCCTGTCCACAGAACAGCCTCAACAAACGGCCGGAAATGCATCTCTTTCCTCTTCTGTACCGTTAGCTCCAAAGGTCCCGCGATTTCCGTGCCCTTCATCAGCTGCGTGCTGTCATTTGTCAAGATGACCCGCAAGCATGGTACCAGAAGACCCCTGTATTTAATGTATGTGCGAATGTTCCACATTGCAATAGTTTTCCAGAACGTACACCTGGACTTCATGTTAAGGAAGTCTACCGCCAGTTAAAACGTAACCGAATGATTTCGACCCTAAGCGACTTCCATGAAACGATGTTCACTGCTATGTCGAAGACAGTTAAATTACCTGTATTGTATCTGTTTTGTGCAAATGTCCTTACCCTGTGTAAAGTATCATCTGTCGAACTATATTATTTCCTCTTTAAAGATATTCACTGTCGTGTGCAGATTGTGTTTATTCTGTCGGGTTGGGGTGGTGGTGGGGGAGGTATTCTTCCCCGTGTATCTTCACCTCAATGATTTCTGAAGCATTATTATGGCAGACTGAACGCTCACCCATTTACGGAAAGGTGGCGCTGTAGGGATGCTTTGGTGGGAATGTGGAGGTGTGAAACAGATGCAAGTTTGTAGCTGGCGTCACATGTACTGATGTAAAATGGCGATGAATTACTGGTCGTCCTTTGGATTTTGAAACCTCCGAGTAATGAATGGATCTGCTGTCAAATCCACATAAGGACAACAATATGTTGAAGTGTTTCCATGCGGAATTCATTATCAGAAGTAATAACCTGTTAAGGCTGCATTCACCGACATGTTGGTTACGGGCCCTGCCATCGTCGCTGTTTATCTCTGGTATAAATATTGGTGAGAATTAGCACATTGTTGTTGCGTGAATGAAATCACCAGAGAAAAATAATGGTAGACACGAGGAGCTTCTTTATTCGATCAAACAGGATACAAAAGGGATCAAATGGATACGCTTTCAGTCGAAACGTCTGGCTGGCCCAACGTGGGGTTCGATATTTATGAGCTAAACATCTAAGACAGTTACATACTTTCAATGCTTTCTTTGAAACTGCACACAAACTTCACACCTCCCGACTCGCCACCGACATCGAAATGAATTGTAATTAGCATCGTCTGGTGTGGAATTCACGGCTTTTAAGGAACTCATTGTTCAGAAATGCACTCCAAATTGAAACCGCAATTTATACTCAGATATGAAGACTAATTGCCGAAGTCTTTTGCTAAGTGTAAATGTGGTAAACCCAAAGATCGCCCTAACTATGTTATGGGCAGATTTCTTCCCCGACACAGAAATCTGCTTCTGCTGCGTTGACACACAAATGCCAGGATCCTTGCCATTGTTCTGGACTTTGCCACAGTGCTGTTTCTGGCTGAAGAGGGGCGGGCACATATCACCGAACACACTCACACACACACACACACACACACACACACATACATCACTTTCTTCTTTCCTGGAGTGGTTTAAACCTCTCACACACCATTGCCGTAAACACACAAATAGACGCGCACTTAAGCACCGATATACACACCCATACACACGCATCGTGCAAGTATTAAATTCTTGCAATTCTCTCTGTGCACACTATTCTTCCACATTTAACCCGTTTCACAAAATAACTATACGGGGTCTGAACTCTGTTAAAGTCACAGCGAGAGCAGAGGGCGTTTTGTAACGGCCATAGGCCCGTGCTGACAAACAATGGACACTTGAGACAGAATGCAGGAGAATTACTGGGACACAAAAGAATTAGTGTCTCGACCCGGTGCAGGGCAAATGGAATGTAATGTACGAGGGTCAATGTACAAGATGCAAGGACGGTCTTATTGCCTCATGAAAATAATAAAATACAGAACTGAATGCAGAACTGGCTTGCCCACAGAAGGGAAAGAGTTGTTGTTGACGGGTCATATTCTGCATCGAGGTCGGTGACCAGTAGTGTGACTCAGGGATCTGTTCAGGGACCCTTACTCATCGTGATCTTTATAAATGACCTGGATGAGGAAGTGGATGGATGGGTTAGTAAGTTTGCTGATGACGCAAAGGTTGGAGGTGTTTTGGATAGTAAGGAGTGTTGACAGAGCAGGATATTGATAGGATGCAAAACCGGGCTGAAAAGTGGCAGATGGAGTTCAACCCAGATAAATGTGAAATGGTTCAGTTTGGTAGGTCAAATATGATTGCAGAATATAGTATTAATGGTACGAATCTTGGCAGTATGGAGGATCAGAGGGATCTTAGGGTCCGAGTACATTGTACGCTCTAAGCAATTGCGCATGTGGACTCTGTGGTTAAGAAGGCATACAGTGTATTGACCTTCATTATCCGTGGAATTGAATTTAAGTGCCGAGAGGTAATTTCGCATTTATGTAGGACCCTGGTCAGACTCCACTTGTAGTACTGTGACCTCTTGGAGTACTTGGAGTGCTTTGGACCTCTTTTGGGGCAGGTGTGACCTGTACAAAAAGGACGGGTTGCACTTGAATCCTCGGGGGACGAATATCCTGGCCGGATGGTTTGCTAAGTCTGCTGGGGAGACAGTAACCTAGAATGGTTGGGGGATGAGAACCAATTTGAAGAGTTTAGGGGAGAGGAGGTTAGTTCACAAATAGAGAAAGCTAGTAGACGGTGTGTGAGGGAGGATAGGCAGGTGATAGAGAAGGGGGAACGCTCAGACCGAAGAGGTAGGGAAGAAGGAAGAAACAGATAATATATTTGATTGCATCGTTAGGGATAAACAGAGAGGAAGAGGTACAGAGTTTCTTAAATGAATCTATTTTAATGCTGGGAGCATTGTAAGGAAGGTAGATGAGCTTTGAGCATGGATTGATACCTGGAAATATGTTGTTGTAGCTGTTAGAGAAACATGGTTGCAGGAATGGTGTCATTGGCAAATAAATATTCCTGGATTTCGTTGCTTCAGGTTTGATAGAATTGGAGGGGCAAGAGGAGGAGGTGTTGCATTGCTTGTCCGAGAAAATGTTACAGAGGTACTTTGGCAGGATAGATTACAGGGCTCATCTAGGGAGTCTATTTGGGCGGAATCGAGGAATGTGAAAGGTGTAGTAACACTTATAGGGGTGTATTATATACCACCTAAAGGGGAGCGAGAATTGGAGGAGCATATTTGTAAGGAGACAGCAGATGTTTGTAGTAAGCACAAGGTTGTGGTTGTGGGAGATTTTAATTTTCCATGCATAGCCTGTGAAGCCCATTCTATAAAAGGGCTGGATGGTTTGGAGTTTGTAAGATGTGTGCAGGATAGTTTTTTGTAACAATACATAGAGGTACCGACTAGAGAAAGGGCAGTGTTAGATCTCCTGTTAGGGAATGAGATAGGTCAGGTGACGGACGTATGTGTTGGGGAGCACTTCGGATCCAGTGATCATAATGCCATTAGTTTTAATATAATTGTGGAGAAGGATAGGACTGGACCCAGGGTTGAGATTTTTGATTGGAGAAAGGGTAACTTTGAGGAGATGGGAAAGGATTTAGAAAGAGTGGATTAGGACAATTTGTTTTATGGGAAGGATGTAATAGAGAAACGGAAGTAATTTAAAGGTGAAATTTTGACAGTACAGAATCTTTTTAGTGTTCTCGCACAGGTGTAAAAACTCTGAACTAAACACCAAGTATTTACCAATCAATGAGGCGCGATCCCAGTAAGATTAACTGTTTACTGTTCATTCTTCCACATTGACGTATGGTGAAAACTGATGATAAAACAATACAAAATATATACAGTATTTGTTTCCTTTTTGGCATTTCATTTATATCATAAATACTTGCAAAAATAAAACTCCAACAAGCTATATTATACATTAAAGTACAACATACAGTCAGAATCTGCCTACGCCATCAACTGCTTTAAACACACTTCAACACATACTATCCGCAACTCTTTAAATAACAAAGAACAAAAACTTTATCAACCGTCATTACTTTTAACAGGATCAGCGTTAACATTTTTACTTCATCATATCGATTATCTTATGAACTTACGGCGTTGCTTCTATGATGTTTTTCGTGCGTAGAAAGAAAACTTTTCTCGCACTGATACTGCATACACAAGCCCCCTCCTTCCCGTTTCTACAAATCGGTATTTTCCCACAGAACGCAGCGAAACCGGGTGTGAACGTCATCGCATGCCGCGATATATCACAGACAACGAACTTACTTTCACCAACCTTAACTATAAACTAGAAAAAAGATTAGAAACAAATTACTAAAGCGAAAATATAATAAACTAAACGAATGCCTTAAGGGCAGCACACTCCCCTCTTGACCTTTGCCAGGTCACTATGAACATAAGACAAACTTCAGTCTCTAAATCAGTCCTTAGGTAGAAGTAGAATGACTTCTGCAACTGGCCTTTGGTAAGTTTTTACATCACTTTGGTCCGAAGTTCTCAACTCAACCTTCCTGACATGTCCACCCCTACCAGGGAATGTTGCAGTGATTCTGGCCATTAGCCAGCAGTTCCGAGCGATCTGCCTGTCCCTGAGCAGGAAAAAATCTTCAACTGGATGATTTCTGGGAGGTTCTGCCCACTTTTGTCTATGTTGCAACAAAGGTAGATATTCATGTCTCCAATGAGACCAGACTGATTTGCGAGAGCCTGAACCTGTCTCCATTACTTTGTGTAGAAATCCTTATCTGAGAAGTCCCCAGGTGGAGGGGGAGCTCTTGTCGTCTGCGCAAGGTACATTCATGTCGGGAGTATGAAGGGGATTTCCGGGTCAGAAGAGACAGATAGGAGTGGTCGTGTATTTATAATGGCTGTGACCTCTGCCATTAATGTGCACAGTACTTCGTGGGTGATTTGGGTGCGTTGCTGCAGAAACATTGAATCAAGGATCCTTCTGGCGATACCAGTCATCCGCTCCCATGAGCGTCCCATGTGAGAGGTGTGTGGTGTGTTGAACTCCCAGTTGCATCCCCGCTGACTGAGGTACCTTTGCACCGTCTTGTCCATCCCGAGCTCCTTGGACGCTCCAACAAAGTTGGTGCCGCAATCAGACCTTAACTGTTTTGCAGGGCCTCTTAGTGCAAAGAAGTGCCTAAGAGCATTAATGCAGCTGGATGTATCCAAAGATTCGATTACTTCAATATGCACCGCTCTCGAACTCATGCAGCTGAACATGATGGCCCACCGCTTGCTCTCTGCTTCCCCTCCTCTTGTGCGTCTAGTGGTGATAGCCCACGGACCAAATACATCGAGCCCCACATAAATAAAAGGAGGGCAGGCTTCAAGGTGTTTTGGTGGGAGGTCCGCCATACGTTGAGCTTCCATCTCCCCTCGCAGTTTCCTGCAGGTTGCACATCTATGGAGTAATGAATTGATCAGTGTTTTCCGTCCCAAGATCCACAGACCCGCTGCCCTGATTGCTCCTTTCGTCTGGTGATGGCCCTGATGCCTTACCTGTTCATGATGATGGCGAGTAAGCAGTAAGGACACAGGTCTGTCTTTGGGCTCTTTTCTGCAGCTGAAAGGCGAGAGTATATTAACCGGCCTCCAATGCAAATGAGATTATTCTTCAGAATCGAGTTGGGTTTCCTTAAAGGGCTGTCCTTTGGTATTGGTTTATTAACTTGGAGGGCTGAAAACTCCCTTACAAAAGCTGCTCTTTGAGTTGCTTTAAGGATGACATCCTTTGCCTGGGCCAATTCGTCGGCACTGTACCTACATGGGATATGAAGCTGTTTTAGATCTTGAAGTGAATCTCTCCAAGCCTCCCATCTGTTTAGCTCGTCTTCTGGTAGGGGAGTATCCCAGTCGGAGAGCTCAGAGGTAAGTTCTCTGAAGAGGACTCTTCCTTGGATCGTAACTGGCGCCAGGAGACCCAAAGGATCAAAAACACTGTTGACAGTGGAGAGAACTCCACGGCGGGTGAATGGCTTGATCACGGTCGGCACGGAGAACGTGAAAGTGTCAGTTGTAATCTCCCAAAGGAAGCCCAAACGCCTTTGTGTGGGTATGGATTCTCCATCTAGATCTAGGTCTTTGATTGCCGGAGCACAGTCATCGTGTGGGAAGGCCTCCATCACTGCCTGGCAGTTTGATGCGAACTTGTGCAAGCGGAGTTTTAACTCAGCGAGTGAGGCTTGTGTACGTCGGAGCAGATCGATTGCTTCGTCTTCTCTCTGTAGCGATATCAAGCCGTCATCGGCATAGAAGTGCCTTTCTACAAACTTAACGGTGTCATCGCCGTGCTCCTGTGCGCCCTCTCTGATGGCTTTTCGCAGCCCACAGATGGCCACGGCTGGTGATGGACTATTGCCGAAAACGTGGACTTCCATCCGATATTCAGAAACTTCCTTGTTAATGTTATTGTCCTTATGCCATAAGAAACGGAGGAAATTGAGATGGTCTTCCTGTACTAAGAAGCAATGTAATATCTGCTGGATGTCCGCTAAGATTGCGACCTTCTCCTACCGGAAGCGCAGCTGGACCCCGAGAAGGGTATTTTTGAGGTCGGGGCCTGGAAGGAGCACGTCATGAAGGGAGATATCAGCGCACTGAGCACTGGAGTCGAAGACCTCCCTGATCTGATTGTCGTTTTGTGGGTGGTAAACCCCAAACATTGGGAGGTACCAGCACTTCTCACCTTCTCTCAGTGGCGGTGCTACTTCAGCATGTCCATTAGCGAAGATCTTCTCCATGAATGCTACGTATTGTTGCTGCATCTCAGGTTTCCTTTTCAGGGTTTTTTTGCAAATACGTGAACCACTTGACTGCTTGCTCTTTGCTGTTTGGCAAGCGCCGGCGTTGTTCTCTGAAAGGTAGGGGGCGACCCAGTTATTTGCTTCGTCCATTATTTTAAGAAGATGGCGTCTTGTGCTGATGGAGCAAGTTTATTATCATGCTCAGTTTGCTCGAAGACTGACTGTCCGAGTGTCTTGTCATTTACTTTAGTTCCATTGTTAAAGCCCTGTCGTGCTTCCTTGATACACATGCAGCTTGTGCAGGGTTGAAAAATTGAACGGCGGCCACTCTCCAGCACATTGGTCTTGAGTGTGTTAACAGTCGGTTTGTGAACATTGCCAAGGCACACCTCTCCTATCACCACCCAGCCCAGATCCAGTCGTTGGGCAAAGGGGGCGTTGTGTGGGCCATTGACCTGCTGCCTGACCTTGTGCACCTGGAGAACGTCTCTTCCAAGTAGCAAGATTATTTCTGCTTTTGGGTCCAGTGCTGGGATGTGCTTGTCGATGCGGTGGAGATGCTGCTGGTGTCGCTCAGCGATTGGCGTCGGGATATCGGTGCGGCTATTCAAAATTTCATTGAACTCTAAGAGCGGAGGGAGACAGATGACAACTTTACCATCCAGCGACTAAAGCTGGAAGCCTTCTGCCTTCCTCCCACATCTTTCTATGCTGCCTGAGCAAGTTGTAAGTTAGTATGGGAACTGATTACTCTCTACGCTGAGCAGGTCAAAGAACTCTAGTCTGACTAGTGAGCGATTGCTCTGGTCGTCCAGAATTACATAGGCTTTGATGGCCTTATCTTTGGCTCCCTTAGGGTACACCTTAGTGAGGCAGATCTTTGAACAAGAATGGCTCGACTCACCTTGACCGCAAACTTCTGTGTAGCTTGAGCTGGCAATAGTTGTCTTGGAGTGATCCTCTTCCTCCCCGCCGACCTCTTGTGAGGGTGAAGGAGCTTCGTCAGTTTGCGGTAACAGGCCGTAGTGCGTGGACCCATCGTGATTGGTGCTATTACATTCCGCGTACCTCACGGGGATCGTACACTCTCTAGCGAGCTGAGAAGTAGAGGAACAGCATTTAAAACATATTTTTCTCCTTGAGGAGGGCCATCCTGTCCTTAAAGGGTTTTTTTTCCTAAACGTTCTGCCTTTTTTGAGGGGGTGGGGTTTGTTGTGCAATGGATAATCCTTGCTAGGGTCATTGTTATTTGTAGAGACTTCAATTTTATGAACTGAGACAGGTTTATTGATGTTAAAATTATTCGAAGTGGATTTGTCTGGCTTGGTGTGAATTGTACTGCTGCCTAGACTCATAAAGCTAGGGTCGTTTCGCTTCTTCGCCTCCTTGCACACAAACCTAGTGAAATACTCGAAGGGAGGAAATTGACCATTGTTCTTTTCCTTGTACTCCGAGCCAACAGACACCCAGCTTTCCTTCAGCCCAAATGGAAGTTTGTCCACGATTGGTCTAATTCCGTATGAAGTATCTAAATATGACAGGCCAGTGAAATAGCCATCTTCTTTAGCACCTTCAGTCTCCATGAGTAGATCTCCGAGTTCTCTTATATTAGTGTGGTCCTTGGCGGACACCTTAGGAAAATTTTCCAAACGTCGAAATAGTGCCATTTCAATAATTTCAGGGGCCGCATAGCACTCCCGAAATCTCTCCCATGCTTTGCGTAAGTCTAGCTTGGCGTTGTTGATGTACACTGAACGTATGCGGCTCACCTGTTCGCATGATTCTTTTCCCAGCCATTTCGTCATAAGATCCAACTCTTGGGTAGCTCCGAGCTGGACTTCGTGGATAGCGTTGGCGAATGAGGAGTACCATGAACGGTAATTTTCTGGCTTATCATCAAACTGGTATAGGCCTGAAGTGACGAGATCTCGTCATGCTAATTACTGTGCCATGGGTACTGCCGCTGCCGGGGGGGGGGGGGGGGTGGTGTCTGCCTCTTCCTACCCGTTGCCTCCGTCGGGCAGATCCGGGCGGATTGCCGCTGGCCGGCGATGGTTTCTGCCCTTTCCACCAATTCCTCCCTAAGGGTTGTACTCCGCAACTGCCCAGTTTCCCGCGACTGCTCAGACCTCTGTGTTTCTGCCTGGGAGGCGGCCCTGCCGGGGATCCATGCAGCCCGCCATGAAGAATCCTCCTGCCTGCCTCGTCTGAACTCTGGGATCTCCCTGCCTGCCTCGTCTGAACCCTAGGATCCTCCTGTCTTACTGCCTACATGCCATGGCATCCCCATCCTGTCCTACCCGTAGTACATCAGAGTCTGCGTCCTGCATTTCGGTCCAATCCTGCCCACTTCCTGACAATCAGTCCAGTTTTTATTCATTTGAGTTTCCTGCCTGATGGTAGAATGTTAAGGAGGATGCTGGACGGAAGAGTGGGATGCTTGATAATACTGAGCACTCTGCGTGCACAGTGCTCCCAATAAATGTCAATGATGGTTGCGGGTGAGACCACTATTATCCTTTAGGCAATTCCCATCTGATGCTCGGTTGCTCCTATACCTAATGGACATGCAGCTTTTCAGGATACTCTCAATGGGGCTTCTGTAAAATTCAAATGAGATGGAGGAGGAGTGTGTGTCTTTTCATTCAGAGAGGTAAATTGAGGGATCTGTTGAGGTCATCTGTGATTTGAACACCCAGGAAACTGGTGCAGTTCATGGAGGAGCCGTGTCTGCGTAGATTGAGACGGCCCTTCTGACCTTCCTAAAGTCTACAAACATATCCTTAAAACCAACTCATATACTGTTTCTACGTCCCCAACTGCACAATACCTGTATAATAGATTTGAATGATACATGTTTAATATATGCAGGCCGGCGGAAATGTCAAAGCCAATTGGCGATATGGATTGCGAGGATGACGTAGGTGGTTTGGAAATTGATCACTTCAGAATCAGGATTAAAATGTCTTGAAATTTCTTGATTTCGTGCAGCAGTGCATCAAAATACATATTTATAAAAACTAATTTAAAATATATTGACAAACAAAAGTGAACGACAGAAACATCAAAGGTCGCAGAATTTATTCATTTCTGCTTAGTAAAACAGTTAGTAACTGCAGTCATGGGATACTTCAGTGTCTTCTTCAACTCCTCTCTGAAGTTAGCCTGAGTTACAGCGTAAATGAAAGAATTCGTGCAGAAACTCAGGTTAGAAAGCATGTTACCGCTTTCTTGCAGAATGTAGCGTGGGTCCCCGAAATTGAATCCTGATATATAAAAGCCGTCTTTAATCTTCACATATAAACAATTAATGACATATGTAATCCACAGGAACAGAAAACTGGCGGAGATAGTGAAAAGTAATATCATGGATTTTTTTCGCTTTTCCGTTTCTGCATCTTCGAGATTCTTCCCCTCTTTCTTACCCCGAAGTACTCTGCGGACTCTGTTCGATACCAAAATGTGTCTAATGGTCAGAACATTGAACAGCAGGATCAGAAGCAAAGGGATGCACGGCGTTAAAAGTTGGTCCAACCAATCATACGCTATCCAGAATGGTTCAGTGTAGAAACTTAGTTTATAATCACAAAACCAGGGCACGCCAGCTAGTACATACAATGGCTGATACACAAAGCAATAAGGTACATTTTTCACGGTTGCCAGAAAACAGACAACAAATATAACTACAGCAGCAGATTTCTCATTGCAATATCTTCTTTTCAGCTCCAGACAACAAATAGCGACAAACCGGTCGAACGTGAAAGCGACCGTCAACCACACCGAGCAATCCCTGCTGCAATAAATCAGCGCAGTGCTGAGACTACAGGCGGGAGTGATGGAGAGCAAACTGTTCACGAAAAAGACACCAGTGATTCGATTCAGTATCACGGCAGTGACAATCACCAGCAGATCCGTCACCGCCATTGCCACCAGGTAATACGTGACGCATTTGGAGAGACCGCATCTTCCCCGTGATAGGACCACAACTGCTGCCAAGCTCGCTGTTAAGGGAACAAGAAGAACAGTTCGAGATTGAATGTTTGAAGTCTGAGTACAGATGGGAATTCATGAGACGACTTTATAAATGACGCTATAAGGGTAAAAATAAAATTCACTCGAGTGATTCCTAAAATTGCAGCACGGTATAAGCTAGGAATGGGACGACTGCACCCATGGAAGAATATTGGATTTTGAGTTCTGTATCCTCGATTACGAGAAATGGAAGGAAGGGTCCATCCTTAAAACCTCAGTGAATATGGCCAACAACTCAGCATCATGTATATCTTATTCTTCAGGATCACATTTATATTCATATCCGTTATTTTCTTACGGTCTTTGAAAAGTACATTGAACAGATCTATTTAAATTGCTTCATGTCTGATACCAGTATTATCGTGAGATAGATGTCCCTGCTCTACTGCAGAACCCTCTATCCCGTTTAATCTGGGTGCTGCGAAGAAAACAGAGAACCACATCTTCTGGTTTAAATAATAAAATGACGTTTCTGAAGAAAATAACACGGTCATCGCGGAAATGAGACCGACGCTGCGCGTTGTTCTAAAGAAACTTATTGGCATGTTCACTGGTTGGATATTAAACCACACACATAGCTGATAATGTCAGATCTGCATAAACTAAATTTAATGGCATTCTCTATTGCCACGATGAGGCCACATTCAGGTTTTATGAGCAACACCTTATATTGTGTCTGTGTAGTCTCCAAGCTGATGGCATGAACATCGATTAATTGACCCTCCCATTCCCGGTTCCCTCTCCCACATCATCTCCTTACCTGCCCATCATCTGGCTCTGGTGTTCCTTCCCATTCCTTTTATTTCTATGGTTGTCAAGCTTCTTCTATCAAGCCTTTTAGCTCTTTTACCTTTCAGCTTCTGAGCCCTTCACAGGTGCCCTCTGTTCTCCGGGTTTCACCTATCACCTAGCTTCTTCCTGCCCTCCTCCCAGCTTGACCTAACTTCTCATTTTTTTTCCTGCCCTGATGAAGGTATTCGGTTCGAAACGTCAACTGTTTATTCTTTTCCGTAGATGCTACTTGGCATGCTCCGATCGTCCAGTACTTAGCGTGTGTTGCATAAACTAAATGACTGGAATGTTACCGCAGCCTGGCAGACATAAAATCTGTGAAGCCCCTCCCTAATAGAATTAATGCCAAATAGAAGATAAAATTAGCATATCGAAACTTTAAATTCATTGCAGTAAATTATACTGGCACGTAATTAATGTTTTGGACCTAAAGGAGTCCTTGGAGCATTTCCCAATAAAATGGAAGACAAAATTGAACTAATTCTATACAGCATGAACTAGTTCATGAACTATCATGCTGTATAGTATTTACGTTTATTGTATTTACGTTATAGTATTTACGTTATATTGGTTGATGTGCAATAATGCATCGTAGCATCATGCACGTTATAAGATACATTTATGTATCTATAACTGCTAATGTTCAATCATACAGTACACTACTAAATAAAGGTTAGACATTTAACGTGAACAGATACATTCAGATCACAGTATTTCTTGAGATAAAATCTGCGAAACTTCAACTGGAAAACAAGTGGCTCGGAGAGTTGTCAAAGAATATTATTTAGAATCACCTTTGGACTCTGCTCTGTAAATACTGCAAGTTTGCCATCTAGATTCTTAGTTATAGTTGTTCACTTACAACCAGCGCTGCTGAAGCGAAACAGTCGAAATCGGTAACAAACATCTCTGGAATCACTATAAGCAAGGTACAGTAGATGATTGAGGATGCACAACTTACTGGGAAAACCAATGATGGCAAGAAAAGGATAGAAAATGGCATTTTGCAGTCCTCTTGCTGGGGCGTGCATTCTCTGCGTAAATGGTTCTAGTAGCAGCTTTTCTCCAGCAGTTATATTTTGCTCGGGATTCCCCAGTGAGTCAATTATCGCTTTTCGTCGTGCTGATGACAGGACTCAGGAGGGCTGATATCTTCACAACATGGTCTGCCCTTTAACTGTAAATCTGGCCACCAACACTCATCCAGTTCTTAGCTTGTGGGCGGTTACAGTCAGGAGTCTCAAGCGAGTCAGTCATTTGTGTGTTCAAAGAGTGGCCGGAGCAAGTGCTCCAATTAGTTCCGAACTGTGTGATAGTCGAAAGGATATTTAAAAAACGATTTATTTTGTTGCTCCGTAATACCTCGTGATGTTCAGGTGAGAGTATCGTGACCAGTTGCATCATGGAGTGACAAGGAAATACCAATACCCAGGAACAGAACTGTCGACAAATTTTGGCGGGAACAGCGCAGTCCATAACAGGAATAGCCCTCCTCACCAGTGTGCACATTAAGAAAGAGCGCTGCCACGAGAAAGCAGCCGCCATCATCAATAGCCCTTAACAGCCAGGCTATGATATCTTCTCGCTTCTACCATCGGTCAGGAGACACAGGAGCTTTAAATGCCAGAGCTTCGTCAACAGTTTTTGCCCGACAATCATCAGCCTTCTGAAACAGCGTAGATAACTGCATTGATTCATATCTGAACAGATTCTTCAACCTATGCACTAACTTACAAGGACTCCTCAACTCATTTTCTCAGCATTTTTTTTCCTTTTTGTTATTAGTATTTGCGCGATTTGTCTTGATTTGCAAATAGTTTCTCTTTCAGTCTTTGGCGATTTGTGGTTTTGCATAAATTCTATTGTGTTTCTTTATTTTTTCTGCATATGCGTGCAAGAAAATCCAACGCAAGGTAGTGTACGGTGACATATACGTTGATCATAAATATCCTTCGTGCTTTGAATTTGATTGTGCGTTGTGGAAAGCACCGTAGTATTCAGAACACATATAACAAAAAATGTCTTGGAAATCTACAAATGAATCACATAGAGATAATGTGCACAAATCAAATATTGAAGGGTACAATGCAAATTATCTGTTGACTCTAGAAGTGCGATGTGGCAGAACGTTCAGAAACTTAATGCCCCGAGGGAGTAAGCTGTTGACAATCCAGTTCTTGTTTTTATGCATCAGAGTCTCTTGCCTGATGGTTGAACAAGTGTGATCATTGATCATACTAAGGGCCTTGAGTACGCAAAGTTCCCGATAAAAGACACTGATGCAAAGGAAGTAAACCCCTATTATCCTCTCGGCTTTCTCACAATCCTTTGTAGGGATTTCCTGTCCGATACTATGCTGCTCCTATACCGGTTGGCCATACCGCCTTTCAGAACGTTCTCATGTATCTGCCGTGACTTTTTATTCAGCGTGTTGATGTTGTTCCTGATGTGAAATTGGTGCTTTTAACGGAGAACCTGGGGCACTTTACGAAGGTGCCGTGTCTGCAAGGACGGGAATGATTGTTCTGTAAAATCCTGAATTGCACAATCATTTATTTCAAACAGATTCGCTCATTGGTTCTGAGATCCCAACTGTCCAATACGTATAAACATGCCTGCCTAAGTTTCAAAGCTGATTGTGCGATGCGGATAGTAAGGATTGACGTAGGAAGTTTTCTTTGATTGTCTTCATCCATCACCTATCAGATTTCTCCTTCACCGGCCATTTATTGCTTTCACCAATCGGCTCTGTAGCTCTTTATTTCAATCCTCCCCCTCTCCCGCTTTCTCCTACTACCTACCCCATGTACCTCTTCTCCGCTCTCCCCACGTTCCTGTCCTTTTCTCAGTCCTGATGAAGGATCTCAGGTGGAAATGTCGATTTTCATAGATTCTGCCTGGTCTGCTGAGTTCCTCCAGCATTTTGCATGTGCGGTATAAATTAAATCTAGTCTGGAATTTCAGCGCAGCCGAGCAGGATTAGCAACTAATATGTAAAAATGCACCAATGTATATTGTAAAACGTTCCAGTAGCGTGCAGCTACAAATACAGAGATTACACTTGTTGTGTAGCCCCTCTGTAAAAGAATCAATGACGAATAGTATGAAAGAATAAAGCGTATGGAACCTTTAAATCTATTGCAATATATTATACTGAAATGAACTTCCCTCAAAGACCAATTCAAACGAATTGGCTAATTCAGGAGATTTGGACCTTCTTCCTTTGAACCATACAAACCATGCACAAAGCAATTCTTACATGATGCATAGGGTTAAGAGTTGTGGGTGATGTATTAGTATGGATGGAGGATTGTTTAACTTATAGAAAGAGAGTTGGGATAAATGGTTGTTACTCTGGTTAGCAATCAGTGGTGAGCGGTGTTGGGCCTTCAACTGTTCATGATATGCATTGATGATCTGGAAGTAGAGACTGAGTGTAGTGTATCTAAGTTTGCTGCTGATACTAAATTGATTGGAAAATCAGATTGTGCAGAAGATATGGAGAGTCTGAAGAGAGATATACATAGATTCAGTGAGTGGGCAAGAGTCAGCCACATGGATACAATGTGGGTAAATGCGAGATTATCCACTGTGAAAGGAAAAGTGAACGAGTAAATTAGTATTTAATTAATAAAAAAATTGCAGCATGCTGCTATATAGAGAGACTTGGGAGTTCTTATACATGAATCACAGAAGGTTGGCTTGCAGGAGCAGCAGGCTTTCAATAAGGCAAATGGGATGCTGGTCTTCCTTGTTAGAGGGATTGAATTTAAGATCAGGAATCTATGCTGCAAATGTACCTGGTAGTGTTGAGGCTGCACCTGGAGTACTGTGTGCAGTTCTGTTTTCCGTACTTGAGGAAGGATATACTGGCTTTGGAGGTGTTGCAGAGGAGATTCACCAGGTTGATTCCAGAGATGGGGACGTTAGACTATAAGGAGAGATTGAGTCACATGGAACTGTACTCACTGGAATGCAGAATAATAAGAGGAGATTTCATAGAAACATAAAATTGGCTGACACAAATTCCTGAGTGGGACCACATGGTTCCTTATCTTTAGCTGAAGCCAAAACACTTCCTCCAGCAGGACGCATTGTCTTTACAGAAAGTGTCAAAAAAGGATACCTCACAGCATAGTAGTAGAAATCTTAACTAGGGCATTACATTCTCACCCATCAAAAATAGTCTTGTCCTCATGACTTTGGAACTTAATAAACCATTATCAATAACACAGTATTGAACTGAATTTTGTGATTTCAGGACTCCCAATCTATTTGTAAATGGAAGTAACATATCTCACCATGGGAAATTACGTAACACTCTATTTCCTAGGTGCATTCTCTGCCAGCCTTGCGGGGGGGGGGTTTACTGACTTACTGATCTCCTTACTTTCAGCTTCTACAGCGTCAACCAACCCTTTCCTGTTCGCTGGAGAACGCTTCCCCTCGTCTATTACTCGTATTTTCTTGCAACTCAGTTCCCCCTGTCCCATGATTGAATTCAGCTTCATTCATTTTAAGCTGGTTTTATTGAACATCCAGTGCTGCTAACCAGTGAGATATTTCTTCGACAAGGATGTCCTTTGTCACTCAAGCTACTCCTCCATGATGTAACATTGCAGGTTTTGACTGGGTGTATCATATAGCTTCTCATTTATGCTCATCATTTTGCTTTAGAGAACTTGCACCGTCTCAAAAGCAGCTCTGAACACCGATTGAATGGGCAGGGTTTGTAAAAAAATTCTTTCCATTTTTCGTGCATTCTCCCTTCTCACAATGGGAGCATTTGTTCCCATAGAAGGAAAACTTCAACTTCTCAACCGGATCCAGGCAAACTAACACTGGAGTGTCAATCGTCTCAGTTACTACAACATCTACTTCTGAAAACTCTAGTTTCAATGAGAAATAACCATCGTATGGGTTCTCGCCAGTACTAAGACCCTAACCCTAAAGGGCACTGAGTGGTGTCAATGGTAAATGCATCAGAAAACTGTTGTAAAAGCTGTTATAAAGCAACATAACTTGAGAACCAATGTCATACATGGCTCTCGTATAAACATTTTCAATCCATATGGATACATCAGAGCTTGTTCCCACTAAACCTTAAGGAATGGTGTTTTGCACTTCAGTGCATTCTTTGATACTCTTTTTAGAATGTATCCTATCCGAAATGTCAGCCTGTTCCTTTATCGGTCCCTCCATAGCTTTGCTTCTATTCTTCTCTGTTTGATTAACTGCTGACTTACCATTCAAATATATCCCTGTCCCTCATTGTTTTGCTTAAAATCCCCATGCTCTCCACAGTTATAACAGAAAATACCGATTTCCTCTCCAGTCATGAGACCATTTCATCAGCATTCTTCTGCGTTGTAAGTCCGACACGGATCAAGTTTCCCAACAGACGTGTCACGTTTAGCTGAAACATTATCAGATATCCGTCAAATCAACTCAGCTCCAAGGTTTTCCACCTGAATCCTCTAAAGCTCTATCGCTGTGGCATCAGGGTCCCCTTGAGCAGCAGAGGCTATCACTGAATATACTACCCAGCTTTTGGAAAAGTTCCACTTCTCAATTATGTTTTTTTTTTCCTCTCCAACTTCTCCAAGTAACTTAGTAAAATATGGAGGAGGACGCATCTTGTGGTTTATTCAAACATGTAGAGCACTCATGTCATGTTACAGTTTGCCCTTCACAACTAGCTCCATCCTCTGGCAATTCCTCTCAGACAGCTGAATGTACCCTTTGTGGCATAAACAATTCAAAAATGTCTCCAACCTGAAAAGGTAGGCAGATACCTTCTCTTCTTACTCTGGAAATGTGCGGCTAAATTTCATTATAAGATCAGCTGAACTTACAATACTGCCAAAAGCATCTTCCACTTCTTGCAAGTAATTAGCTGATGTGTCTAATAGATGTTCTGCCTTTAGAACCCTTACTATAACAGATACCAGACATTTTAAACACATTTCTTACTATCTGAGCACTGCCATTCATTCAGTAACCGAGATGTTCTTTTTCACATCAGGTGTGGGCTTGATTCTTGAGATCACTCTCAGTTTACGTTAAATTTGGCTCAATGCAGGTACACTTTAGGCATTTATTAACCAGTGATATAATTGCTGAAAGCAGCTGAGAATTTATATCAACCGCTAAAGGACCATTAGAATTTTCAGGTCAGGCAGCTCGTTCCTCACTTTGCTGAAAAGAGAACAACTTGTCTTTAAGTTCTTCATCCTCAGCTCGGGGTATCTTGCTTATTCATTTTATTTCCTACCACTGTTCAAAATTAGGGAGCATGGTCTAAGGTGTCAGGGAAGAATTGAGAGTGAAAGTGAGGGCTAAATATTTCACACGAAGAATAGCTGGAATCCGGAATGATCTACCTGAAGTGTGTGTGGAAACATCTTCTCTCTGTTCAACTATATTCTCTCAGCCCTACCATTCACGTATGTATTCTGGCCTGGTTCAGTTTCCAGTTTCGAGAGGACTGGAATATAGAAGCAAGGATGCTGAGATTCTGTAATGCATTGGTTAGATCACAATTGGACAATTGTGAGCAGCTTTGGGTCTGTTATCTAAAAACGGATATGCTGGCCTTGGAGAGGTTGCAGAAGAAGTTTACAGGAATGATCCAGGGAATGAAATGGTTACCGTATAGGAACATTGACTGGCTCTGGGCTTGTATTCGCTGGTGTTTAGAAGAATATGAGTGGATCACAATGAAACCTATCAAATATTGAAAGTCCTAGATCGAGTAAATATGGAGAGGATGCTTCCAATAGTGGGGGAGTCTAGGAACAGAGGACATAGTCTCAGAATACAAGGTTGTCCCTTTAGAATAGATGTGGGATGGAATTTATTTAGCCAGAGGGAAGCAAAACTATGGAATTCATTGTCAATAGACAATAGTTAGAGGAGTAGGCCATTCGTCCCATCGAGCCAGCACCGCCATTCAATGGGATCATGGCTGATCATCCCTAATCAGTACCCCGTTGCTGCCTTCTCCCCATATCCCTTGACTCTGCTATCTTTAAGTGCTCTATCTAACTCTTTATTGAAAACATCCAGAAAATTGGCCTCCACTGACTTCTGAGGCAGAGCATTGCATAGATCCACAACGTTCTGGGTGAAAACGTTTTTCATGAAATCCGTTCTAAATGGCCTACCCCTTATTCGTATACTGAGGCCTCTGGTTCTGGACTCCCCCCAACATCAGAAACATATTTTCTGCCTCTAGCGTGTCCAATCACCTAATAATCTATTTCCAATCTGATCCCCTCTCATCCTTCTTAGTTCCATTGTATACAAGCCCATTCGCTCCAATATTTCAACATATGACAGTCCCGCCACCCCGTGAGTTAACCTCGCGAACCTATGCTGCACTCCCCCAATAGCAAGAACGTCCTTCCTCAAATTTGGAGACCAAAACTGAACACAATAATTCAGGTGTGCTCTCACCAGGGCTCTGTACAACTGCAAAAGGACCTCATTGTTTCTCTACTCAAAGCCCCTTGTTATGAAGGCCAACATGCCATTAGCTTTCTTCACTGCCTGCTGTAACTGCATGCTTACTTTCAGTGACTGATGAACAAGGACACCCAGATCTCGTACTTCCCCTTTTCCGAACTTGACACCATTCGGATAGTAATCTGCCTTCTTGGTCATGCCACCAAAGTGGATAATCTCATAGTTATCCACATTAAACGTCATCTCCCATGCATCTGCCCATTCACCCAACCTATCCAAGTCACCCTGAATTCTCCTAATATCCTCCTATTTCTCACTGCCGCCCAGGGTGTCATTGACACCTTCGTGTCAACTGCAAATTTGCTTATGTTACTTTTAATACTTTCACCTAAATCATTAATTTATATTGTAAAAAGCTCGGTCCCAGCACCGAGTCTTGCGGTACCCCACTAGTCACTGTATGCCATTCTGAAAAGGACCCGTTAAGCCCTACTCTTTGTTTCCTCTCTGCCAACCGGTTAGTACCATGTACCATGTCAATCGATGTTCGTACCCTACCCACAATACCATGTGCTCTAATTAGTGTTGGCGCGTGGTCTTGTGGGCAAGGCATCAGACTAGTAACCTGAAGGTCTCTGGTTCGAGCCTCAGCTGAGGCAACGTGTTTGCGTCCTTGAGCAAGGCACTTAACAACACATTGCTCTGCGACGACACCGGTGCCAAGCCGCATGGGTCCTGGTGCCCTTCCCTTGGACAACATCGGTGACGTGAGAGGGGAAGGCCTGCAGCTTGTGCAACCGCCGGTCTCCCATAAAACCATGCCCAGGCCTGCGCCCTGGAAAATCCAGGCACAGATCCATGGTCTCTCGAGTCCGACGGTCCTAACGTCCAGGCACACTACATACGCTGACCATTTTCATAGTTAAAAAACATCCTCAAAAAACTCCAGCAGATTAGTCGGATTTCCCTTCGTAAATCCATGCTGACTCAGACCTATGCTGTTAATGCTATCTAAATGTCCCGCATTTCATCTGTTATAATTGACTCCAGCATCTTCTCCACCACTGATGTCAGCCTAACTGGACTGTAAATTCCTGTTTTCTCGGTAAAATGATTTCCAATGGGTCCACGATTTTTAGAGCCACCCCCTTAAGTACCCTGGGATGCAGACCATCAGGCCCTGGGGTTTTATTAACCTTCAGTCCCATCCGTCTTCCCAACATCATTTTCTACCTATCGTGAATTTCCTTCTGTTCCTCGGTTACGTTCGGCCCTCTGGCCACTATTACATCCTTGAGATTGACTGTGTCTTCCCCAGTGAAGACAGATGGCTGAGCATATCAAGTCACTGGCTATATTTGAAACAGAGGTTGGATAGGTTCGGGATTAGGAAGATTAAATCTTATGTTGAGAAGGCAGGACAATGGGACTGAATCAGATAATAATTGCAGCAGACTCAATGGCCTAATTCTGTTCTCATGTCTTATGGTCTTATAAAGAACAACGGACCCAGCACAGATCCCCACTTCATACAGCTGTTCACTGGCCTCCAAATCAGTGAGATAACCATCTAATATACTCTATTGCTTCTCCTCAGACAAAGTTGACTCCAGTTGTCTACATTATGCTGAGCTAGCCAACCATGCAGCACTTTGTAAAAGGCCATGCTAAAGTCCATGTAGGGTTTGTCCATGACTTTGCCTTCATTGAACCTTCTTAAAAAAACTACTTCAAGATAGTTGGACAAGACTCCGCTACCCCCCAACAAACGCTTTCTCTCCTAAGTGTTTTCTTGAATCTTTTATATTCCTCAAGTTCCTCATTTTATCCTGTCTATACTGTTCCTTACCAGGGTCTCAATATTACTACACCCCTAAGGACTCTTATAACTAAAACCTTTCTCCAGCTCTACCCTTCTCTATAATTAATTATAATGGAATAACGTTCACGAGGTCTAACTTTTTCCACTACAGTCACTTCGGTCACCCACTCGTTCTCATTCCCTAAGAGGAGAATCAGTAACATGCTACATGAGGAGGAGGAGAAAATAGCAGAGCGACGCAGCGCGTACGGCCTCTCTGGAGATGGATATCAGTTATATGTTAAGTAGGGATCCGAGCACAATCCTGATTTGATGGAGAAAGACGTGAGAGCGTGGAGGAACATCTGGAAAAACTTCTGAAATGCCCGCTTCACTTCCGCTGCTACTGTGCGGTCCGGAATCCCCGGAGGAGATGGCTTCTGAGACTTCGACTTTGCTTCTTTCGACGGCCGGGTCGAGGTAGAAGGCACTCGGCAGAGGATGGGGCTCGGGAGGCTGTATCGGAGGGGCTGGTCGAAGGCTAGAAGTTTTCGGACGGACGTCGGGTGCTTCCAAGAGCATTAGTTGTTAGTGCCTGGAAGTTTATGGCAGGGATAGTTTCTCCCTTTTGCTGCCAGTTATCGTGACTGTTGGAGTCGATTGGGACTTAAGACCTTTTTTATAAACCGTGCCTATCCTCTGCTTTTATCAAATTATGGTATTGTTTTGCACTGTTGTAACTATATGCTATAATTATGTGGCTTTGTCAGTATGAGACTTTGGTTCGTCCTTCCTTTATTCTGTGATATCACTCCGGAGGAACATTGTATCATTTCTTAATACATGCATGCATTACTAAATGACAATAAACGAGGACTGAGTGTCCTCATAATCTAAAAAAATCGAATCTAATCTGTGGTTGTGCCTACTATATATTAAGCAGGGAAATTTTCTTGAACACATTTCAACAAACTCTATACCATCTTGTCCTTTTACGCTATGGGTGTCCCAGTAAACATGTTGAAATTTAAAATCATCTACCATCAGAAACGTATAGATCTTGCAAATCCACTGCACTTGCTGCCTAGCTATTCTTGTTTCCAAACCCGTTGACTCTGGTATGTTAACCACCCCTTGATCAAGAACAAACCTTTCCACAGTGACATTGGACTCACCAGATTAGGTGCAATTGTGCCCTTTATACCGGACCCATATGCTCTGGAAAATGATGAAAAGATCTAACACCCACCCTTCAGGACCATCTCCTTAGCCATGTTTTAAACTGCACTACATTTTCGTTTCACGCCTGACTGGCATGTGGCAAGGATGGCAATCCTGAGATCACCAGCTTGTGCCATGAGCCCTAAAGGCCTATGCACCTGTATTTGTTAAAAGAGGTCTTATCTGGAGTCACTGACCTTGTGCTTTCTGTTTAGTCTTGCCAAGTTTATTTTGACTAGCATGGGTTTCCCATGCACGATACTGTGATTATTTGAAGTGGACACCCAATTCGCACTTATTGCGGGGTCCTTGTGTTTCTCGAATATTTCGTGTTGCCATGTCGCTCAGTCAAGCCACCAACATTCTGTTGGAATTCCAGTGATTAAATTCTTGCTTCCGTCTCTACATGGAACTCTCTGTCTTTTCTCCACACCATAACAGCTTGGAGCTGCTGATTTTTTTAAGATCATAAACATAGGATCAGGATTAGGGAATTTGGGCATAAATCCATCACAGCTGATTTATTATCCCTCTCAGTTACATTCTCCTGTCTCCCACATGTAAACTTCAACACACGTACTGATCTAGAACCTACCAAACTCCACTTCAATATACCTAACAATTTGACCCTCACACCTGTCTTTGCAATGTATTGCACAGATTCATCATCCTCTGACTAAACAAATTTCCTCCTTATCTCTGTTCTAAAGGGATGCCCTTGTATGTTGAGACTGTGATCTCTGGTCCTGCTCTCCCTACTGTAAGAAACATGCTCTTCAGGTCCACTTTATCTCGCCCTGTTAATATTTAATAGGGTTCAGTGATATCCCCCACTCGTTGTTCTAAAACTCCAGTGAGTAGGAACCACAGACAACAAACTGTCCCATTATGTTATTCGAAGGATAGTTCTCGGGAGCTTCCGCTGCACCCTTTCCAATGACGGCACGTATTTTCTTATAGAGGGGAATCTGCGTTGTTGTGTGTTGGGGAAATCACATCTTACAGATGTAAGATATTTTTCTTAAGGAAGTGATAAATTCGATTGATGAGGTCAAGCCAGTGAATACAAGGCTTGTAAAAGAGTTACATTCACAACCCTGAATAGCTAAACATCAAACATCTGAATGGGCAAGATATGGAAAACTCCCAACGTAGTGTAGATTGGGGGTTACAATGTGTATTGCGAATCAAACAGATATCAGGGACTTGATGAGTCGAATGGCCTGTTTAGGTGCTGCACAACTCTATGGCATCAAACGCACTGGTCCTATGTAAACTACATCATTCAAGCTTGCTCTGCATAAAAGTATCAGCTGCTGGTTGCTAAATATAGACATGAGAAATATAGATTAGAACTCGTTGTAGATGAATGACTTGTATCACGTAAATTGAATGTTTATGTATTTACTTCCTTTTAGCCCCCCACTCTCCCCACACCCTCTCCTCACACCACTGTCCCCCTGAACTCTCTGACCATCCCACTTTACCAACGGCCCGAATAGCTTCCCTTTGCTTATCTTCACCGTTAGCTCCAAAGACACCGCGTTTTCCGTGCCCTTCATCATCTGCGTGCTGTAACTTGTCAAGATGACCCGCAAGCATGTGGCCAGAGGAACCCTGTATTTAATGCAACACGTACAGCAAGCTGGAGGAACTCAACAGGTCAGGCAACATCAGTGGAAACGAGCAGACAACGTTTCGGGCCAGAGAGTCCCTGTATTGACTGTATGTGCGAAAGTTCCAGGTTGTAATAGTTTTCCCAAACGTACACGTGGACTTCATGATAAAGGCGTTCACCGTCACGTAAAAAGTAACGGAATGATTTCGGTCCTCAGTGACTTCCATGTACAGATGTTCCCTACGATGTCGAAGACAGTTAAATTGCCTGTATTGTGCCTGTTTTGTGCAGCAGTTGTCCTTAGACAGTGTAAAATACCGTTTGTGGGAGCTATATTATTCCTCTTTAAAGATATTCACCGTCGTGTGCAGATCGTGTCTATTATGTCGGGGGGTGGGGAGTTGGTGGGGGAGGTATTCTTTCCCATGTATCTTCACCTCGATGATTTCTCATGATTTATTATGGTTGACTGAATTTTTAACCATTTACAGACGGTGGCGCTGTAGGGGTGGTTTGGTGGGAGTGTGAGTCAAATGCAAGTTTGTTGCTGGCGTCACTTGTGCTGCTGTAAGAAAAGCGATGAATTACTAGTCATGCTGTGGATTTTGAAAGCTCCGAGTTATGAATGAATCTGCTGTCGAATCCACATGAGGACGACAATATGCTGAAGTGTTTCCGTGTGGAAATCATAATCAGAAATACTACCCAGAGAAGGCTGTATTCACTGACATGTTGTTTATGGGCACTGCCATCGTCGCTGTTTATCTCTGGTATAAATATTGGTGAGAGTTAGCACATTGTTGTTGCGTGAATGAAATCACCAGAGAAAAATACTGGTAGACACGAGCAGCTTCTTTATTCGACCAAACAAGATACAGAAGGCATCACATTGAGACGTTTTCAGCTGAAAGGTCTGGATGGCCCAACGTGGGGCTCGATATTTATGAGCTAAACATCAGACTTACTTACAATGCTTTCTTTGAAACTGCACACAAACTTCACACCTCCCTTCTCGCACACGCACCACAGACATCGAAATGAATTGTTATCAGCATTGTCTGGTCTGGGATTCACAGCTTTTAGGAACTCATTGTTCAGAAATGCACTCCAATTTAAAACCGCAATTTATGCTCAGATGTGAAGACGAGTAGCCGAAGTAATTTGCTAAGTGTAAATGTGGTAAACCCAAAGATCGCGCGAACTCTGTTATGGGTAGATTTCTGCCCCGACACAGAAATCTTCTTCTGCTACGTTGACACACAAATGCCAGGATCCTTGGCATTGTTCTAGACATTGCCCTAGTGCTGTTTCTGGCTGAAGGGTTGCGCACACACACACACACACACACACACACACACACACACAGACACAGGCGAGCGCGCGCGCGGAAACACGCACGAGGGTAAGAAGTGCGGGGGGGCAGTGGAGGGGAAGATAGGGAAGAGAGGGAGTTAAGAAAGAGTGGGAGTGTGTGGAAAAGTGAGTGAGGGTGTGGTAAGGAGTTAGAGGGAATGGGAGAGGGTGAGAATGGCGGAGGGGGAGAATGGGGGAGCAGAGAGGTGGAGAGGCAAGGGGGGAGTGGCGGAGGGAAGACGTTAGGGGCTGGGGAGGGCAGAAATAGCAGAGGAGGAAAGAAGAGGTGGGGTAGTGAGGGATGTAAATGGGGTTGGGAGGAGAGTGGAGAGCGGGGTAGAGTATGGAAGAGGATGGGTGAGAAGGGCGAACGAGGTTGCGGGAGATGGGAGAGGGGAAGAGGGAATGGGAAAGGGTGAGAGGTTGGGTGAGGGATGTGGGGAGGGGGAGATGGTGAGATCAGAGTGGGTAGGAAGGGGTAGAAAGGAAGGGGAGGGAGAGGTAGAGAGGGAGAGTGAGGAGGGAGGTATAGCTTGGGGGAGAGGGAGATGGAGAGATTGAGGAGGGAGCGCGTGGGGGAAGCGAAAACGAGGCAGGGGCAGGAAGGAGAGAGGGACGGGGTGGGAAGGGGAAAGGAAGAGGGGAGGATCGGGTGGACGGGAGGAGAGAGTAGATCAGATGAGAGCTGGGAGGGGGAGAGTAGGGGAGAAGAGGGGAGAGGAAGAGTGTAGCAGGGAAAATAAGTGAAGAGGGGCAGGTGTAAGTGGAGAGAGTGGAGGGAGGGGAGAAAACAGTGGGAGAGGAGAGGGGAAGAACGAATGGGGATGGGAGTGGTTGGTGAAGAGGGTAGTGTGGGTTTCGTCCGGCAGGGGAAGTGTGCAGAGAGGGGAGAAATGGTGGAGGAAAGTGGTGTGAGGGGAGTGAGAGAGGAGAATTGGGGTAGGGTAGACAACAGGTAGAAGAGAGGGACGGCTGGAGTGGGGTGAGAGGGTGATTGAGGGGAAGGTAGAGTGTGGTTAGAAAGAGGAATGAGCGTGTGGTAGGAAGGTGTGGGGAGGCGGAGAGAGGGAGGAGGGAGGAAGAAAGAGAGGGCGTAGAGTGTACAGTGTGGTGAGGGGTTAGGAATGAGAGGAGCGGGAGGAAGGAGAAAGGTGTACAAGATGGGAGAGGAAACATAGGGTGGTGAGTGCGTGAAGACGGAGTTGGAGGGAGGGAGAGCTGGGAGAGGAAGGAGGAAGCAGGGAATGAGAGAATAAAGGTGAGGGTGGAGGGGGACGGGTAGGGGTATAGAGCGTGGGGAGAGGGGTTTTATAAGAGGGAGGGGAGAATGGGGGCGGGTTAGAGGCTGGAGGGTTGATTCAGGAGGGGTGGAGGGGGTTGTGGAGAGGGAAGATGTGAGAGGGGGGAGGTAAGGAGGAGGGAGTGAGGAGAGTGGGTGAGGGAAGTGGGAGGAGATGGTAGGAGGGGCAGGGGAGAGATGGGAAGGGTGGGAGTGTGCCTAATTGGTCAGGAGTGGAGGATGTGGTGGCGGAGAAGGTAAGGGAAGGGGAGAGTCGTGGAGGGAGTGGGAGAGAGTGTTCACTAGGGAGGGAGGGGTAGAGTGGGGGGAGCGGAAATGGGAGAGTGGACTGGAGGAGGGAGCGGTGGGAGGGGGAGAGGTGGAGGGAGGAGAGTGGGAGGGGAGGAGAATGGAAGGTTGGGGGAGGTGGGTGAGGAGGCAGAGGACTGGTGAGGGGAGGGAAGATGGGAGGATAGAGATGGAGTGTGGACACAGAATGGGGAGGGGGAATGAGGGGTGAAGGGGAAGAGAAGGGTGAGTTGGGGAGAAGGGGAAAGTGAGAAAGGGTCAGGGGAGAATGTAGGAATGGGGAGGATGAGGGTGGAGAATAGAAAGCGGGGAGGGAGAGGGAAGTGAGTGGTGAGGGCGATGAGAGATGGAAGGGGAGAGAGGGGCGAGGGGGTAGACAGCATAGGGGAAATTGGGGAGGTGGGGATAGGGGTGAGGGTGAGGGTAGAGCGGAGAGGAGAATAGCCGCGGGCCCGTGAGGGCCAGAGTGGGAGTGGGAAGGGGAGTCTGGGAGATGAGGAGGGAGAGTGGGGACTAAAACATGAGGTGAATGGACTTTCCACAACTTTCTCTCTCTCTCTCTCTCTCTCTCTCTGACACACACACGTGTATGCATTCTCAACTCATGTGCCAGTACTAGCTTCCTCTCCATGCAGGCTAACAGTGCTAACACTGGTACCCTTCCTCTTTCTTACACTCAATGTAGTCGCGACCTTGATCCTATCCCACAGAAAGTACTGGCTCTCCAATGTATCACTTGCTACCTGGTGGAAATGGCAGTGATGGATCTGATGACTGTTATTTCTGACCTCTTGCTGAAATGGACTTTCATGATATATTTCCAGGTTTATTTACTCCTGTTTTGCGCCATATGCAGCTGTGTGATTTGCTTAGCAAGCAGCGGGAGCTAGAATTCATGGTGCCAGATGTTCTTGCAGACCAAGACGACGTTTTACATTTCATCTGTGAAAGATTATTCTTCTTTTCTCAGGTATTCCTTTTATTTTCAAGATGGTTGTGGTCCTATTGGAGACAGCGATCTACAGCTGCAATTCTATGCAAGTTGGTTCTCAGACCCGCCACGCGACCTCGTGTTTCGTTATCTTTAGCTGTGGCCTGGAAGACATGACACTTCAGGGTGCAGATGGCAGACAACTTAGTTCCTCAACAACGTCAACAACTGAAAAGTCAGGAGAATGTGAAATATCGAGGTAGTAGGCAGTGTGTGGTGCGACCGTCAGCAGAAATCCTCTGCACTTGAGTGATCCTCTCTCGCTCACTCTTTATGGTATGTGAAAGCCTATTGGTCCTTGACTCAGAGAGTTCAGAGATGTGATGTGCAATTTCATATTATCGAAACAGTGAGCTGTAGGTCCTCTGAACTCGTTTGTTGCAGGTGTGACCTCTATTTCCGTCGCCAGTGAGAATGAACCTGTCTGAGATACTGAGGTTTGAGATGGGATGGACCGTAGTATTTTGATGAACTCTCTAGTAAGACGTTCAGGTTGTACACTATGCGTTCTCTGATATTAAACTGAATCATTGATTGCTATCTAGGTGATGGTCGTTTTCACATTTGATCAATTTGTGGTCATTTCCTGTGAGAAGCTAAAGACAAAATATTGCACCGACAGGACAGTGACTGCAATGTGATGTTGAGAGATCTGTATTCCTCTACAGGTATGTAATAACAGTTGATGTATAGGTAATAGCAGTTTCCTGTGGTTGCGTCTCGAAATGAAGTTTACATACATTCCCTGCACGGGCCGCCTTCAATACATTTCATCGTATTTTGATTCCTTGTATCCCATTCAATGTGATATTGCTGTTAATTGTTTTGACAGCCAGGCAGATTGCAGTAGCCAGCAGAGTTTTCAGGAGCCTGCAGGAGCACAGTAATGGGGAGATTGACAGGGATCCAGGGACTGATAGCAGCAGGAAATCCACGGTTTTGCCTTTCAGTACAGCAGGCATTTTCATGTTGTTGTGGATTTCGATCTCTATCAACGTATTAATCAGATTGTTTATTAGCCTGCTGCGGATCCATTTTTATACTGGAAATATCACAGCAGTACGTCTACTGCAGGTACTCCGTTCCTACACCAATACAATTACTTACATTGTTACTTAGAGCAAATTGCGAGCAGAGTTAATGAACGTGGTGAAATAGTCTTGTCATGGCCTGGACAGTGAAATCAGCATTACGGTTCACGGTCTGGTCCATGGACTCCGGACTCTGGGTCTTCTGGTTGTCCCTTGTTTCAGACGGACAATCATAGGCACTTTACGCTCGTCTTGAGGCTGGGAATGTAAGTGGCCCTAGGATCGAGTGTGGGTGCTGGTTCGTCTCGTCAGTGTCCCCTTGGAGCCACCTGCTGGTGGAAGGCTAGAGCAGCCATTCGTTATCTCTAGGCCTGGTTGGAGGACCACAGCTTCATGGAGCCTTGTTGTTTCTAGTCGGAGCGGTCATCGGGGTATGGATTCGGCTGTTTCAGGGGCCAGCTGAGTGGCCGTCTGCCACTCCGATCTGGAAATGGATTTGGCTGTTTCCATAGCTGCCAAGGCTGCTGGTCGCCCCGAGTCTCGAAGCCACCCCGGGTTGAGCTCCTTTCGTGTTCTCGCCTCCGTTGGGTAAGTCAGGTCACCTATGCCGTTACCCTGAGGCAGGACTGTTCTCTCCCCTCCTCATCTGAATCCCTAACAGCTTCCTCGGCGTTTTACCTCGTCAGCCATCACGGCCTGCTGTCCAAGGAAGGGGCCCAGCCATCCCTGTCTCGTCCCTAACTCTGGTCCAGTACATTTCCCATTACTTTAGGGTATGTGTCTCGCATTTGGGTCCGTTCTCAACGCTCGTCCCCCACCATGACAAGCCTCCTAATCGGACAATGAATTTACTGGAATCATAAAGGCAATCATTATAAATGCATAGATTTAAATAATCTGGTCTGTGATCTCTGGACTCTCTCAGTGAAATGGGGACCTATGTGTTCTCCATGAAAGTTTTGACAGTCCACTCCTGGTCTAGCACATCTTGGCGAGTGCCATTCCACGGGTATTTCATGTCAGCAGGGACCTACATCTCAGTAAGAAGCGAGAAAAACAGGAAGACAGAGACAGGGATAGAAACATGATGCTCTATCCCTTTATTCCCATCTGCTGCAGTTCATATTTTCCACACTCCCAGCTCCTTACTGTTTCTAATCACCCACTTCAGTTTTGTTTTTGCTTATCACACTAATATGTTTCAAATCTCTTCATGTCCCAATATAACCCTCTCTCTTTTTCTTCCCTCTCTGTATTTTCTTTCACCCAGACCCAGAGATCTCACACTTGTTATTTTCATATCACTGACCATATATCAGTATCTTCCAACATAAAGTTGTGTAATTGCTTCGCCTCACAAGGGTAACATTCCTGTTTCTGTTTGTAGCACCTCTGATGTGTCTTTTGTTTCACAGATTCATTCTGTCTCCGTCTGCTTCATTAATCCATCTCCGAAATTCAGGCACGCCATAACAAAAGAATCATAGAGGGAGGGGCCAATTTAGACTTGAACCAAGGTAATCCACACTCAGTGGCCTTTGTAGCAAGTACACCTGTACGCCTGCTGAATAGAGCAAATACTGTATCGAATCAGCAAATCATATGGCATCAACTCAATGCACAGAAGTATTCAGACATTGTCGAGATGTTCAGTTGTTGTTCAAACTGACCATTGACACAGAGAAGAAATGTGATCTAAGTGACTTTGAATGTGGATTGATCTGATGCCTGTCAGAGTGATTGGTGTATCTCAGACTGTCAATCTCCTGAGAGGCAGGTAGATGGTGATGAGAACATGGCCAGATAAGCCATGATCATATTAAATGGCGGAGCAGGCTTGATTGGTCAGATGGCCTACACCTACTCCTATTTCTTATCTTCATTATTTTGGAGTTGTTTGGAAAAGAGCACTGGCAGGGATGACAGCAGAGCAGCAAAATAACTGTAATTTCTGGAACCAGTTCAGAAAGTACAAGATTATACATGTCCCAGAGAGGAAGAAGTGTTGTAAAGGAAAGATGACACAACCATGGCTAACAAGAAAAGACAAAGCCAACATAAATTCCAAAGGGAGGGCATATAATAGAGTAAAGATTAGTGGGATATTAGAGGATTGGGAAGATTTTAAAAACCAACAGAAGACAAGTAAAAAGTCATTAAGGTAAATAAGGTACAAAAGTGAGCTAGCCAATAATATTGAAGAGAATAGCGAAAGTTTCTTCAGATATCTAAAGTATAGAAGAGTGGTGAGAGTAGATATTGGATCACTGGAAAGAGATGCTGAGCGACAGTAAAACGCAGCAATGAAACAATGAATGAACTAAATAAGTATTCTGCATCAGACTTCACTGTCAAAGACACTAACCGTATGGTGCAAGTCCCCGGTGCCAGGGTCGTAAAGAGTGTGAAGTTACCATATCTGGACAGAAGGGTTTGGGAAACTGACAGGTCTGATGGTAGGTGGGTCAGCTGGACCAGATGATGTATACCCCAAGTTTCTGAAAGTGGTGGCTGAAGAGTTGTGGGGGCATTATTAATGATCTTTCAAACTCATTAGATTCTGGAATCATTCTGGAAGACAAGAAAATTGCAAATGTCATCCCACTCATCAAGAAAGGAAAGAGGCAGAAGAACGGAAACTATTAGTCTGACCTCAATGGTTGAGAAGATGAAGTTGATTATTCAGGAAGAGGACTCCCGGTACTTGGAGGCAAATGATAAAATAGGTCATAGACAGTATGGTTTCCTGAAGGGCAAATCTTGCCTGACAAATCTGTTGGAATTCTTTGAAAAGGTAACAAGAAGAATAGACAAAGGAGAATCGGTTGATGTTTTGCACTCTGATTTTCAGAAGGCCTTTGACAAACTAGCACACACGAGGTGGCTTACAAGTGACGAGCCCATAACATTGCAGGAAAGATTCTAACAGATAAAAAAGTGGCTGATTGGCAGGCGGCAGAGAGTGGGAATAAATGGAGCCTTTTCCGACTGGCTGCAGGTGAGCAGTGGTTTCCAAAGGGTCTGAATTGGAAACAATACTTCTAACGTTGTATGATAATGATTTGGATGATGGAATTGATTGCTTTGTAGCCAAGGTTGCAGATAATATCAGGATAGCTGGAGGGGCAGGTAGTTGTGAGGATGTAGAGAGGCCGCAGAAGGACTTACAGCTTAGGAGAATGAGCAATGAAAAGGCAGATGAAAGTGTCGGGTAGTATGTGGCCATACACTTTGGTAGAAAAAGGGTTGACTATTTTCTAAATGGAGAGAAAATACTGAAAACTGAGACGCAGGATTGGTGCAGGATTTCCTGGAGTTTACAGGTTAAATCTGTGGCGAGGAAGGTAAATGCAATATTAGCATTCAGTTCAAGAGGACTAGAATATAAATGTAAGGATGTAATGTTGAGACTTCAGAAAGCATTGTCAGTATTGTGAGCAGCTGTGAGCCCATTATCTTAGAAAGGATGTGCTGAGACTGGAGAAGATTCAAAGGAGGTTCACGAAAATGATTCCAACAGTGAAGGGATAGTTATATGACGAGCGTCTGAAGCCTCTGGGCTTGTATTCACTGGAAGTTGGAAGAATGAGGGGTGACCACATTGAAATCTACCGAACCGTCAAAGTCCTTCAAAGAGTGGATGAGGAGAGGATATTTCCTGTGGTGGGAGAGTCAAAGACCAGAAGGCATAGCCTCGTGATAGGGTATCCATTTATACTGGTGATGAGGAGGAATTTCGTTAGCCAGAGAATGGTGAACATGTGAAATTCTTTGCCACAGTCAGCTGTGGTGGTCAAGTCTTTATGTATTTTTAAAGCAGAAGTTGACAGTTCCTTGATTGGTCAGGCCATGAAGGGTATGGGGAGGAGCTGTGTGGAAACTGAGAGGAGCAGACTCGATTGAACTAATGGCCTAATTTTGCTCCTGTACCTTATGGTCTAACTACTGAATCATCATTTATCTAAATAAGATTTCTCTCCCGAAATCAGTTTACTAACATGTTCAGATGATTCTCCCTCAGGTGATTTACTCAAGGTGCTGACAACAATGAATTTATTCACTAATACGTACAATGGCAAATTCATTGCTGTTGATATGTTGTGGAACATTTGAATATATCTGGCAGAATTATTAGATAATAGCTCAATATGTGAATGGATGGACCAATGAAATCAAATAAAAATCAAATCAAGTTTAGTTGTCATTCAAATCTGACATAGGTACTGCAGAATAAGACAGCCTTTTTCTGGTATATGGTGCAAAACACTGAAATAGCAAGAAAGCTTGAAAATAGTGAGTACATTTCAATAATGAATGTCGTATCATTCAAAAATCGAGCAGAAAATATAATATATATATTATAAGACCTGAGTGACAATGTCCGGCAGTCGATTGTCCAGACACCTGGCAATGCGCTGAAGTGCGCAATCCAGTCTGTCATTCCTCCTTTCCAGCAGGAAAGGGCAACACCGACTGGACAGGCCAGGCCCGAAATGAGTGAGGACACCATGGTGTAGGGTTTCTGCGTCCTTCACCTGGTGTGCAGCAGCAGGCAATCCCAAGGCTTGAGGCTTAGTTCTCGTTACAATCGAGGCGATATAGATGCCATGTCATCTTTCCCGCCAACAGAGAAGGTTAAAAGGCCCGCGGCAACTTACATTATCTGTATCAAGGTCCAACAGAGTCTTGTGATCGCAAGTGAAATGTCCGAATTAATCTCCCATGGTTATGCTGCACCAACGTCGATGCTTCTGAGTAGTAGACAGCAAGCTCTGCTCCGACTTTCCCGCAGAACCCTCCGATATCCCGACTGCCTCCTTCGACTTTTCAGCTGGATCCTTCTCCCAAAATCATGTACGGCCATTTCAACTCCTCGGCCGGCTCCTCTGGCACCAGTCCAGGTACTCCGATCAATGAGAAGTTCACTGATGGAGTAGCCCTAAGGACCTGATGTTCTTGGAGTAGAATTGTCTTTGTTGTGTGAAAAGAAATCTTAGAAATAAATATGCACCTTTGGTTGCACCCCACACCTCCTCGAGAGGCCGTGTGTGTAAAGCCAGGCAGTAGAACAATAATGATATGGCATGTGAACATATGTAATTTTGACAACTTAATAGTATTTTGTTCTGCAATTTGTTACCAAAGGAATAGGGATATGAGCTGAACTCTGTGTTCAACAAGTTGAATATATTTGGACCCACACTGCCATCTATCCATCTATCTATCTGTTTACTATCTAGTTAGTTACGTGTTTTTGTTTATTTATTTATTTGTATATGTATCTACCTATCTATCCATCTATCTATCTGTTTACTATCTAGTTAGTTACGTGTTTCTTTGTTTATTTATTTATTTATTTGTATATGTATCTACCTATCTATCTATTTATCTATCCACCTGTCTATCAAGCAATGAATCTATTTATTTATTTTCCATTAACTTATTTTTTGGTATTTGTACAGTTTGTCTTCTTATGCTGCTAGCGTTTGTGAATAGCTTTCATTGATTCCATTGTATTTCATTGTTCTATTGCGAAGGCCCTTGAATATCATAAATGAGTGTATCTGGCGATGGCCATCTCATATTAATTCACATTCCCTGGACATTGTCTATAGTAAGGTATTAGTCTATTCCCAGGAAATATTTCACCACGACCTGTAGTTCAACCTTCCCTAAATTATTTGCCATATGGGTTTATGCAGAACGTTCAGGTCCCAGGATTGTTGGTTTAACAGATAACAAGGCAGTGATCCCGTTAGCAGGTAGTGACAAGCCAAAGCAAGTCATGTCAAGTTTATTGTCATTTAAATATATACATATATCCCACAAACGAGCCAACTTTCTCCACACAATAACTTAAAACACTACAAATTAAATCTAGAAATGAAAGATGCAGCTTTTCAAGATGCTCTGAATGGAGCTTCTGTAAAATTCAATTGAGATGGAGGGGGCAGTGTGTGCCTTTTTATTCAGAGATGTAAATTGAGGGACCTGTTGAGGTCGTCTGTGATGCGAACACACAGGAAACTGGTGCAGTTCATGGAGGAGCCATGTCTGCGTAGACTGGGACGGTCCTTCTGACCTTCCGAAAGTCCACAAACATTTCCTTAAAACCAACTCGTACGCTGGTTCTACGTCCCCAACTGTCCAATACCTGTATACCAGATTTGAATATAACATGCTTAATATATGCAGTCCGGTGTTTTGAAATTGATTATCTCAAAATCAGGTTTAAAATGTCTTGAAATTTTTATATTTGGTGCAGCAGTGCATTAAAATACATATTTATAAATATTGTAATTTAAAAAAATATTGAAAGCAAAAGTGAGTGCCGGAAACATCAAAGGCAGCAGAATTTATTCATTTTTGCTTAGTAAAACAGCTAGTAAATGCAGTCATGGGATACTTCAGTGTCTTCTTCAACTCCTCTCTGAATTTAGCCTGGGTTGCCGCGTAGATGAAAGAATTCGTGCAGAAACTCAGGCTTGAAAGCATGTTGCCGCTCTCTTGGAGAATGTAGCGTGGGTCCCCGAAATTGAATCCTGATATATATAAAATGCCTTTAATCTGCACGTATAGAAAATTAACGACATGTGTAATCCACAGGAACAGAAAACTTGCGGAGATAGTGAAAAGCAATATCATGGATTTTTTCCGCTTTTCCGTTTCTACATCTTCGAGATCCTTCCCCTCTTTCTCAGCCCGAAGTCCCCTGCGGACTCTGTTCGATACAAAAATATGTCTAATGGTCAGAACGTTGAAGAGCAGGATCAGAAGAAAAGGGACGCACGGCGTTAAAAGTTGGTCCAACCAATCATACGCTATCCAGACTGGATCAGTGTAGAACATTAGTTTATAATCACAAAACCTTGGTACGCCATCTAGTATATACAAGGGCTGATACACAAAGTAATAGGGTACATTCTTCACGGTTGTCAGAAAACAGACAACAGATATAACTACAGCAGCAGTTTTCTCATTGCAATATCTCCTTTTCAGCTCCAGACAACAAATAGCGACAAACCGGTCGAACGTGAAAGCGACCGTCAACCACACCGAGCAATCCCTGCTGAAATAAATCACCGCCGTGCTGAGACTACAGGCGGGAGTGATGGAGAGCAAACTGTTCACGAAAAAGGTGTAAGTGATTCTATTCAGTATCACGGCAGTGACAATGACCAGTAGATCCGTTACCGCCATTGCCACCAGGTAATAAGTGACGCATTTGGAGAGACCGCATCGTCCCCGTGATAGGACCACAACTGCTGCGAAGCTCGCTGTTTAGGGAACAAAAAGAACGGTTCGTGATTGAATGTTTGAAGTCTCAGTACAGATGGGAATTCATGAGGTGTCTTTATAAATGATGCTATAAGGGTAAAGATAAAATTCACTCGAGTTATTCCTAAAATTGCAGCGCGGTATTCGGTAGGAATTGGACGTCTGGGCCCATGGAAGGCTATTGGATTTTTAGTTGTGTATATTGGATTAGGAGAAATGGAAGCAAGTGTCTATCCTTAAAAGTTCAGTGAATATGGCCAACAACTCAGTATCTTGTATACTTTATTCATCAGCGTTACATCTATATTCATATCCGTTATTTTCTTTCTGTCTTTGAAAAGTATATTGAACAGATCTATTTTAATGGCTTCATGTCTGCAATCAATATTTTCGTGAGATAGATGTCCGTGCTCTACTGTAAAACCCTCTATCCCGTTTAATCTGCGTGCTGCAAAGAAAACAGCCAACCGCATCTTCAGTTTTAAATGAGGAAATGCGCGTTGTTCTATAGAAGATCAGTGGCATGTTCGCTGGCTGGGTACTAAACCACTCACATAGCTGATAATGTCAGCTCTGCATAAACTAAATCTAATGGCGTCCTCTATTGCCACGATGAGGGCACATTCAGGTTTTATGAGCAAGACCCTATATTGTGCCTGTGTCGTCTCCAACCTGATGGTATGAACATCGATTACTTGACCCTCCCATTGCCGGTTCCCTCTCTCACATCATCTCCTTACCTGCCCATCATCTGCCTCTGTTACTCCTCCCACTTCCTTTATTTCGATGGTCGTAAAGCCTCTCCTATCAAATTCCCCCTTCTCCAGACTTTTAGCTCTTTTACCCATCATCTTCCGAGCCCTTCACTTGTGACGGCCGTTCTCCGGGTTTCACCTATCACCTACCTTCTTCCTGCCCTTCTCCCGGCTTGACCTAACTTCTCATCTTTCTTTCCTGTCCTGATGAATGTATTCGGTCGGAAACATCGACTGCTTACTCCTTTTCATAGATGCTACTTGACATGCTCCAATCGTCCAGCATTTAGCGTGTGTTGCATAAACCAAATGTCTGGAATGTTACCGCAGCCTGGCAGACATAAAATATTATTTAAGAAGGCGTGATGTGCAGCAATGCATCGGAGCATCACGCACGTTATCAGATACATTTATACACCTGTTACTGTTCATGTTAGGTCATACAGTACACTATTAAATAAAGGTTCGACATTTAACTTGAACAGATATATTCACATCACATCATTTCTTGAGATAATATCTGCAACATTTCTACTAGAAAACTTAAATGGCTCTGACATTTGTCAAAGAATATCAGTTAGAATCATCATTGGACACTGATCTGTAAATACAGCAAGTTTGCCATCTAGATTCTTAGTTGTAATTGTTCACTTACAACCAGCGCTGCTGAAACGAAGCAGTTGAATTCGGTATCAAACATCTCTGGAATCACTACAAGCAAGGAACAGCAGATGACTGAGAATGCACCACTTACTTGGAAAACCAATGATGGCAAGAAAAGGATAGTAAACCGCATATAGCAGTCCTCTTGCTGGGGCGTGCATTCTCTGCGTAAATGGTTCTAGTTTCTGCTTTTCTCCAGCTGTTATATTTTGCTCGGGTCTCCCCAGTGAGTCAATTATCTGCATGTTAGTAACGCGCCAAAAGTAAACAATGAATGCTTTTCGTCGTGCTGATGACAGGACTCAGGAGGGCTGATAGCTTCAAAACATGGTCGCCCATTTAACTGTAAATCTGGCTACCAACACTCATCCGGTTCTCAGATTATGGGCGGTACAGTCAGGAGTCTCATGCGATTTAGTCACTTTTGTGGTCAAAGAGTGGCCTTAGCAAGTGCTCCCGTTTGCCCCGAACTCTGTGATAGTAGAAAGGATATATAAAATGTCGATTTGTTTGTTGGTCTCGTGAACACCCCGTGATGTTCAGTGCAGAGTATCGTGACTATTTGCTTCATGGAGTGGCAAGGAAATGTCAATTCCCAGGAACAGAAGTGTCGACAAATTGTGGCGGGAACAGTGCAGTCCATAACAGGAATAGACCTTCTCACCATTGTGCACATTTAGAAAGGGTGCCACCGCGAGAAAGCAGAGTCCATCATCAATACCCCTTACCAGCCAGGCTGTGATATCTTCCCGGTACTACCATCTGTCAGGAGACACAGGAGATTTAAATGCCGCAGCTTCGTCAACAGTAATTGCCCGACATTCAGCACCCTCCTGAAACAGCGTGGGTAACTTCACTCATTCATATTTGAATTGATTCTTCAACCTCTGCGCTCACTTTCAAGGGCTCCTCAGCTCCTTTTCTCAGCATTATTATTTTTCCTTTTTGTTATTACTATTTGTGCGATTTGTCTTAATTTGCAAATTGTTTGTCTTTCAGTCTTTGTGTATGTGTGGTTTTGCATCAATTCTATTTTGTTTCTTTATTTTTTCTGCATATGCGTGCAAGAAAATCCATCACAATGTGCTAAACGGCGACATCAACGTACTTTGATCATAAATATCCTTCGTACTTTGAATTTCATTGTGCGTTGTTGGAAGCACCGTAGTATTCACAACACTTATAACATGTAATGAATTGGAAAACTAAGAATTTCATCTACAAATGAATTACGCAGAGGCAATGTGCACAAATCAAATATTGTAGGTTCTAATGCAAACTATCCGTTGACTCTTCGAGGGAATGTGCTGTTGACAATCCAGTTCTTGTTTTTATACATAGGAGTCTCCTGCCTGATGGTTGAACATGTGGGATTATTGATCATACTAAGGGCACTGAGTCCGCAAAGCTCCCTATAAAAGTCACTGATGGAAAGTAAGCAACTCCCTATTTTTCTCTCGGCTGTTCTCACAATCCTTTGTCGGGACATCCTGTCCGATGGTATGCTGCTCCCATACCTGTTGGACATGCAGCCTTTCAGAACGCTCTCATGTAACTGCCGTACCTTTTTATTCAGGGAGGTGATGTTGTTCCTGATGTGAAATTGGCGCTCTTTACGGAGAACCTGCTACACTTTACGGAGGTGCCGTGTCTTTAAGGACGGGAATGATTGTTCTGTATCATCTTAAATTGCAGAATCATTTATTTCAAACGGACTCGTACATTGGCTGTAAGATCCCAACTGTCCACTACCGATATACATGCCTGCCTAAATTTCAAAGCTGATTGGCGATCAGGATTGAAAGGATTGACGGAGAGAGTTTTCTTTGATTGTGTTCTTCCATCAGCTATCGGATTACCCCTTCTCAAGCCAATTATTGCTTTCAGCTATCGGCTTTTTAGCTCTTTATTGCAATCCTCCCTCTCTCCCGCTTTCATCTACTGCCTACCCCATGTACTACTTATCTGCTCTCCCCACCTTCTTGTCCTTTTCTCATCATTTTCCAGGTCGCCTTCGGTGTGAGGCTGGTTTCGACGGAGCTTTCATTGTGTGCTGTGTCTGCGAGGCTGAGACGGGCGGGGCCGTGCAAGTCCAGAGCGGGAGTACTCCCTTCTGCTGCTGGCGTGGGATGGCGAGTCTGTCGGGACCCTGGGGACTGGTGGAAACTGTGGTGATTTCTTTTTAACTTACGGTTCTTTAACATCTTAGACTATTTTTACTGTGCTCATAATCTGTTTTTTTTTAAATCAGTTATGCTATTGTTTGCACTGTTGCAACTATATGTTGTAATTATGTGGTTTTGTGCAGGTCTTGTGGCTTTAGTTTTTTGTCTTGTTTTTGTCTGGTGGATTTGGAGCTCCTCTCCGGGGAACACGCCAGACGGTAGCGCGATATTAATACGCAGCAGCCTCTCCGGACTCTGGATTGGGGATTGTCAAACGTTACGTGGATTTTCTGGTGTAGTCTGTTTTGTTATATGCTTTTGTGATATCATGCTGGGGTAACGTTGTCTCACTTTTTAAATGTGTTGCAATTGTGGTTTCGAAATGACAATAAATTGAATCTGAATCTGAATCTTTTGTCAGTCCCGATGAAGGGTCTCCGCCGGAAAGGTCGGCTGTTTACTTATTTTCATAGATGCTGCCTGATTTTCTGAGTCCCTCCAGCATTTTGCGTGTGCAGCATAAATTAAATCTAGTCAGGAATTTTAGCGCAGCCGGGCAGGATTAGCAAATATTATGAAAAAAATATATAAGCATATCGAGCCTTTTAATCTATTGCAGTATATTGTACTGAAATGAACTTCCCTCAAAGACCATTTGAAACGAACTGGCTAATTTGGGACTATTGGCCCTTCTTCCTTTGAACCATATGTCTGCAAAAAGCACTTCTTACATGATGCACAGGTTTAAGAGTTGGGGGTGAAGCATTAGCATGGATGGAGGAGTGTTTAACTTATAGAAAGAGAGTTGGGATACATGTTTGTTGCTCTGATTGGCAATCAGTGGTCAGCGGTGCTAGGCCTGCAACTGTGCATGATATGTATTGATGATCTGGAATTGGAGTCTGAGTGTAGTGTATTTAAGTTTGCTGATGATACTAAATTAATTGGAAAATCAAATTCTGCAGAAGATATGGAGAGTCTGCAGAGAGATATACATAGGTTCAGTGGGTGGGGAAGGGTCTGGCACATGGAATACAATGTTGGTAAATGCGTGGTCATCCACTTTGAAAGGAAAAAAAAAAACGAGAGAGCAACTTAGTATTTAAATATTTAAAAATGCAGCAAGCTGCTGTATCGAGAGCCTTGGGAGTTTTTATTCATGAATCACAAAATGTTGGCTTGCAGGTGCAACAGGCTTTTAAGAAGCCAAATGGGATGCTGGCCTTCCTTGCTCGAGGGGCTGAATTTAAGAGCAGGGAGCTATGCTGCAAATGTACAGGGTAGTGCTGAGACTGCACCTGGAGAACTGTGTGCAGTTCTGGTCTCGGTTCTTGAGGAAGGATATACTGGCTTTAGAGGTGGTGCAGAGGCGGTTCACCACGTTGAGTACAGATATGAGGAGGTTAGACTATAAGGAGAGATTGAGTCGCCTGGAATTGTACTCACTGGAATTCAGAATAATAAGAGGATATTTTATAGAAACATAAAATTGGCTGACACACAATCCTGAGTGGGACAACATGGCTCCTTATCTTTAGCTGAAGTCAAAACACTCTATTTCCCAGGTGCATCCTCTGCCAGCCTAGCTGGGGGTCCACTGACTTTCTGACTTCCCTACTTTCAGCTTCCACTGCGTCAGCCAACCCTTTTCTGTCCACTGGAGAACGCTTCCCCTCGACTATTACTCGTAGTTTCTGGTAATTCAGTTGTCCCTGTCCCGTGACTGAATTCAGATTCTTTCATTTTAAGCAGGTGTTATTGAACATTTTCAAACTCCACTGCTGCTAACCGGTCAGACGTTTTTTCGATAAGGATGTCCTTTGTCACACCAGCTACTCCTCCAGGATGTAACTTTGCAGGTTTTGACTGGGTGTACCATATACTTCCTCGTTTATGCTCATCATTCTGCTTAGGAGAACTTGCACCGTCTCAAAAGCAGCTCTGAACACCGAGTGAATGGACAAGGTTTCTAAAAAAATTCCTTCCATTGGTCTTCTTGTATTCTCCCTACTCACAATGGGAGTATTTGTTCCCACAAGAATGAAAGCTTCAACTTTTCAAGCAGATCCAGGCAAACCAGCACTGGTTCTGTAAATATCCGCTTCTGCAAACTCTAGATTCAATGACAAATAACCATTGTATGGATGCTCGACTGTACTAAGCCCCCAGATCTAAAGGGCACAGAGTGCTGTCAATAGTAAATTTATCAAAAACCTGTTGGAAAAGCAGTTATAAAGCAAAGTAACTTGAGAACCTATGTCAGGTATGGCTCTCGAATAAACACCTTCAATCCATATGGATACATCAGAGCTTTTTCCCACTAAACTTTCAGGAATAGTATTTTGCACTTCACTGTTTTCTTCGATACACTGATTAGAATGTATCCTCTCTGAGTTGTCAACCTGTTCCTTTACTGCGTCCCTCCATAGATTTGCTTCTTTTCTTCTCTGTTTGAATAACTGCTGACTTACTTTTCAAAGATATCCCTGTCCCTCATAGTTTTGCTTAAAATCCCCATGCTGTCCACTGTTATAACAGAAAATACCGATTTCTGCTCTATTAAAGAGTCCTTTTCACCAGTTTCCTCTGCGCTGTAAGTCCTACATGGATCATGTTTCCCAACAGACGTGTCACAATTAGCTGAAACATTATCAGATATCCGTCAAATCAACTCAGCTCAAAGGTTTTCCACCTCGTTCCTCAAAAGCTCTGTCGTTGTGGCATCAGGGGTCACTTTAGCAACAGAGGCTATCACTGAAGTTACTACTCAGCTTTTGGAAATGTTGCACTTTGCAATCATGTATTCTTTCCCTCTACCATCTCCAATTAACTTGGTAAATGATAGAGGAGGACGCATCTAGTGGATTATTCAAATATGCAGAGCATTCATGTCATGTTACAGCGTGCCCTTCACAAATTGCTCCATTCTCTGGCAATTTCTCTTAGACAGTTGAATGACCCCTTTGTGGCATAAAGAATGCAGCAATTTCTCCAACCTAAAAAGGTAGGCAGATAGCTTCTCTACTTTCTCCGGAACTGTGTGGCTAAATTTCATGAAAAGATCAGCTGAACTTGCAGTGCTGCCAAAAGTATCTACCACTGCTTGCAAGCAATTAGCTGATGTGCTTAATGGATGTTCTACTGTTAGGACCCTCACTAGATCAGCTACTAGACATTTTAAATACTTCTCACATTATCTGAACACTGCCATTCAGCCAGTAACCGAGATGCTCTCTTTCCCATCAGTTTCGGGCTTGACTTCAGAGAACACTCTCAGCTTACGATAAATTTGGCTCACAGCAGGTACACTTTTGGCATTTATCAAGCAGTGATGTAATTGCTGAACACAGCTCAGAATTTAAATCAACCGCTAATGGACCATTAGAACTTTCAGGTCAGGCAACCCGTTGCTCACTTTGCTGAAAAGAGAACAACTTGTCTTTAAGTTCTTCACCCTCAGCTGCATAAAATATGTCTTTAAAAGTTTGCACTGCCCGTGGCCGCACTTCTCCAAACTCTCGTATCTTATCAGACAGTGCGACTTTAGTTACATCACTGATAACCTGGAGAAGCATGACATCCTTACCCTCTGACTGGACAAGGCAACTAGCGTAACTTTTCCCAATACTTTGACAGAACCCGAACCCTAACCATAACAAAAAAGGCAACGAATATGTGATTCCAAGGCTGAGGTCTCTGGTAGATGATCCGGGGTTCAGTTTTGGGTAATAATCCCTCCCACCTGTGAGTTGAGGACCCCCATTGCAGTATTCATAAAAGTCAGTGAACAAATCCATTACACAGAAAATGTTTCCCTGTGTACTCTTCCTCTATATGTGTACTGTTTCTATCTCTCTCTCTCTGTCTCTCTCTCTCTCTCTCTCTCTCTCTATATATATATATATATATATATATACACACACATATATATATATATATATATATTAATATACACATATATACATATATATTATATACATACACATATACGCGCGGGCGCACACACACACACACACACACACACACATATATATATATATATATATATATATATATTCTTATGTTGGTGGGGAAAAAAGGAGTAAGTGTGCAAATAAAGAAGAATAATTGAATAATGTAAAATCCACATTATAATAGGTATTTCTCGAGATAGTTATATCATTGTCTTCTTTTGCTGGCGTCTCGCTTCTCAACATTTTTAAAGTTAGCCAGACCTTATAGCTGTTCTGGGGCGGGGGGCGGGGGGGGAGGGCTGTCTTTGGAAAGCTCCCGGTCTCTTTTTGTTATACTTCTCTCGGCCATCTCCCGTCTCCTGCCTTCTCGATTCTCGCACTATTTCCCAAGCAGAGCGTGATAATTCCTCTGCCAGGCTTTCCCTCGGTTTGATCACGCTGACGGGCAACGCTTTGGCCTTCATGTGTATAGTCGCCTCCTCCACTGTCCGATACAGTTGGATCCCACCTTGATAAAACACTAGTAGTTTAGCAGGGTACGGAGTTTGAAATCTAATCCTTTCCTGCTTTATTATTCGCTTTACTTCAGAGTATTCTTTACGTTTCTGCAGAACCGCGGGGGAGGGGGTGTAATCTTTGTCGAAATTTATTAATTCATCGTCAGCACCCTCTTTTTACTCCAGGCCCTTCGTCGAATCTCCGCTTTGGTACTGCATCGAAGGAATTTAATTATTATTGAGCGTGGCGTATCTGCTCTTCCTAGGGTAGGCCTCGGGACGATCGCGCGTCGCGCTCTCTCAATTTCCAGCTCCATAGTCGAAGAAAGCTCCCGCGCATCCAGCAGCAACTTTCCGACAAACTCCGTCACAGCCAACTCCTCCTTTCTTTCGGGAACGTTGTATATTCTGATAATTTTCCGCCATGATCTTCCCTCCAGGTCAAGCAGTTTACCTTCTTGTTGATTTAATACTATTTATCGTCTTACTTAGTATCCGTTCCACGTTTTGCGCGCGATCTTCCACCTTTTCAGTTCGAGTCTCTGCCACCGATTATTTGGATTGACGGTGGCGAGCTCTGACGTAATATCATGGAGCTGCTGTTTTATTTCATTCTGGGACTCCCTTATCTCTTTCAAATTGTCGATCATATTCGCCGCTTCACATGAACGAGGTTCAGCGTCAGCCTCGCTGGCACGCGGTCGTGTCGGAGAGGCTCTCGCTGCACTCCTCTTGTCCACAGGCTCCGCTGAGTCGCTTTTTTATTTCCATTCCTTTTCTCCATTCTTGCCCCTCTTATCTCTTCAAATATGTTCGAAAAATACCATATTTGATGGGTTAACGGGGAAAAATATGCGTTTTTCCGGAGTAGCTAATTACTTAAGTTACTATTCTCGACGATGACGTCACCGGAACATTGCAGGAAAGATTCTAACGTTGATAAAACAGTGGCTGATTGGCAGAAGGCAAAGAGTGGGAATAAACGGAGCATTTTCTGCCTGGCTGCAGGAGACTAGTGGTGTTCCACGGGGTCTGAATTGGAACTAATTATTCTAACGTTATATGTCACTGATTTGGATGACGGAATTGATGGCTTTGTAGACAAGTTTTCCGATAATATCAGGAGAGCTGGAGGAGCAGGTAGTTCTGAGGATTTAGAGAGGCTGCAGAAGGACTTATAGCTTAGGAGAATGGGCAAAGTAAAGGCAGATGAATGTGTCGGAAAGTGTATGGCCATGCACTTTGGTAGAAGAAATGGTTTACTATTTTCTAAATGGAGAGAAGATACTGACAACTGAGATGCAGGATTTGTACAGGATTTCCTGGAGTTTACAGGTTAAGTCTGTGTCGAGGAAGGCAAATTCAATGCTAGCATTCATTTCAAGAGGACTAGAATATAAAAGCAAAGATGGAATGTTGAGAATTCAGAAAGCATTGGCAGTATTGTGAGCAGCTTTGAGCCCATTATCTTAGAAAGGATGTGCTGAGACTGGAAAGGATTCAAAGGATGTTCACGAAAATGATTCCAGCATTGAATGGTTTGTTATACGAAGAGTGTCTGAAGCCTCTGGGCTTGTATTCACTGGAAGTCGGAAGATTGAAGGGTGACCACATTGAAAGCTACCGAAAGGTCAAAGGCCTTGAAAGAGTGGATGTGGAGAGGATATTTACTGTGGTGGGATAGTCAAAGACTGGAAGACGCAGCCTCAGGATTGGGTGTCCTTTTATAATGGTGATAGAGAGGAATTTCGTTAGCCAGCGGATGGTGAGTCTGTGAAATTCTTAATGGTCAAGTCTTTATGTACTTTTAAAGCAGAAGATGATATATCCTTAATTGGTCAGGACATGAATGGTATGGGGAGGAACTGAGAGGAAACAGACGAGCAGACTCGTTTGAACTAACGGCGTAATTTTGCTGCTATATTCTCTGGCCTAAATATTGAATCAACATCTCTCTAAATAAGATTTCTCTCCCGAAGTCAGTTCAGATGTTCAGATGATTCTCCCTCAGGTGATTTACTCAAGGTGCTGACAGCAATGAGTTTATGCACAAATACCTGCAATGGCAAATTCATTGCTGTTGATATGTTGTGGAAGTTTTGAATATATCTTGCAGAATTATTAGATTATAGCCGAATATGTGAATGGATGGCCCAATTAAATCAAATGAAAATCAAATCAGGCTTAATTGTCATTCAAATCTTACCTAGGGACTGCGGAATAAACAGCCTTTTTCTGGGAAAATGTGCAGGACATTCATGTAGCATGGAAACTTGAAAATAGTGAGTAAATTTCAAAAATGAATGTCGTATAAGTCAAAAATCAAGCAAAAAAGAATATATATAACATATACATTATAAGACCTGATTGACAATATACTGCAGTCAATGGTCCAGTCTCCTGGCAATGCGCTGAAGTGCGCAATCCAGTCTGTCATTCCTCCTTTCTCGCAGGAAAGGGCAGCACCGACTGGACAGGCCAGGCCCGAAATGAGTGAGGACACCATGTGTTGGATTTCTGCGTCCTTGACCTGGTGTGCAGAAGCAGGCAAGCCTAAGGCTTGAGGCCTAAACCTCGCTACAATCGAGGCTATACAGCTCCCATGTCAACTTTCTCGCCAACGGACAAGGGTAACAGGCACGCCGCAACTTACATTACCTGTATCAAGTTCCAACAGTGTCTTGTGATCGCAAGTGAAATGTACGAGATAATCTCTGCATGGTTATGCTGCACCAACGTCGATGCTTCATAGTAGTAGACCGCAAGGTCTGCTCCGACATTCCCGCGGAACCCTCCGATATCCCGACTGACTCCTTCGGCTTTTCAGCTGGCTCCTTCGCCCAACATCATGTACGACCATTTCAACACCTCGGACGGCTGCTCCGGCACCAGTGGAGGTACTCTGATCAATGAGAAATTCGCTGATGGAGTAGCCCTACTTTACCTAAGTTTTTAGAGTAGAATTGTATTGTCTTTGTTGCGTAAAAAGAAATCTTACAAAGAAATATGCACCTTTGGTTGCACCCCACACCTCCTCGAGAGGCCGTGCGTTTGCCCACACCGTAGTCATACCGGAAGTCTTCCATCTTTAGTTGGTTTTATTTTCTCCTGACTACGCTGAAGTACAATTATAAGAGGGGTAAAGCAAGACAGTAAAACAGCAATGATATTGCATGTGAACATGTGTCATTTTGACAACTTAATAATAGTATTTTTCTGCAATTTGTCACAAAAGCAATAGGTACATGAGCTGAACGCTATGTTCAACAAGCCAAATCAAGTCACTTCAAGATTATTGTCATTTAACTATATACATATATACCACCAAACGAGCCAACTTTCTTCGGACCATGGTGTAAAGTGTAATATGTACAACACACATATACCACACAATAACTTAATAACACTACGAATGAAATTTAGAAATGAAATATGCATAGATAAACAAAATAAAATCTATAAATTACATATTGTAGGGTGCAATGCAAACATTCCGGTGATACTTTGAATGCGTTGTGGCAGTGTTATGAAGGATGAACAGCTCTGATGGGCAGAAGGGTGCAGAGTTGCCAATGTTCCCCCCTCCCCGGGAGAATTGCAAACCGTTACTGTTGCTATGTTGCTAATGAGATAGAGAGAAATGTAAGGGAAAACATGCTGGAACTGGATCGTCTGCTACAGATAAGAGAGAGATAAAGCAGGGGGAGAGAGACTTGTTGATTCACCATATGACTTCTGAAAGACTTCTGAAAGGCTTCTGAGAGGGTTGTTCATCTAATACCATTCTGTTCATTAAAATTCCTCAGTGGACAGCCGGAGTGGGCTGGTTTAATGGACAAAGCCATTCAAAACTGATTGACACCTGAGACCCCGTGAGTAGGGATAAAAGTGAGGTCAGGGGCGACACCCCTCAGACACACCAGGAGATACACTATTGAGCAATGGTTGAGTGTTGGAACTCACGTGAAGGTGTGGGGCATCGGATACCGAACAAAGGATCGGTCAGTTTGACTCACAGTGTTATAGCAGGGACGGTGGGGGCTTGTGTGTGTGTCCACTCATGCCAGAGTGACGAGTCCACCATAAAAGAGCTGTCCAGCCGAAGGACAGAGGGGTCATACCCGAATGGCCACAACAGATCGACTGATCAAGAACGTAAAGGACGTTTTGCCTGCCTGTAGCTGTTACTGCTCGCCCTCTCTCAATCTCTCTCTCTCTCTCTCTCTCTCTCTCTCTCTCTCTCTCTCTCTCTCTCTCTCCCTCCAACGATTGGAACACACCAACCAACATCTACCTCAGCACGTCTGAACTGAACTGAACATTACACTTGTATATGACAATTCAATATCCCCTAGACATCAATAAAGCTTATGTATTATTGATTATTAGTATACCCACACTTTTAGGTTTAGTATTGCTAACGTGTATTATCTATATATTTGCATTATTGATATTGATTTGTGTATTTTACTACTAAACACTGTTTAAAAATAATACCACCAGACTCCAACGGATTCTTCTTTCTCTGCTGGTCATACACACAGTTACGGGGTATGTAACAGCAGGAACTACAGAAGCTTATGTCCTGAGGAAAGAAGCTGGTTTCCATATCAGTCTAGTTTTTATTCACTGGAGTCTTCTGCCTGATGGCAAAATGTTGAGGAGGATGCTGGATGCAGGAGTGGGATCCTTGATGATGCTGAAAGTTCTGCGTACACAGCGCTCCCAATAAATGTCAATGATGGTTGGGATTGAGGCCCCTATTATTCTCTCGGCAATTCTTACTATCCTTTCGAGGGACTTCCTGTCTGATGCTCTGTTGCTCCTATAACTAATGGAGATGCAGCTTTTCAGGATACTCTCAATGGAGCTTCTGTAAAATTCAATTGAGTTGGAGGGGGGAGTGTGTGCCTTTTTGCCCAGAGAGGAGAACTGAGGGACCTGTTGAGGTCGTTTGTGATGTGAACATCCAGGAAATTGGTGCAATTCATGGAGGAGCAGTGTCTGCGTAGGCTGCGACAGTCCTTCTGACCTTCCTAAAGTCCACAAACATTTCCTTAAAACCAACTCGTACACTTGTTCTACGTCCCCAACAGTACAATACCTGTATACCAGATTTGAATGATACATGCTTAATATATGCAGGACGACCGAAATTTCAGAGCAAATTGACGATATGGATTGGGAGGATGACGTAGGTGGTTTTGAAATTGATCACCTCAGAATCAATTTCAAAATTTCTTGATATGTGTTGATTTGGTGCAGCAGTGCATTTAAATACATGTTTATAAAAACTATAATATAAAATATATTGAAAAGCAAAAGTGAATGACGCAAACATCAAAGGCAGCAGAATTTATTCATTTTTGCTTAGTAAAACAGCTAGTAAATGCAGTCATGGGATACTTCAGTGTCTTCTTCAACTCCTGTCTGAATTTAGCCTGGGTTACCGCGTAAATGAAAGAATTCGTGCAGAAACTCAGGTTTGAAAGCATGTTCCCGCTCTCTTGGAGAATGTAGCGTGGGTCCCCGAAATTGAATCCTGATATATAAGAACCGCCTTTAATTCGCACGTATAGAAAACTAATGACAGATGTAATCCACAGGAACAGAAAACTGGCGGAGATAGTGAAAAGTAATATCATTGATTTTTTCCGCTTTTCTGTTTCTACATCTTCGAGATTCTTCCCCTCTTTCTTACCCCGAAATCCCCTGCGGACTCTGTTCGATACAAATATGTGTTTAATAGTCAGAACATTGAACAGCAGGATCAGAAGAAAAGGGACGCACGGCGTTAAAAGTTGGTCCAACCAATCATACGCTATCCAGAATGGTTCAGTGAAGAAACTTAGTTTATAATCACAAAACCAGGACACGCCATCTAATATATACAAGGGCCGATACACAAAGTAATAGGGTACATTCATAAGGGTTGCAAGAAAACAGATAATAGATATAACTACAGCAGCAGATTTCTCATTACAATATCTCATTTTCAGCTCCAGACAACAAATAGCGACAAACCGGTCGAACGTGAAAGCGTCCGTCAACCATACCGAGAAGTCCCAGCTGAAATAAATCAGCACCGTGCTGAGACTACAGGCGGGAGTGATGGAGAGCAAACTGTTCCCGAAAAAGACACCAGTGATTCTATTCAGTATCACGCCAGTGACAATGACCAGCAGATCCGTTGCCGCCATTGCCAGTAGGTAATAAGTGACGCATTTGGAGAGACCGCATCTTCCCCGTGATAGGACCACAACTGCTGACAAGCTCGCTGTTAAGGGAACAATAAGAACGGTTCGTGATTGAATGTTTGAAGTCTCAGTACAGATGGGAATACATGAGATGACTTTATAAATGACGCTATCAGGGTAAAAACAAAATTCACTCGAGTGATTCCTAAAATTGTAGTACGGTATAAGGTTGACTGGGCCCATGGAAGGGGATTGGATTTTTTTTACTTCTGTATCCTCGATTATGAGAAATGGAAGCAAGAGATTATCATTAAACGTTCAGTGAATATGGGCAACAAATCATGTATACTTTGTTCATCAGCGTGACATCTATATTTATATACGTTATTTTCTTTCTATCTTTAAAAGGTATATTGAACAGATCTATTTAAATTGCTTCATGTCTGTAACCAGTATTACCGTGCTCTACTGCAGAACCCTCTATCCGGATTAATCTGGTTGTTGCAAAGAAAACAGACAACCCGCATCTTCAGGTTTAAATGAGGAAATGACATTTCTGAAGAAAATAACAGGGGCATCGCCGGAAAAGTCACCGACACAGCTCGTTGTTCTGAAGAAGCTCAATGACATGTTCGCTGTTTGGTTACTAATCCACTCACGTAGCTGATAATCTCAGCTCTGCATAAACTAAATCTAATGGCGTACACGATTGCCACGTTGAGGCCATATCCAGGTTTTAAGAGCAACACCATATATTGTGTCTGTGTATTCTGCAACCTGATGGCATGAACATCGATTTCCTGACCCTCCCATTCCCAGTTCCCTCTCTCATATCATCTCCTTACCTGCCCATCAACTGCCTCTGGTGCTCCTCCCCCTTCCTTTTTTTCGATGGTCTTTTAGCCTCTCCTATCAAATTCCCCCTTCTCCAGACTTTTCGCTCTTTTACCCATCAGCTTCCAAGCCCTTCACTGGTGCCCTCCGTTCTCCGGGTTTCACCTATCACCTACCTTCTTCCTGACCTCCTCCCAGCTTGAACTAACTTCTTGTCTTTTTTTCGTGCCCTGATGAAGGTACTCGTTCGGAAAAGTCGACAACTAACTCTTTTCCATAGATGCTACTTGGAATGCTCAGATCGTGCGGCATTTAGCCTGTGTTGCATAAACTAAATGTCAGCAATGTTACGGCAGCCTGCCAGACATAAAATATTATTTAAAAAGGCAGCAAAACTAAATTGTAATACGCTCCAGTTTGGTACAGTCACAAATATAGAAATTATACTTGCTGTGAAGCCCCTCCCTATTAGAATTAATGTCAAATAATAGAAAAAAAATGAGCATATGGAAACTTTATATTCATTTCAGTATATTATACTAGCATGCAATTAATGTTTTGGACATAAAGGAGTCCTTGGATCATTTCCCAGTAAAATGGAAGACAAAATTGAATTAATTCTGTGCAGCATGAACTAGTTTGCAATATGAAATTGTGTATTTACGTTATACTGTTTGGTGTGCAACAATGCATCGTAGCATCATCCACGTTATCAGATGCATTTATATATCTATTCCTGCTATTTTTAAATCATACAGTACAGGTATTAAATAAAGGTTAGACATTTAACGTGAACAGATATATTCACATCACTTTATTTCTTGAGATAAAATCTGCAACATTTCAACGAGAAAATATAAATGGCTCAGAGAGTTGTCAAAGAATATCTGTTAGAATCACCATTGGACACAGTTCTGCAAATACAGGAAGTTTGCCATCGAGATTTTTAGTTGTAATTGCTCACTTACAAGCAGCGCTGCTGAAACGAAACATTCGAATTCGGTATCAAACATCTCTGGAATCACTATAAGCAGGGTACAGTAGATGATTGAGGATGCACTACTTACTGGGAAAACCAATGATTGCAAGAAAAGGATAGTAGATGGCATATAGCAGTCCTCTTGGTGGTCCATGCATTCTCTTCACAAATGGTTCTTGTTTATGGTTTTCTCCGGCCTTTATATTTTGCTCGGGACTCCCCAGTGAGTCAATTACCTGCATGTTAGCAACGAGCCAAAAGTAAACAACGAATGCTTTTCGTCGTGCTGATGACAGGACTCAGGATTGCTGATAGCTTCACAACATGGTCTCTCCATTAATTGTAAATCTGGCCACCAACACTCATCCAGTTCTTTGCTTGTGGGCGGTACAGTCCGGAGTTTCATGCAATTCAGTCACTTTGATGTTCAAAGAGTGGCCGGAGCAAGTGCTTCTGTTAGTCCCGAACTATGTGTTAGTAGAAAGGATATATAAAAAGACGATTTAGTTTGTTGCTCCGTAATATCTCGTTTTATCAGTGGAGAGTATCATGACTAGTTGCATCATGAAGTGACGAGGAAATACCAATACCCAGGAAAAGAAGTGTCGACAAATTTTGCCGGAAACAGCGCAATCCATAATAGTAATAGCCCTCCTCACCATTGTGCGCATTTAGAAACAGCGCCGCCACGGGAACGCAGCGTCCATTATCAATCGCCCTTACCAGCCAGGCCATGATATCTTCTCGCTACTACCATCTATCAGGAGGCACTGGAGTTTTAAATGCACAGCTTCATAAGCACAGCTTCATAAACAGTTATAGGCCGAGAATCATCAGCCTCCTGAAGCAGCGTGGATAACTTCATTCATTCATATCTGAACTGATTCTTCAACCTATGCACTCTCTTTCAATTACTCCTCAACTCATTTACTCAGCATTTTTTCTTTTTTTATTAATATTTGTGCGACTTGTCTTAATTTGCAAATTGCATGCCTTTCAGTCTTTGTTTATGTGTGGTTTTGCATAAATTCCATTGTTTCTTTATTTTTTCTGCATATCCGTGCAAGAATGCCATTCGCAAGGTAGCTTACGGTGAAATATACTTACTTTGATCATAAATATCCTTTGAATTTGATTGTGCATTGTGGAAAGCACCGTAGATTTCACAACACATATAACGCATAACGACTTGGGGAACTAAGAATTTCATCTACAAATGGATTACGTAGAGATAAAGTGCACAAATCAAATATTGTAGGGTACTATACAAACTATCAGGTGATTCTTCAAATGCGTTCTGGCAGGAATTTCAGAAACTTAATGGCCCGAGGGAAGAGGCTGTTCACAATCCAGTTCTTGTTTTTATGCAAACGCAAGGAAATCTGCAGAGAGATGCTGAGAGATAGTAAAATGGTCAACGAAATAATGAATGAACTAAATAAGTATTTTGATTCAGACTTCACTGTCAAAGGCACGAGCAGTATGCTGCAAGTTCCAGGTGTCAGGGGTCATAATGAGTGTCAAGCTACGATATCTGGACAGAATATTTTGGGAAACTGGCGGGTCTGAAGGTGCATGAATCACCTGAACTAGATGCTGTATACCCCAAGGTTCTGAAAGAGGTAGTTGAAGAGTTATGGAGGCATTAGTAGAGATCTTTTAATAATTATTACATTCTGGAATGTTTCTGGAAGACAAGAAAATTTCAAATGTCATCCCACTCATCAAGAATAGAGAGAGGCAGAAGAAAGGAAACTATAGGCCAGTTAGTCTGACCACAATGGTTGGGAAGATGAAGCTGATTATTAAAGAAGATGTCTTAGGGTACTTGGAGGCACATGATAAAATAGGCCATAGTCAGAACTGTTTCCCAAGGGAAAATCTTGCCTGACAAATTTGTTGGAATTATCTGAAAAGGTAACAAGCAGAGTAGACAAAGGAAATAGGTGGTTTAGATGATTCCCTCTCAGGTGATTCACTCAAGGTGGCGACAGTAATGAATTTATTCACAAATACTTACAATAGCGAATTCATTGCTTTTGATATGCTGAGGAACTTTTGAATATATCTGGCAGAATTATTAGATTATAGCCAAATATGTGAAGGGATGGCCCAATGAATTCAAATGAAAATCAAATCAAGCTTAATTGTCATTCAGCTCATACATAGATACTACGGAATAAGACAGCCTTTTTCTGGGGACATCGTGCAAAACATTAAAACAGCAGTCAAACTTGAAAACAGCAAGTAAAGTTCAAAAAACATGTTTTATATTTCAAAAAAAGCGAGCTAAATAACATATGTTATAATAGATATATATTATAAGGCCCTGAGTGACAATATCCGGCAGTCGATGATCCTCCCGGCAATGCGCTGAAGTGCGCAATCCAGTCTGTCATTCCACCTCTCGAACACGGGAGGGCAACACCGACTGGAGAGGCCAGGCACAGCTGAATGCGGACAGCATGGCGTAGGGCTTCCGCATCCTTCACCTGTTGTGCAGCAGCTGGCAAGCCCAAGGCTTGAGGACTAATTCTTGCTGCAGTCGAGACTATATAGCTCCCATGTCATTTGTCCCACCACCAGACAAGGGTAACAAGCCTGCGGCAACTTGCTTTATCAATGTCCAACAGGGTCTTGTGATCGCAAGTGAAATGTAGGAGATAATCTCCCATGGTTATGCTGCACCAATGTCATCCTTCTGAGTAGTAGGCAGCAAGTTCTGCTCCGACATTCCCGCAGAACACTCCGATATCCCAAATGTCCCCTTCAACATTTTGGCCTGTTCCTTCCCCCAACATCACGGCTGGCTATTTCAACACCTTGGGTGGTTGCTCCAGCACCAATCCAGCTACTCCGAACAATGAGAAGTTCACTGTTGGTTTAGCCCTACAGTACCTGAAGTTCTTTGTTGCGTAAACAGATATCTTACGAAGAAATATGCGCCTTTGATTAACACCGTCCCCCATCACACCCCGCGCGAGAGGCCTTGCGTTTGCACACAACGCCATCTTACCGGAAATCTTCCATCCTTAGTGTTGGGTTTATTTTCTCCTGCCTGTAGTGAAGTATAACTATAAAATGAGTAAAACAAGGCAATAAAACAACTAATATATGGCATGTGAACATAAGTCTTTTTGACAACCTGATAATAATTTTTTTCTGGAATTTGTCACCAAAGCAATAGGTACGTGAGCTGAAGTCTAAGTTCACAAGCTGATTATATTTGGACCCACACTGCTATCTATCCATCTACATATCTATTATCTGTTTAGTTACTTCTTTGTTTGTTTGTTTGTTTATTTATTTATTTATCTATCTATCTATCTGTTTGTTTGTTTATTTAATTATCTATTTATTTCTTTCAATCTACCTATTTATTTATCTGCCCATTTGTCTATTAAGCTATGGATCTTTTTATTTATTTACCATTAACTTATTTTTTTTGGGATATTTGAACAGTTTGCCTTCTTATGCTGCTAGTGTTGGTGAGTAGATTTCATTGAATCTATTGCATTTCCTTGTTCTATGATGAAGGCCCTTGAATACCGTGAATGAGTGATTTTGGCAACGGCCACCTCATATTAATTCGCATTCCCTGGAGATTGTCCTTTGTAAGGTCTTAGTCCATTCCCAGGAAATATTTCACCATGACCTGTAGATCTACCTTCCAAAATTATTTGCCATATGAGTTGATGCAGAACGTTCAGGTCCAGGGATTGTTGGTTTTACAAGTAACAAGGCAGTGATCCTATTAGCAGGCAGTGACAAGCCCAATCAAGTCACGTCAAGGTTATTGTCATTTAACTATATACATATATACCACCAAACGAGCCAACTTTCTCCAGACCATGGTGTAAAGCGTCATATGTAGAACTCAATAACGTAAAAACATTACGAATGAAATTTAGAAATGCAAAGTGCATGGATAAACTAAATAAAGTTTATGAATTAATTATTATAGGGCACGATGCAAGTTTTCTGGTGATACTTTGAATGCCATGTGGAATAAGTTCACAAACCTATGACCAGAGGGAAGAAGCTGTTTCCCATCTCATTCTAGTGCTTATTGATTGCTTTGCTGCTCCCATACCTAATGGAGATGCAGCTTTTCAGGATGCCCTCATTGGTGCTTCTGTAAAATTCAACTGAGATGGAGGGGGAATGTGTTCATTTTTATTCAGAGGATAATTTAGGGACCTGTTGAGGTCGGCCGTAATTTGAACACCCAGGAAATTGGTGCAATTCATGAAGGAGCCAAGTCTGCATAGACTGGGGTGATCCGTCTGACCTTCCTAAAGTGCAAAACCATTTCCTTAAAACTAAATCGTCCACTGGTTCTAAGTTCCCAACTGTACAATACCTGTTTACCAGATTTGAATGATATATGCTTAATATATGCAGGACTGCCAAAATTACAAAGCTAATTGGCGATATGGATTGCGTAGGTGGTTTTGAAATTCATCATCTCAGAATCAGGTTTAAAATGTCTTGAAATTTGTTGATTTTGTGCAGAAGTGCATTACAATACTGATTAATAAAATATATATTTTAAAATATATTGAAAACCAAAAGTGAATGACGCAAACATCGACGGCAACAGAATTTATTCATTTTTGCTTATTAAAACAGCTAGTAACAGCAGTCATGGGAAACTTCAATGTCTTCTTCAACTCCTCTCTGAATTTAGGCTCGGTTACCGCGTAAATGAAAGAATTCGTGCAGAAGCTCAGATTTGAAAGCATGTTGGCGCTTTCTTGAAGAACGTAGCGTGGATTCCCGAAATTGAATCTTGATACATAACAACCGCCTTTAATCGTCACGTATACAAAACTAATTACATATGTATTCCACAGTAACAGAAAACTGGCGGAGACAGTGAAAAGTAATATCATGGATTTCTTCCGTTTCTCGGTTTCTGCATCTTCGAGGTTCTTCCCCTCTTTCTCACCCCGATGTCCCCTGCGGACTCTGTTAGATACAAAAATGTGTCTGATGGTCAGAACATTGAACAGCAGGATCAGAAGAACAGGGACGCACGGCGTTAAAAGGCGGTCCAACCAATCATACCCTATCCAGACTGGTTCGGTGAAGAAACTATATTTATAATCACAAAACCAGGGCACGCCATCTTGTATATACAAGGGTCCATACACAAAGTAATAGGGTACATTCTTCACGATTGTCAAAAAACAGACAACAGATATAACTGCAGCAGCAGATTTCTCATTGCAATGTATCCTTTTCAGCTCGAAACAACAAATAGCGACAAACCGGTAGAACGTGAAAGTGACCGTCAACCACACCGAGCAATCCCTGCTGAAATAAATCAGCACCCTGCTGAGACTGCAGGCGGGCGTGGTGGAGAGCAAACTGCAAACTGTTCACGAAAAATATACCAAATATACAAAATACGTCACCGCCATTGCCAGCAGGTAATACGCGACGCATTTGGAGAGACCGTATCTTCCCCGTGATAGGACCACAACTGCTGCCAAACTCGCTGTTAAGGGAACAAAAAGAACGGTTTGAGATTGAATGTTTGAAGTTTCAGTACAGATGGGAATTCATGAGATGACTTTATAAATGACGCTATAAGGGTAAAAATAAAATTCACGAGTGATTCCTGAAATTGTAGCACGGTATATGGTAGCAATGGGTCGACTGGGCCAATGGAAAGCTATTGGACTTTTACTTCTGTATCCTTGATTAGGAGAAATGGAAGCAAGGGTTTCTTCTTAAAAGTTTAGTGACGATGGCCAACAACTCAGTATTATGTATAATTTGTTCCTCAGCGTTACGTTTATATTCATACCCGTAGTTTTCTTTCTGTCTTTGAAACGTATGTTGAACAGGTCTATTTAAATTACTTCATGTCTGTAATCAGTATTATCGTGAGATAGATGTCCGTGCTTTACTGCAGAACCCTCTATCCAGTTTAATCTGGGCGCTGCGAAGAAAACATACAACCTCATCTTCAGGTTTAAATGAAATGACGTTTCTGAAGAAAATAACACGGGCATCGCCAGAAATGGGACCGACGCTGCGCGTTGTTTTAAAGAAACTCAATTATGCGTTCGCTGGTTGAATACTAAACCACTCACATAGCTGATTAAGGCCGTTCTAAATAAACTAAATTTAATAGCATCCTCTATTGCCACGAAGCCACATTCAGATTGTATGAGCAACACCTTATATTTTGTCTGTTTAGTCTCCAACCTGATGACATGAACATCGATTTCTTGATCCTCTCATTTCCGGTTCCCTCTCGCATATCATCTCCTGACCTGCCCATCATCTGGCCCAAATGCTCCTCCCGCTATCTTTTTTCTCGATGGTCCTTTAGCCTCTCCTATCAAATTACCCCTTTCTGCAGCCTTTTAGCTCTTTTACCCATCAGCTACCGAGCCATTCACTTGTGCCCTCCGTTCTCCGGATTTCACCTATCACCTATCTTCTTCCTGCCCTCCTCCTAACGTCTCATCTTTTTGTTCCCGGTCCTGATGAAGGAATTTGGTCCGAAACTTCAACTGTTTACTCCTTTCCATAGAAGCTACTTGGCATGTTCAAATCGTCCAGTATTTAGCGTCTGTTGCATAAACTAAATGTCTGGTCTGTTACCACAGCCTGGCTGACATACAAAATATCATTTAAAAAGGCACCAAAACTAAATTTTAATACATTCCAGTGTGGTACAGTCACAAATATAGAAATTATACTTGCTGTGAATCCACTCCTAATATAATTGATGTCAAATAGAAGAAAAACATTATCATATCGAAACTTTAAATCTGTTGCATTATATTATACTGGCACCCAATTAATGTATTGGACCGAAAGGAGTCCTCGGATTCCTGCATTTCGCAATAAAATGCAAGGCAAAATTGAATTAATTCTATACAGTATGAACTAGTTTACAATATCAAGTTCTGTATTTACGTTATATAGCTTGATGTGCAACAATGCATCGTAGCATCATGCACGCTATCACATATATTTATATATCTATTACTACCAATGTTAAATCATACTGTACACTATTAAATAAAGTTTAGACATTTAACGCGAACGGATATATTCACATCACATTATTTCTTGAGATAACATCTGCAACATTTCAACTAGAAAACATAAATGGCTCAGAGAGATGTCAAGGATATCTGTTAGAATCACCATTGGACACTGATCTGTAAATACAGCAAGCTTGCCATCTGGATTCTAAGTTGTAATTGCTCACTTACAATCAGCTCTGCTGAAACGAAGCATCGAATTCGGTATCAAACATCTCCTGAATTTCAATATGCAAGGTACAGTAGGTGATTGAGGATGTACAACTTACGGGGTAAACCAATGATGGCAAGAAATGGATAGTAAATGGCAAATAGCAGTCCTCTTGCTGGACCGTGCATTCTCTGCACAAATGGTTCTAGTTTCTGCTTTTATCCAGCTGTTATATTTAGCTCGGGATTCCCCAGTGAGTCAATTATCTGCCTGTTAATAACGAGCCAAATGCAAACAATGAATGTTTTTCGTCGTGCTGATGACAGGACTCAGGATGAATGATAGCATCACAACCTTGTCAGTCCTTTTACTGTGAATCTGGCCGGTTCTCAGCTTGTGGGTGATACAGTCAGGGGTTTCGTGCGAATTGGTCACTCGTGTGTTCAAAGAGTGGCCGGAGCAAATGCTCCCATTAGTCCCGAACTGTGTTATAGTAGAAAGGATATTTAAAAAGACGATATACGTTCTTGCTCCGTAATATCTCGTGATGTTCATTGGAGAGTATCGTGACTAGTTGCATCATAGAGTGGCAAGGAAATACCAATACCCAGAAACAGAAGTGTCAACAAACTGTGTCGGGAACAGCGCAGTCCATAACAATATTAGCCCTCCTCATCATTGTGCACATTTAGAAAGAGAGCCGCCACGAGAACGCAGCTTCCATCATTAATAACCTCTACCAGCCAGGTCATGATCTCTTCTCGCGACTACCATCAGGAGCTTTAAATCTCTCAGCTTCATCAACCGTTATTACCCGACAATCACCAGCCTGCTGAAGCAGGGTGGATAACTTCACTCATTCATATCTAAATTGATTCTTTAACCTATGGACTCACTTTCAAGGACACCTCAACTTATATTCTCAGCATTATGTTTTCCTTTTTGTTATTAGTATTTGCGTGATTTGTCTAAATTTTCAAATTGCATGTCTTTCAGTCTTTGTTTAAGTTTGTTTTCACATAAGTTCTATTCGGTTTCTTTATTTTTGTGTGCATATACGTGCAAGAAAATCCAGTGCAAGGTAGCATACGGTGACATATACATACTCTGATAATAAATATCATTCGCATTTTTAACTTGTTTGTGCGTTGTGGAAAGCACCGTAGTATGAACAACACAAATAATACATAATTACTTGGGGAACTAAGAATTTCATCTACAAATGAATTACGTAGAGCCCAAGTGCACGAATCAAACATTGTAGGATACTATCCGATGAATCTTCGAATATGATGTGGCAGGCAGTTCAGAAATGTAATCACCTGGGGGAAGAAGATGTTGACAATCCAGTTTTTGATGCAAACACGAAGAAATCTGCAGATGCTAGAAATTCAAGCAACACACCAAACACGAGGAAATCTGCAGTTCATGCTTCGGAGATTCCTGCGTGATGGTCGAATGAGTTGGATCCTTGATAATACAAAGGGCCTTGCACACGCAAAGGGCTCGATAAGAGTCACAGATGGAAAGTAAGCAATCCGCTAATATCCTCTCGGCTGCTCTTATAATCCTTTGTAGGGACTTCCTGTCCGATGGTATGATGCTCCCATACCTGATGGACATGCAGCTTTTCAGAACGCTCTCGTGTAACGGCTTTGCCTTTTTATTCAGGGAGGAGATGTTGTCCTTTATGTGAACTTGTTGCACTTCACGGAGAGCCTGGTGCACTTTTCGGAGGAGCCTTCTCTGTAAACTCTGGGATGATTGTTCTGTACCATCGTAAGTTACACAATCATTTATTTCATACCGACTCGTACATCGGCTCTGATACCCCAGATGTCCAATAACTATATACATGCCAGCATACATTGCAAAGCTGTTTGGCGCTACGGATTACAAGGATTGACGTAGGAAGTTTTTGATTGATAATCTGAAAATCTGAATCAGGTTTAATATGCACGCCCCCTCCCATCAACATTCCCATTCCCGTTTTCCTCTCTGAACAAATCACCTCACCTGCCCATGATCTTCCTCGGGCACTCCTTCCCTTCCCTTTCTTTGATTGTCTTCTTCCCTCACCGATCAGATTACCCCTTCTCCGGCCATTTATCTCTTTCACCTATCAGCCTTCCAGCTCTTTACTTCAATCCTCCCACTCTCTCGCTTTCATCTACTACCTACCCCATGTATCTTTTATCCTATCTACCCACCGTCTTGTCCTTTCGTCTCATCCTTTTGTCAGTCCTGATGAAGGGTCTCAGCCCAAATTGCCGACTGTTCACTTATTTTCATAGATGCTGTCTGATCTGCTGTGTTCCTCCAGCATTTTGTGCGTGTAGCAAAAAATAAATCGAGTTTGGAATTTTAGCGCTGCCTGGCAGAATTAGAAACTATTATGTAAAAAGAAACCAATGTATATTGTAAAATGTTCCAGTAGGGCACAGCTACAAAGATAGAGATTACACTTGCTGTAAAGCCCCTCTGTAATAGAATCAATGACAAGTAATATGGAAAAAAAATCATTATATCATGCCTATAAATCGATTGCAGTATATTATACTGAAATGAAGCTTGTACAGACCAGCAACAGTACAGATCTCAAGGGGCCGATTGGTCTACCTCGATATTACACCGGTGACTTCCTGTATTCTCTCAGATCGAACACTGAGTTAAGACAAATCCCGTCACAAATTTATTGTCCGTTCTGCCTTGCAATGTTGATTGAATGGAAGACAAGAGGATTGTGTTCGTCTGCGCCGCACGTGCGTTGGGTGACTTTTAAAATAAGTTTTTATAACCATTTTTTGGGGCTATCTCAATGATATTTGCTGTGTGTGCTATGTACTGTGTGAGACTGCTGATACTGCGTTTTGCACTTTGGATCTGGAGAGACCCGATTTAATGGCAAGGAATTTTGAGCTCGATCTTCAACTAGAACCCCTTTTCAGATCAGAGATGGAACTTTCATTCATCATCTTTATACGGTAAATTTATCCTGGCATCAGTGAAGCTTCCGACTCCCACTCCGGCCCCGATTCGTACAAAGAAAAAAGGAGGACATGTCCTGCGTAACGACAGTCTGTGCACAGCCCTCTTTTTATTTTTACTATGTCCATTCGGACACGCCTTGTAAATTTCGTGCTGTTTGTGACGCTGCATTAAGGAATGAACACCTTTCTTCAGGAGACCGTTAACAAAAATACTGCTAACGTATGCCACCATTATGCATTAAACAACCACGCCGCCTGCATTGTCAGCTAAGAATTGCAAATACGAATTCCTGCCAGAAGTCAGTTGAATAACACGTTCAGTTGATCCTGTCTTAGGCGATTTACTCAAGGCATTGATAGCAATGAATTTATTTACCAATATCCTCAAAAGTCGAAAGTATCGTTTTCATAGGTTGTAGAAATATTTAATTTGTCTTGTAGTATTATTAGTTTGCAGCAGAGTAAATAACGTGATAGCGCGTGATATGAAGAATGTTCAGATCATTTCGTCACGATTGTCATGAAGTATAATTAAAAAGACTACAGTTGTAGTCTAAGGCACTAAAATAATAATGCTACAACAGGTTAAAATCTGTAGATTTGCCTCGTGACAATAATAACTTTTTCATGAATTTGTCTTCAAAGCATTAGGTACATGGGCTCAACTTTGCATTCAACAATGCGATTATCTTTCGATAATGACGGTGACAAGTAGAACTTTGGGAAGAAGAGGTGCCATCTGTTGTTGAATTAACTCCTGAAGCAGCGCGAAAAACTTCATTTACTTCTGCACTGAACTGATACCACAAACTTCAAACTGACTGCTAAGGAGTTTCCAACTGATTCTCTATGAAGAATTAATTTATTAACTAATTTATTTATGCGTCCATCTTTTTATTTTTCTATTTACTTATTTACGTACGTATTTACTTGTATGTTTATTTATCTATATATCTAACTATCGATCCATCTTTCCATCTAGTAATTAATTATTTAATTATTTCAGTTGCCATTTATATGTTTATATTTGTTGAAATATTTGACGTATTCTGTATTAGTTGCTTGACGGTCTTTGCTTGTGAGTACGTTTCATTGATTCTATTTTATTTCTTTGCTATACTATAAAAGCATTTCAATACTGTGAATGTGTGTATTTTGCCACAGGGAAGGTGCACTCCCTGTCAATGTACACAGTAAGATCTTGCATAATTCTCAAGAAATATTTCAATTTGAAACCGTGATTCTACTTTCCCCAAATTAAACTCGACATGAGTCGCTGGAGAACGTTCAGGACCCGGGATTGCTCGGATAAATGGTGACAAGATAGTCGCACTCAAATTAGCATTGATACCGTAAGCAGACAGTGATAACTCCTACATCGGTTCATAGGCCCCAACTGTACAATATCTGTATATATATCTCGGATATATACACAATGTAACTGCAAGCTGGCCTATGTTGAAAGTCGGTGGCGGTGTGCATTGTGAGGATGACGTGGAAAATGATGATCAGAGTCACGTATATTATGTCGTGAATATTAATGTTTTCCGGCAGCAGGAACATAATAATAAAACTATAAATTACTATATGTTAAAAGGGTAAAGTGAGTAAAACATATATCAAAGATAACGTTAAATATATGCTTTTATCTTTTAAAACAGCTAATAACTTCACTCATGGAATAATTCAGTATCTTCAACTCCTCTCTGAATTTGCCTGGGTCACCGCGTAAATAAAGGTTTGAAAGCGTGTTGGCGCTCTCTTGGAGAATGGCGTGTGTATCTCCGAAATCGAATCCGGTTACATAAGAAGCACCTTTAATATGCACGTGTACAAAATTAATGAATTACGTAATTCTCAGAACGGAAAACTGGCGGAGATGGTGAAAAATAATATAATGTGTTTTTGTGATATTCCGTTTCTGCATCTTTGAGATTCTTCCCCTGCTTGCCCGAAGTCCCCTGCGGACCCTGTTGGACACGAAAATTTGCTTGATGGTTAGGACATAGAACAGCAGAATGAGAAGGAATGGGAGGCACGGTGTTAAAAGGAGGTCCAACCAGTCATATGTTATCCAGATTGGCTCGGTTATAAAGCAAAGTAACTTGAGGACCTATGTCAAGTATGGCTCGAGAATAAACTCCTTCAATCCATATGCGTACATCAGAGCTTCTTCCCACTAAACCTTCAGGAATAGTGTTTCGCACTTCAGTGCTTTCTTTGATACACTGATTAGAATGTACCCTCTGAAATGTCAGCCTGTTCCTTTACTGGGTCCCTTCATAGCTTTGCTTCTTTTCTTCTCTGTTTGATTAACTTTTGACTTAATTTTCAAAGATATCCATGTCCCTCATAGTTTTGTTTAAAATCCGCATGCTCCCCACAGTTATAAAAGAAAATACCGATTGCTTCTCTAGTCCAGAACTCTTTTAATCAGCTTTCCTCTGTGTTGTTAGCCCTATATGGATCAGGTTTCCCAAAAGACGAGTCACGTTTAGTTGAAACTTTATCAGATATCCGTCAAATCAACTCAGCGCAAAGATTTTCAACGTCATTCCTCAAAAGCACTATCTCTGTGGCATCAGGGGCCATTTTAGCAGCAGAGATTATCAGTGAAGATCCTACTCAGCTTTTGTAAAATGTTCCACTTCGCAATCATGTTTTCTTCCTCTCTAACTTCTCCAAGTAACTTGGTAAAAGATGGAGGAGGACGCATCTTGTGGATTATTGAAATACGCAGAGCAGTCATCTCATGTTACAACTTGCTCCATCACAACTTGCTCCATCCTTCAGCAATTTCTCTCAGACAGTTAAATGTCCCCTTTATGGCGTAAACAGAGCAGCAACTTCTCCAACCTGAAAAGGTAGGCAGATAGCTTCTCTTCTTTCTACTGAAATGGGTGGCTCAGTGACTTTATAAGATCAGCTGAACTTGCAGTAGTGCCAAAACCATCTTCCACTGCTTGTAAGTAACTAGCCGATTTGTCCAATGGATGTTCTGCCTTTAAGACCCTCACTGTATCAGCTACTAGACCTTTTAAACCCTTTTCATATTATCTGAGCACTGCCATTCATCCACTAACCGAGATGTTCCCTTTCCCATCAGGTGTGGGCTTGATTCTAGAGAACACTCTCAGCCTACGATAAATTTGGCTCACTGTGGGTACACTTTCGGCATTTACCAACCAGTGACGTAATTGTTGAAACCAGCTCAGAATTTAAATCAACCCCTCAAGGACCATTAGAACTTTCTGGTCAGGCAATTCGTTCCCCACTTTGCTGAAAAAGAGAACTATTTGTCTTTAAGTTCTTCACCCTCAGCTGCATAAAATACGTCCTTAAAAATATGAACTGCCCGTGGCCCCACCTCTCAAAGCTCTCTTACCTTATCAGACATTGTGACTTTAGTTACATCACTGATAGCTTTGTGGGAAGAGAAAGTATTCGGAAGCATGATGCTGGGCTTAGTGTGCGTATGTTATACTGAGATATTGGAAAAAACTGTATCTGTTTTCCTGCTGGGGGCTGAAGTTGACATAATAGTGGTATATAAAATTGTTAGGCTGGGTGTCATGCTTATCTATCTATTTTCCTACCACTCTCCAAAATTAGAGAGCATAGTTTAAGGTGTCAGGGAGGAATTCAAAATGAATGTGGGGGCTCGATATTTCACATGAAGAATAGCTAGGATCTGGAATGAGCTACATTAAGAGTAGGTGGAAACAGGAACACACATCTTCTCTCTGTTCAACAATGCTCTCGTACACCCTACCAGTCACATATGTATTGTGGCCAGTTTCGAGAGGACTGGAATGCAGAAGCAAGGACGTAATGCTGAGGCATTGTAAGGCATTGGTCAGTCCACACTTGAAGTATTGTGAGTAGATTTGGGCCTGTTATCTAAGAACGGACATGCTGGCTTTGAAGCAGTTGCAAAAGAAGTTTCCAGGAATGATCCAGGGAATTAAAGTATTAACGTATAAGGAGCATTTGATGACTCTGGGCTTGTATTCGCTGGGGTTTAGAAGAATGAAAGTGGATCACAGTGAAACCTATCAAATATTGAAAGTCCTAGATGGAGTAGATATGAAGAGGATGTTTCTAATAGTGGGGAAGTCTAAGACCAGAGGGCATAGTCTCAGAATACAAGGTTGTCCCTTTGGAAGAGAGATGGGCTGGAATTTATTTAGCCCGAGGGAGGGAAATCTATGGAATTCGTCGCCAGAGATTGCTGAGCACATCAAGTTACTGGGTATATTTGAAATGGAGGTTGTATAGGTTCTTAATTAGGAAGAGTGTTAAAGCTTATGTTGAGAAGACAGGGCAATGGGACAGAATCAAATAATATTTGGTGCAGACTGAATGGCCTAATTCAGTTCTCATGTCTCTTGGTCTTATAAAAAACAATTGATCCAGCACAGATCCCTGCTTCATACAGCTAATCACAGGCCTCATAATCAGTGAGATAAAATACTCTCTTGCTTCTCCTAAGCCAAAGTTGACTACAGTTGTCTGCTTTATCCCGAGCCAACATTCTGGACTAGCCCACCAAGTAGCAGTTTGTCAAAGGCCATGCTAAAGTCCATGTAGGATTTGTCCGCGACATTCCTTTTATTGAACCATCTTAAAAACTTCAAGATGGTTGGACATAACCCCCCCCCCCCACCCTCCGAATGGCTTCTGTCATAAGTCTTTCCATGAATCTTTTATATTCCTCAAGTGCCTCATTTGATTCTAACTCTCTATACTCTTCCTTACCAGGTTCTTAATAGTACTACACAACTGATGACTGTTATAACTAAAACCTTTCTCCAACTTAAAATCTTAACCAGAGGACCATCTCTATCCTTATCTATAATTAACTGTAATGGAATAATGATCACTACGTCTAACATTTTCCATTACACTCACTTTGGTCATCCACTCGTTCTCATTCCCCAATAGGAGAATCGGTAACTTGCTATCTGTAGTTGTTCCTACTACATACTAAGTAAGATAATTTTCCTGAAAACGAAAATGTTTGTTGAAAATATACCATATGGACGTCCTAGTCAACATGTTGCAAGTTAAAATCACCTACCATCAGAAATGTATACATCTTGCAAATGTTTGCAATTTCTCTGCAAATTTGTTCCTTTAATCCTATGTACTACTTATAAGTCTGTAATACCATTAATGTGATCGTCATTTTTAATTCCTCTGTTCCACCCAAATTGTCTCAGGGGACAAACACCTTATGACTACTGTCATGGGATATTCCATGATGACTAATGCCTCCCCTCCCAATATAATGACTCTCCATACCATGTCTAAAACAATATATCCAGAGAACAATGATAAACTGCACTATCTTTCGATCTCATGCCTCAGTAGCAAGTGGAATGAATGGCAATCCTGAGATCACCAGTTTGTGTCATGAGCCCTACAGTCCTGTGCAGCTGTATTTGTTAATAGTGGTGTCATCTGGAGTCAGTAAGCCTTTGTGCTTTCTGTTTAATATTGCCAAGTTTATTTTGACTAGCATGGGTTTTCCAAGTATGGTACTCTGATTATTTAAAGTAAACTTCCAATTAGCTCTTATTGCGGGTTTCTTGTGTTTAAAGAACGATTCATGTTGCGATGTCGCTCTGTCAAGCCACCGACATTCTATTGGAACTCCAGTGATTAAGTTCTTGCTTCCGTCTCTACATGGGAGGCTCTGTCTTTTCTCCACACCTGGCTTCAATCTCACACCATAACTGCTTGGAACTGCTGAATTTTTAAGACTAGAAAAGTAGGAACAGGATTCGGGCATTTGTCCATCAAGCCTGCTCCACAATCCATCGCAGATGATCATTATCCCTGCGCCACGCCTCCCGCCTGTAAGCTTTACCACCCTTAATAATCTGGAACCTATCAAACTCCACTTCAACATACCTAACAATTTGGCCATCACATCTGTCTTTGCAATGTATTGCACAGATTCATCAACCTCTGGCTAAACCAATTTCCTCATCATCTCTGTTATAAAGGGCTGCCCTTGTTTTTTGAGGCTCTGATCTCTGGTCCTGCTCTCCCCATTATAAGAAACGTGCTCTTCAGGCCCACTTTATCTAGCCCAGTCAATATTCGGTAAGGTTCAGTGATATCCCCTACTCACTGTTCTAAACTTCCAGTGAGTAGGGACCACAGACACCAAACGTCTCCATTATGTTAATCCTCTTCATTCCAGGATAATTTTTGTGAACTTCCTCTGCACCCGTTCCAATGACAGCACGAACTTTCTTATTCAGGGGAGTCTGCATTGTTGTGTGTTGGGGTAAACATATCTTAAAAATGTAAGAATTTTTTTTTAAGAAAGTGACAAATTCGATTGCTGGGTAAGGCAGCGGATTGTGAATACAAGGCTTGTAACAGTGGCACAGTCACAACGTGCATTGTGAATCAAACAGATTTCAGGGACTTGGTAGACCGAATGGCCTGTTTGGGTGCTGCACAACTCTATGGCATCAAACGCACTGTTCCTATATAAACAGCATCATTCAAACTTGCTATGCTTGAAATTATCAGCTGGTGTTTGCTAAATACAGACAAGCTAAGATTTGATTAGAACTAGTTGTAGATGAATCACTTCTATCACGTAAATTCAATATTTATGAATTTACCTACTTCACCCCTCACCACTTTCCCCACACCTTCTCCTCACACCTCTGTCCCTTGAACAGCCTGTCCCCTTCCGCCTCAACCAACGGCCGGAAATGCTTCTCTTCAGTACAGTTAGCTTCAGAGATACCGCGATTTCCGTGCCCTTCATCAGCTGCGTGCTGTCGTTTGACAAGATGACCCGCAAGCATGGTACCAGAAGACCCCTGTATTTAATGTATGTGCGAATGTTCCACATTGCAATAGTTTTCCAGAACGTACACCTGGACTTCATGTTAAGGAAGTCTACCGCCAGTTAAAACGTAACCGAATGATTTCGTCCCTAAGTGACTTCCATGAAAAGATGTTCACTGCTATGTCGAAGACAGTTAATTACCTGTATTGTATCTGTTTTGTGCAAATGTCCTTACCCTGTGTAAAGTATCATCTGTCGAACTATATTATTTCCTCTTTAAAGATATTCACTGTCGTGTGCAGATTGTGTCTATTATGTCGGGGGGTGGGGAGGTGGGGGGAGAGGTGTTCTTCTCCATCTATCTTCACCTCGATGATTTCTCAAGAATTATTACGGCTGACTGAACGCTCACCCAATTACGGAAAGGAGGCGCTGTAGGGATGGTTTGGTGGGAATGCGGACGTGTGAATCAGATGCAAGTTTGCAGCTGGCGTTACATGTACTGATGTAAAATGGCGATGAATTATTGGTCGTCCTTTGGATTTTGAAACTTCCGAGTGATGAAAGAATCTGCTGTCAAATCCACATAAGGACAACAATATGCTGAAATATTTCCGTGCAGAATTCATTATCAGAAATAATAACCTGATAAGGCTGCTGTCACCGACATGTTGGTTACGGGCCCTGCCATCGTTGCTGATTATCTCTGGTATAAACATTGGTGAGAATGAGCACATTGTTGTTGCGGGAATGAAATCACCAGAGAAAAATACTGGTAGACACGAGCAGCTTCTTTATTCGATCAAACAAGATACAAAAGGCATCACTTGGAGGCGCTTTCAGTCGAAAGGTCTGGCTGGCCCAACGTGGGGTTCGATATTTATGTGCTAAACATCAAAGGAAAGTTACATACTTACAATACTTTCTTTGAAACTGCAGAGAATCTTCACACCTCCCGATTCGCACCCGCACGACAGACATCGAAATGAATTGTAATTAGCATTGTCTGGTCTGGGATTCACGGCTTTTAGGAACTCATTGTTCAGAAATGCACTCCAATTTAACACGGCAATTTATACTCAGATGTGAAGACCAGTAGCTAATGTCTCTTGCTGAGTGTAAATGTGGTAAACCCAAAGATCGCTCTACCTCTGTTATGGGCAGATTTCTTCCCCGACATAGAAACTTCCTCTGCTGTATTGACACACAAATGCCAGGATCCTTGGCATTGTTCTGGACATTGTCGTAGTGCTGTTTCTGGCTGAAGAGTGGCGGACACATATCACCTCACACACACACACACACACACACACACACACACACACACACACACACACACACACACACACACACACACACACACACAGTGTAAAACTCTGTAAAAGTCACAGAGAGAGCAGAGGACATGTTGTAACGGCCAGAGGTCCGTGCTGACAAAGCAACAGATACTTGAGACAGAATACAGGAGAATTACTGGGACAGAAAGGAATTAGTGTCTCGACCCGGTGCAGGGCAAATGCAATGGAATGAACGAGGGTCAATGTGCAAAATGCAAGGACGGTCTTATTGCCATATAAAATAATAAAATGCAGAACTGATTGCAGAACTGGCTTGCCAACAGGAGGGAAAGAGTCTTTGCAGACGGGTCATATTCTGCATGGATGTCGGGGACCAGTGGTATGACTCAGGGATCTGTTCAGGGACCCTTACTCTTCGTCTTCGTTATAAATGACCTGGATGAGGAAGTGGAGGGATGGGTTAGTAAGTTTGCTGATGACGCAAAGGTTGGAGGAGTTGTGAATAGTATGGAGGGCTGTCAAAGTGTAGAGCAGGATATTGATAGGATGCAAAACCGGGCTGAGAAGTGGCAGATGGAGTTCAACCAGGATAAGTGTGAAATCGTTCAGTTTGGTAGGTCAAATATGATTGCAGAATATAGTATTCATGGTACGAATCTTGGCAGTAGGGAGGATCGGAGGGATCTTGGAGGCCGAGTCCATAGTACGCTCAAAGCAATTGCGCATGTGGACTCTGTGGTTAAGAAGGCGTACAGTGTATTGGCGTTCATTAACCGTGGATTTGAATTTAAGAGCCGAGACGTAATTTCGCAGTTATATAGGACCCTGGTCAGACTCCACTTGGCGTACTGCGACCTCTGGGAGTACTTGGAGTACTTCGGACCTCTTTTGGGGCAGGCGTGACCTGTACAAGAAGGACTGGTTACACTTGAATCCTAGGTGGATCAATATCTTGGCGGGGAGGTTTGCTAAGACTACTGTGGAGACTTAAAATAGAATTGTTGCGGGATGGGAATCAATTTGAAGAGACTAGGGGAGAGGAGGTTAGTTCACAAACAGAGGAATCTTGTAAACAGAGTGTGAGGGAGGATAGGCAGGTGATAGAGAAGGGGAGCGCTTAGACAGAAGATGTAGGGAAGAAGGAAGAAAAAGATAATAAATTTGATTGCATCGTCAGGGATAAACAGAGAGGAAGAGGTGGCGAGTTTCTTAAATGAATTTATTTTAATGCTAGGAGCATTGTAAGAAAGGTGGATGAGCTTAGAGCATCGATGGATACCTAGAAATATGTTGTTGTAGCTATCAGAGAAATATGGTTGCAGGAGTGTGTTGATTAGCAACTAAATATTCCTGGATTTCGTTGTTTCAGGTGTGATAGAATTAGAGGGGCAGGAGGAGGAGGTGTTGAATTGCTTGTCCAAGAAAGCGGTGCTTTGGCAGGATAGATTAGAGGGCTCATCTAGGGAGACTATCTGAGTGGAATTGAGGAATGCGAAAGGTGTAGTAACACTTATAGGGGTGAATTATAGACCACCTAATGGGAGCGAGAATTGGAGGAGCAAATTTGTAAGGAGATAGCAGATATTTGGAGTAAGCACAAGGTTGTGATTGTGGGAGATTTTAATTTTCCACGCATAGCCTGGGAAGTCCATTCTATAAAAGGGCTGGATGGTTTGGAGTTTGTAAAATGTGCGCAGGATACTTATTTGTAGCAATACGTAGAGGTATCGACTACAGAAAGGGCAGTGTTGGATCTCCTGTTAGGGGATGAAATAGGTCAGGTGACGGATGTATCTATTGGGTAGCACTTCGGATCCAATGATCACAATGCCTTTAGTTTCAATATAATTATGAAGAAGGATAGGACTGGACCCACGGTTGAAATTTTGGATTGGAAAAAGGCTAACTTTGAGGAGATGCGAAAGGACTTAGAAGGAGTGGATTGGGACAATCTGTTTTATGGGAAGGATGTAATAGAGAAATGGAGGTCATTTAAAGGTAAAATTTTGAGTGTACAGAATCTTTATGTTCCTGTTCGGTTGAAAGGAAAGTTTAAAAGTTTGAGAGTGCCATGGTTTTCAAGGGATATTGGAAACTTGGTTCGGAAAAAGAGGGCGATCTACAATAAATAAAATTGTTCCCTTAGAGAATCAGAGTGGACAGCTATGTGTGGAGCCGAAAGAGATAAGGAAGATTTTGAACAAATTCTTTTCTGCGGTATTCACTAAGGAGAAGGATATTGAGTTGTGTAAGGTAAGGGAAACTAATAGTGAAGTTATGGAAACTATGACAATTAAAGAGGAGGAAGTATTGGCGCTTTTAAGGAATATAAAAGAGGATAAATCTCCGGATCCTGATAGGATATTCCCTAGGACCATGAGGGAAGCTAGTGTAGAAATTGTAGGGGCTCTGAAAAAAATATTTCAAATGTCATTAGAAAAGGAGATGGTGCCGGAGGATTGGCGTATTGCTCATGTGGTTCCATTGTTTAAAAAGGGTTCTAAGAGTAAACCTATCAATTATAGACCTGTCAGCTTGACGTCAGTGGTGGGTAAATTAATGGAAAGTTTTCTTAGAAATGGTATGTATAATTATCTGGATAGTCAGGGTCTGATTAGGAATAGCCAGCATGGATTTCTGTGTTGGAGGTCATGTTTGGCAAATCTTATTGAATTGTTTGAAAAGGTTACGAGGTAAATTGACGAGCGTAAAGCAGTGGATGGTGTCTATATGGACTTCACTATGGCCTTTGACAAGTTTCCACACGGAAGGTTAGTTACGAAGGTTGAATCGTTAGGTATTAATATTGAATGGATCCAACAATGGCTGGATAGGAGATACCAGAGAGTAGTGGTGGATAACTGTTTGTCAGGTTGGAGGCCAGTGACTAGTGGTGTTCTTCAGGGATCTGTATTGGGTCCAATGTTGTTTGTCATATACATTAATGATCTGGAGGATGGGGTGGTAAATTGGATTAGTAACTATGCAGATGATACTAATGTAGGTGGCGTTGTGGATAATGAAGTAGGTTTTCAGAACATGCAGAGAGATTTAGGCCAGTTAGAAGAGTGGGCTGAAAAATGGCAGATGGAGTTTAATGCTGATAAGTGTGAGGTGCTACATTTTTGTAGGAATAATCCAAATAGGACATACAAGGTAAATGGTAGGGCATTGAAGAATGCAGTAGAACAGAGAGACCTAGGAATAATGGTGCATAGTTCCCTGAAGGTGGAATCCCATGTGGATAGGGTAGTGATGGTGTGTTGTTGGTGTGACTGTTGGAGTGCTGGCCTTTATAAATCAGAGCATTGAGTTTAGGAGTTGGGATGTAATGTTAAAATTGTACTAGGCATTGTTAAGGCCGAATTCGGAGTATTGTGTCCAGTTCTGTTCACAAAATTATAGGAAAGATGTCAACAAAATAAAGAGAGTACAGAGAAGATTTAGTAGAATGTTACCAGGGTTTCAGCACCTAAGTTACAGGGAAAGGTTGAACAAGTTAGGTGTTTATTCGTTGGAGCGTAGAGGGTTGAGGGGGGACTTGATAGACGTATTTAAAATTATGAGGGGGATAGATCGAGTTGACGTGGATAGGCTTTTTTTTCATTGAGAGTAGGGGAGATTCAAACAAGAGGACATGATTTGAGAGTTAGGGGGCAAAAGTTTAAGGGTAACACGAGGGGGAATTTCTTTACTCAGGGAGTGGTAGCTGTGTGGAACGAGCTTCCAGTAGAAGTGGTAGAGGCTGAGTGCGGGCCAGTGGGACTAGGTGACAGTAAGCATTCGGCACAGACTAAAAGGGCCGTGATGGCCCGTTTCCGTGCTGTAATTGTTATATGGTTATACTGTGATCAGTTTTAGTCATCTCACTACAGGAAGGATGTGGAAGCCATGAAAAGGGCGCAGAGAAGAAACTGGAAGGATGTTGCCTGGATTGCGGAGGATGCTTTATGAAACCAGGTTGAGTGAATTACGCCTTTTGACCTTGGAGCGATGGAGAATGAGAGGTAACCTGTTAGAGGTGTATAAGAGGATGAGAAGCATTGATCGTCGGGTTAGTCAGAGGCTCTTTCCCAGGGCTGAAATGGTTGACAGGTTTAAGGTGCTGGTGAGTAAGAACAGAGGAGATGTCAGGGGTAAGTTTTTTTACTCAGAGAGTAGTGAGTGTGTGGAATGGGCTGCCGGCAATGGTTGCGGAGGCGAATACGTAGGTTTTTAAAAGAGACTTTTGGATAGGTATATGGAGCTTAGAAAAATAGAGGACTATGGGTAATCTTAGTAATTTGTCAGGTAGGGACATGTTTGGTACGACTTTGAGGAGAGAAGGGTCTGTACTGTGCTGTAGGTTTTCTATGTTTGTAAAATGCAGGTTTGAAGAGAGAGCACGCAATAGCAGCACTGGGACAATCAGCAAAAGGGATTCTGAGGTATTGTGACCACCCTGATTTCAAACTCTGGATAAATGTGGGACTGTGGGACTCGGTCTGTAGCTGTGAGTCTCTTGTACAGTGTAAGAGTGTGTGGTTAATTCTGTAACAGTCAGTCTCTGGTACAGTGTGAGAATGAAGGATTTAACTTATGCCTATCTTTCTCTGGTAGATTGTGAATGTGTGGATGCATTCTCCGCCTGCCATTCTGCGGGACATTGTGAGGGTATGGGAATCATCTGTACCTATGTTTCTTTGTTGCAGCGTGATTGGGTAATGACTGGTATAGTATGAGAGTGAGGACATCAACCTTTAATTGAGATTGTCTAGTACAATAGGAGATTTCAGGATTCATTCATTAATTCATTCTTTACCTGTCAGTCTCCGTTATAGTATAAAGTGTGTGCTAATAGTGTCCTGTCCATCACTAGTGCAGTGTACTAGAAATGTACAGACTGAGGGGAAGAAGGGGAGAGAAGAGGGGTAGTGGGACGGGAGGAGATGGGGTGAAGGGCAGTGTGGAGAGAGAGGGGTAGAAGGGCGGAAGAGAGGGGGATGGGTAGGAAAGAGGGTAGGGAAGGGGTAGATTGGAGGGGAGGGAGGCAAATAAAGGGTGTGGGAGGTGATATGGGGTAGGGGAGGGAGGGGAAAGGTGAGAGGGGGGTTGGGAGAAAAGGGAGAGGGAATGTGGAGAGGGGGAGGGGCGTAAAATGAGTGGGGGAGTAGGGGGAGACGGGAATGGATACAGGTGAGAGCGGAGTAGAGAGCATATGGGGAAATGGGGGAGGTCGAGTAAGAGGGGCGGGAGGAGGGGACGGTGTTAGGGGAGAGTGAATGAAAGAAGAGTGGGAGTGAGCGTAAGAGGGACTGAGGGGAAAGATGTGGTATGAGGGTGAGGGAAGGTTAGGGAGGGCGACACTGGCGGAGGGACAGAAAGGGGAGGGTATCAGGGAGGTGGATTGGCAAGAGGGGGGAATGTGCGGGGATGGGTTGGGGGGTGCAGAAAGGGTGATGGGAGAGTGTAGGCAGGGCAGAAATAGCAGAGGAGGAAAGAAAAGATCGGGAAGTGAGTGAGTTGAATGGGGCTGGGTGGTGAGTGCAGAAAGCAGCGAGAAAGATGAGTGGGGAGACGGGTAGACACTGAAGGAGAATGGGTGAGAGAGGTGGACAGGGATGCGGGAGTTGGGAGAGGTGAAGAGGGGCATTGGAGGTGGAGACGGGTGGGGAGACATCAGCGTGGTTAGAGAGGGGTAGAATGGTGGAGAGAGGGGGACGGAAACGAAGAGCGGGTAGAGAGGGGAGGGAGGCGTCGAGTAAAGGGAGAGGGAGAGATGGAGAGATTGAGAGGAGGAAGGTGGGCGGCTGTAGGGGAGGGGAGAGAGGGAGGAGGGAGGGGAAAGAGTGGGTTTATAGACAGTAGACAGTTGGGGCAGGAGTAGGCCATTCGGCCCGTCTAACCAGCACATTCATTCACTCTGATCATGGCTGATCATACACAATTAATACCCCGTTCCTGCCCTCTCAACATATCCCTTGACCCCGCAATCGATAAGAGCTCTATCTAACTCTCTCTTGAATGCATCCAGAGACTTGGCCTCCACTGCCTTCTGGTGCAGAGCATTCCACATATCCACCACTCTCTGGGTGAAAAATTTCTTGGAGTGTAGAGTGTATTGAGGGGGAGAGATTGGGGTTGGGAGAGGAGTGGGGGGGAGAAAGGGGTAGAAGAGGGGAGAAAAGGCAGAGGGGGTGGGTGGATGGAGTGGGGACGGGGATGGAGTAGGTTGGAGAGGGAGGGTGTGTGAAGGAGGGAGGGAGGAATCAGACAGGAAAGAGGGAGCAGAGGGAGAAAAGGTTAGGGAGGAGGGGCAGGTAGAGGAGGGAAGCTGGGGAGGAATTGGGGCGGAAAGAGAGAATGGGGCATGCAGGGAAGAGGAGAAGGGGTGAGAGAGGTGCGAATAGGGTGCGGGATAAATGCTGGAAGATGGATGGAGGGGTTTGGGGGGGAGGTTAGAGGGGTGTGGTAAGGGGAGGGAGTGAGAATGGATAGGTCGGGAGAGGGGGAGAAGAGAGATGCGGGAGGGTGGGACAGGGCCGAGTGGGTGGAGAAGAGAGAATGTGGATGGGGAGAAGATGAGGGAAGGGGAGAGTGGGGGATGCAGAGATTGGTAGGAGCGGCAATGGGAGAGTGGGGTGAGGGAGGAGGGAGCGGGTGGGAGGAGGAGAGGCGAGGTGGAGGGAGGAGGAGTGAGAGGTGGGGGAGTTGAGTGTAGAACGTGGAGGGGAGAGGGGGAGGAGCAGGATGGGAAGGGAGGGTGAAGTTAGGGAGGGTTAGGAGAATAGAGAGTTGGGGAAGAAAGGGGGAGGAGGCAGAGGAGTGCGGACACAGAAAGCGGGAGGGGAATGAGGGATGAAGAGAAAGAGAGTGGTGAGTGGGGAGACAAGGGGAGAGGGAAAAAGGGGGCAAAGGAGAAAATCGGAATGGGGATAGTGAGAATGGAGAGGGGAAAGCGAAGAGGGATAGGGAAGTGAGAGGATAGGGGTGGGAGATGGGACAGAGCGGAGAAGGGAGTAGAGAGCATTGGGGAAAATTGGGGACGTGCGGATAGGGGAGGGGGAGAGGGTAGGGCGGTGAGGAGAATGGCTGAGGGGAAAGTGGCAGAGAGGGAAGGGGGAAAAGGGGCGAGGAGGAAGGTGAGGGGCGTCTGGGAGATGAGGAGGGGGAGTGGGGAGGGGGAGAGGGGGATGTGGGAGTATGCGTGTGGGGGAGAGGGGCAGTGGGGAGTTAAACCATGACGAGAATTGACATTCCACAACTTTAACTCTCTCTGTCACACACACACACAGTCGCCACATGCGTGTATGCATTCTCAACTCTCCTGCCAGTACCAGCTTCCTCTCCATACATGCTGTCTGTGCTAACCCTGCTTCCCTTCCTCTCTCTTACACTTAATGTATTAGTGAACCTTGATCCTATCCCACAGAAAGTAATGCTTCTCCAAATGTATCACTTGCTACCTGGTGGAAATGGCAGTGATGGATCTGATGACTGTTATTTCTGTGCTCTTGCTGAAATAGATCTTCATGATACATTTCCAGGTTTAGTTGCTCTACCATAGCTGCCATATGCAGCTTTGTGATTTGCTTAGCAAACAGCGGGAGCTAGAATACATGGTGCCAGAGATTTTTGCAGACCAGAGCGATTTCTTGCAATTCATCTGTGAATGTTTATTCTTCTTTTCTCAGGTATTCCTTTCATTTTCAAGGTGGCTGTGGTCCTATTGGAGTCTGTGATGTACAGCTGCAGTTCTCTGCAAGTTGGTTCTCAGACCCGCCACGCGACCTGGTGTTTCAATATCTCCAGCTGTAGCCTGGAAGACATGAGCCTTCAGAGTGCAGATGGTAGACAACTTGGTTCCTCACCAACGTCACCAACTGACACATCAGGAGAATCTGAAATATCGAGGTAGTAGGTAGTGTGTGGTGCTACCGTCGGAAGAAATCCTCTTGAGTGATCCTCTCTCGATCTCTTTATGGTTTGTGAGAGCCTGTCGGTCCTTGAGTCGGAGAGTTCCGAAATGTGATGTATAAATTCATATTCTCGAAACAATGAGCTGTAGGTCCCCTGAACGCGTTTGTTGCAGGGAGTGGCCTCTTTTTCCGTCGTCAGTGAGAAAGAACCTGTCTGAGACACTGAAGATTTGGGATGGACTGTAGTATTTTGAATAATTCTCCAGATCACGGTCTCTTTGGTGTCTTTGCAATTGCTTGCATGGTGGGGGTAGGGTGAGGTGCAGTGGTCAGTGGGTTTGCTGGAGCAAGTGGGGGTTGGAGGATGGTCAATGATTTTGCTGCTGCTTTTGTATGAGAGGGGGAGGGTGGGCTTGCGGTTCCGACATTTCTGCCACTCATTCTTTGGGTTTTTTGTTTCGTGGATGTCTGCGAGGAGTAAGACTTTCAGATTGTACACTCTGCGTTATCTGATATTAAACGGAACCATCGAACCATTGATTGCTGTCTGGGTGATGGTCTCTTTCACATTTGATCAACTTGTGGCCATTTGCTGCGAGAAGATAAAGAGAAAATATTGCACTGACAGAACAGTGACTGCTATGTGATGTTGAGAGAGTATCTCCGGTACTTCCTCTACAGATATTAAATAACAGTTTGTGTATAACAGTTTCCTGGGGTCGCATCTCGAAATGAAGATTGCATGCATTTCCTGCATGGATGGCCTTCAATACAATACTGCAGGTTCTCCGTTTCTACACCAAGACAATTACTTACATTGTTACTTAGAGCAAATTGCGAGCAGAGTTAATGAACGTGGTGAAATAGTCTTGCCATGGTCTGCACCGTGCAATCAGTATTACGGTTCCCGGCCTGGTCCGTGGACTCCGGACTCTGGGTCTTCTGGTTGTCCCTTGCTTCAGTCGGACTTAATCATACGCACCTGATGCTCGTCTTGGGGCTGGGAATGTAAGTGGCCCTGGGATCGAGTGTGGGTGCTGGTTCGTCTCGTCAGAATCCCCTTGGAGCAACCTGCCGATGGAAGGCTAGAGCAGCCATTCGTTATCTCTCTGCCTGGTTGGAGGACAACCGCTTCATGGAGCCTTGTTGTTTCTAGTCGGAGCGGTCATCGGGGTATGGATTCGGCCCTTTCAGGGGCCAGCTGAGTGGCCGTCTGCCACTCCGAGCTAGATATAGATTCGGCTGTTTCTGTAGCCAGCCAAGATTGTTGGCCGCCCCGAGTTGAGCTACATTCCTGTTGTCGCCTCTGTTGGGTAAGTCAGGCCAGATTTTCCGTTATCCTGAGGCAGGACTGTTCTCTCCCCTCTCCATCTGAATCCCTGACTGTTTCCTCGGCGGTTTACCTCGGCAGTCATCTCGGTCCGGCGTCCAACGAAGGGGCCTGGCCCTGCTCAATCATCCCTGCCCTGCGCCCTAGCAACGGTTCCGGACCTCTGCTCTAAGAAGGGGTACCTCGTCCTGCGCAGGAAAGCCTCGAAGCACCCTAGGCTCGAAGAAACCTAGCCTCGTTCAGTCCTATAGCCGCGCCATGTCTTCGCCTAGTTCCGGAGACCAAGCCCGAGTCAAGACCCAAGTACCAGGTCCTTGTTCAGTCTCTGGTTCGGAGTCCAAGTCCAGGCTCCTAGTTCCCACATTCCTGTCCTGGTCCCTCTTTTCTAGCCGAAGTCCTCGCCCACGTCTGTGTCCTGTCTCGTCCCTTACTCTCGTCCAGTGACGAGCCCATAATATTGCAGGTACGATTCTAACATAAAATTATTTATTTTATAATTATCTACCTATCTATCTGTCTGTCCAGTTGTCTATCAAGCAATAAATCTATTCATTTATTTACCATTAACTTATTTTATTGGTATTTGTACAGTTTGTCTTCTTATGCTGCGATTGTTTGTGAGTAGCTTTCATTGTTTCTATTGTTTTGCATTGTTCTATTGTGAAGGCCCTTGAATATCGTGAAAGAGTGCATTTGGCAATAGCCATCTCATATTAATTTGCATTCCCTGGACATTGTCCATTGTAATGTCTTAGTCCATTCTCAGGAAATATTTCACCACGACCTGCAGTTCTACCTTCCAAAATTATTTGCCATATGAGTTCATGCAGAACGTTCAGGTCCCAGGATTGTTGGTTTAACTGGTAACAAGGTACTGATCCCGTTTTCAGGCAGTGACAAACCAAATCAAATTAATCAAGCCAAGTTCATTGTCATTTAACTATATTCATATATACCACTAAACGAGCCAACTTTCACCGGACCATGGTGTAAAGTGTAATATGTACAACACACATATACCAGACAATAACTTAAAACACTAGGAGTTAGATCTAGAAATGAAATATGCATAGATAAACAAAATAAAGTTTATCAATTGCGTATTGTAGGGAGCAAAGCAAATTTTCCGATGACATTTTAATGGGATGTGGCAGCAAGTTCGGAAGCTTATGACGTGAGGGAAGAAGCTGTTTCCCATATCAGTGTTTGGGTCCGGTCCGGAGCCAGCCTTCCGGGTCATGCTACGGTCCGGGGACTCCGGACTCCGGGCCTTGCAGCCAGCCTTCCTGTCACCCGGAGACATTGAATCATCTTGGCTTAAGGAGGTACACCTGTTGCCTAATAGGGAGCAGGTGTTTATAAGGGGCTCGGGGTCTGAGTCTAGTTGTGGGGTCGTTCTGTTCTGAAGCCGATTTAGTCAGCTCTGTCCCTGGACCGCCGGCTCTGAATCCTGTTTGTGTCCTGTTCTGACCTGGTTGCCGCCCAGCTTGGAATCCTGTTCTAAACTGGTTGCCGCCCTGCTGGGAATCCTGCGCTGCCCTGGTTGCCGGCCTGTTCTGTATATGCTATATCCGGTTGTTCCCCTGCTTCTCTGCTGTGCGCTGGTCCCGCTTTTCCGCCTTATTCGCCTTGCTCGTGCTGCGACGCTGTCGGTTGCCTTTCCCAAATTACCTGTGTATCACGGTAGTCCTGCTGTTCACCCTGGATCCAGCTTCCTTCTGATCCCTTGCCTCCGTCTGGCAGTTCCGGCCGGACTGCCGCTGCCCGGCGGGTGTTCTACTCCTCCCTACCCGTTGCCTCTGTCGGGCAGGTCCGGCCAGTCTTCCGCTGGTCGGCGTGGTTTTCTGCCCTTTCCACCTATTGATCCGTAACTGTTGTACTCCGCAACTGCCCTGGTGTCCACGACTGTCCAGGCCTCTGAGTTTCCGTCTGGAAGGCGGCCCTGCCCAGGATCCATGCGGCCCGCCATGAGGAATCTTCCTGCCTGCCTCGTCTGAACTCTGGGATCTCCCTGCCTGCCTCGTCTGAACTCTGGGTTCCTCCTGCTTGCCTCGTCCGAACTTCCAGCCCCACCTGCCTTATTGCTTACATGCCATGGCATCCCCATCCTGTCCTACCCCTAGTACTGCAGTGCCTGCGTCCTGCATTTGGGTCCAATCCTCTCCCCGTTCCTGATGATCAGACCAGTCTTTATTCATTGGAGTTTCTTGCCTGATGGTAGAATATTAAGTAGGATGCGGGATGGAAGAGTGGGATGCTTGATGAAACTGAGCGTTCTGCGTACACAGAGCTCCCAATAAACGTCAATGATGTTTGGGGGTGAGGTCCCTATTATCCTCAATGCAATTCCTAATATCCTTTCTAGGGAAATCCCGTCTGATGCTCTGTTGCTCCTATAACTAATGGAGATGCAGCTTTTCAGGATACTCTCAATGGAGCTTCTGTAAAATTCAATTGAGATGGAGGGGGAGTGTGTGCCTTTTTATTCAGAGAGTTAAATTGAGGGACCTGTTGAGGTCGTCAGTGATGCGAACACCCAGGAAACTGGTGCACTTCATGGAACAGCCGTGTCTGCGTAGACTGGGACGGTACTTTTGAACTTCCTAAAGTCCACAAACATTTCCCTAAAAACAACTCGTACACTGGTTCTACGTCCACAACTGTACAATACCTGTGTACCAGATTTGAATGATACATGCTTAACATATGCAGGCCGGACGAAATTTCAAAGCCAATGGGCGAAAGGGATTGCGAAGATGACGTAGATGTTCTGAAATTGATTATCTCAAAATCAGGTTTAAAATGTCTTGAAATTTGTTGATTTGGTGCAGCAGTGCTCTACAATACATATTTATAAAAACTATAATTTAAAATATATTGAAAAGCAAAAGTGAATAACGCAAACATCAAAGGTAGCAGAACTTATTCATTTTTGCTTAGTAAAACAGCTAGTAAATGCAGTCATGGGATACTTCAGTGCCTTCTTCAACTCCGCTCTGAAGTTAGCCTGGGTGACAGCGTAAATGAAAGAATTCGTGCAGAAACTCAGGTTAGAAAGCATGTTACCGCTCTCTTGCAGAATGTAGTGTGGGTCCCCGAAATTGAACCCTGATATATAAAAACCGAATTTAATCTTCACATATGCACAATAAATGACATATGTAATCCACAAGAACAGAAAACTGGCGGAGATAGTGAAAAGTAATATCATGGATTTTTTTCGCTTTTCCGTTTCTGCATCTTCGAGTTTCTTCCCCCCTTTCTCACCCCGAAGTCCTCTGCGGACTCTGTTCGATAACAGAATATGTCTAATGGTCAGAACATTGAACAGCAGGATCAGAAGCAAAGGGATGCACGGCGTTAAAAGTTGGTCCAACCAATCATACGTTATCCAGACTGGTTCAGTGTAGAAACTTAGTTTATAATCACAAAACCAGGGCACGCCATCTAGTATATACAAAGGCTGATACACAAAGTAATAGGGTACATTCTTCACGGTTGCCAGAAAACAGACAACAGATATAACTAAAGCAGCAGATTTCTCATTGCAATATCTTCTTTTCAGCTCGAGACAACAAATAGCGACAAACCGGTCGAACGTGAAAGCGACCGTCAACCACACCGAGCAATCCCTGCTGAAATAAATCAGGGCCGTGCTGAGACTACAGGCGGGAGTGATGGAGAGTAAACTGTTCACGAAAAAGATACCAGAGATTCGATTCAGTATCACGGCAGTGACAATGACCAGCAGATCCGTCACCGCCATTGCCACCAGGTAATAAGTGACGCATTTGGAGAGACCGCATCTTCCCCGTGATAGGACCACAACTGCTGCCAAGCTCGCTGTTAAGGGAACAAGAAGAACGTTTTGAGCTTGAATGTTTGAAGTCTCAGTACAGATGGAAATTCATGAGATGACTTTATAAAGGTAAAAATAAGGGTATAAATATAAAAATAAGGCTATAAGGGTAAAAATAAAACCCACTCGAGTGATTCCTAAAATTGCAGCACGGTATAAGGTAGGAATGGGACGACTGAGCCCATGGAAGAATGTTGGATTTTTAGTTCTGTATCCTCGATTACGAGAAATGGAAGGAAGGATTATCTTTAAAAGTTCAGTGAATATGGCCAACAACTCAGTATCATGTATACTTTATTCATCAGCGTCACATCTATATTTATATCCGTTATTTTCTTTCGGTCTTTGAAAAGTATATTGAACAGATCTATTTAAATTGCTTCATGTCTGTAACCAGTATTATCATGAGATAGATGTCCGTGCTGTACTGCAGAACGCTGTATCCCGTTTAATCTGGGTGCCGCGAAGAAAACAGCCAACCACATCTTGATGTTTAAATTATGAAATTACGTTTCTGAAGAAAATAACACGGGCATCGTCGGAAGTGCGACCGACGCTGCGCGTTGTTCTAAAGAAGCTGATTGGCATGCTCACTAGTTGGATACTAAACCACTCACATAGCTGATAATGTCGGATCTGCATAAACTAAACTTAATGGCATCAGCTATTGCCACGATGAGGCCACATTCAGGTTTTATGAGCAACAACTTATATTGTTTCTGTGTCGTCTCCAACCTGATGGCATAAACATCGATTACTTGACCCTCCCATTCCCGGTTCCCACTCCCACATCATTTCCTGACCTGCCCATCATCTGGCTCTGGTGTTCCTTCCCAATCCTTTTTTTTCGATGGTCGTCAAGCATCTTCTATCAGGTCTTTTAGCTCTTTTACGTATCAGCTTCTGAGCCCTTCACTTGTGCTCTCCGTTCTCCCGGTTTCACCTATCACCTATCTTCTCCTGCCCTCCTCCCAGCTTGACCTAACTTCTCATTTTGTCTTCCTGCCCTGATGAAGGTATTCTGTTCGAAACGTCAACTGTTTAGTCTTTTCCGTAGATGCTTCTTGGCATGCTCCGATCGTCCAGTACTTAGCGTGTGTTGCATAAATTAAATATCTGGAATGTTACCGCACCCTGGCAGACATAAAATCTGTGAAGCCCCTTCCTAATAGAATTAATTCCAAATAGAAGATAAAATTAGCATATCGAACCTTTAACTTCATTGCAGTACATTATACTGGCATGTAATTAATGTTTCGTACCTAAAGGAGTCCTTGGAGCATTTCCCAATAAAATGGAAGACAAAATTTTATTAATTCTAAACAGCATGAACTAGTTCATGAACTATCATGCTGTATAGTATTTACGTTATATTGGTTGATGTGCAATAATGCATCGTAGCATCATGCACGTTATAAGATACATTTATGTATCTATAACTGCTAATGTTCAATCATACAGTACACTACTAAATAAAGGTTAGACATTTAACGTGAGCAGATATATTCAGATCACATTATTTCTTGAGATAAAATCTGCGAAATATCAACAGGAAAACTTAAATAGCTCTGAGAGTTGTCAAAGAATATCGGTTAGAAACACCATTGGAGACTGATCTGTAAATACAGCAATTTTGCCATTTAGAATCTTAGTTATAATTGTTCACTTACACCCAGCGCTGCTGAAATGAAGCAGTGGAATTCGGTATCAAACATCTCTGGAATCACTATAAGCAAGGTACAGTAGATGATTGCGGATGCATACTTACTGGGAAAACCAATGATGGCAAGAAAAGGATAGAAAATGGCATTTTGCAGTCCTCTTGCTGGGGCGTGCATTCTCTGCGTAAACGGTTCTAGTTTCTGCTTTTCTCCAGCTGTTATATTTTGCTCAGGACTCCCCAGTGAGTCAATTATCTGCATGTTAGTAACGAGCCAAAAGTAAACAATGAATGCTTTTCGTCGTGCTGATGACAGGACTCAAGAGGGCTGATATCATCACAACATATTCTGCCCTTTAACTGTAAATCTGGCCACCAACACTCATCCGGTTCTGAGCTTGTGGGCGGTACAGTCAGGAGTCTCATGCGATTTAGTCACTTGTGTGTTTAAAGAGTGGCCGGAGCAAGTGCTCCCATTAGTGCCGAACTGTGTGATGGTAGAAAGGTTATTTAAAATAAACGATTTATTTTGTTGCTCCGTAATACCTCGTGATGTCAGTGGAGAGTATCGTGACCAGTTGCATCATGGAGTGGCAAGGGAAATACCTAGGAACAGAAGTGTCGACAAATTTTGGCGGGAACAGCGCAGTTTATAACAGGAATAGCCCTCCTCACCATTGTGCACATTAAGAAAGAGCGCTGCCACGAGAAAGCAGCCGCCATCATCAATAGCTCTTAACAGCCAGGCTATGATATCTTCTCACTACTACCATCGGTCAGGAAACATAGGAGCTTTAAATGTCACAGCTTCGTCAACAGTTTTTGCCCGACAATCATCAGCCTTCTGAAACAGCGTGGATAACTGCATTGATTCATATCTGAACAGATTCTTCAACCTATGCACTAACTTACAAGGACTCCTCAACTCATTTTCACAGCTTTTTTTCCTTTTTGTTATTAGTATTTGTGCGATTTGTCTTAATTTGCAAATAGTTTCTCTTTCAGTCTTTGGCGATTTGTGGTTTTGCATAAATTCTATTGTGTTTCTTTATTTTTTCTGCAAATGCGTGCAAGAAAATCCATCGCAAGGTAGTGTACGGTGACATATACGTTGATCATAAATATCGTAGTATTCAGAACACATATAACACAAAATGACTTGGTAATCGACAAAAGAATCACGCAGAGATAATGTGCACAAATGAAATATTGAAGGGTACAATGCAAACTATCTGTTGACTCTTGAAGTGCGATGTGGCAGGACGTTCAGAAACTTAATGGCCTGAGGGAATAAGCTGTGGACAATCCATTTCTTGTTTTTATGCATCAGAGTCTCCTGCCCGATGGCTGAACAAGTGGGATGATTGATCATACTAAGGGCCTTGATACGGAAAGTTCCCGATAAAAGACACTGATGGAAAGGATGTAACCCCCTATTATCCTCTCGGCTTTTTCACAATCCTTTATAGGGACTTCCTGTCCGATGGTATACTGCTCCCATATATATTGGCCATGCAGCCTTTCAGAACGCTCTCATGTAACGGCCGTGCCTTTATATTCAGCGAGTTGATATTGTTCCTGAGGTGAAATTGGTGCTTTTGACGGAGAACCTGGTGCACTTTACATAGCTGCCGTGTCCGCAAGGACGGGAATGATTGTTCTGTACCACCCTGAATTGCACAATCATTTATTTCAAACAGATTCGTACATTGGCTCTAAGATCCCAACTGTCCAATGCCTATAAACATGCCTGCCTAAATCTCAAAGCTGATTGGCGATGCGGATAGTAAGGATTGACGTAGGAAGTTTTCTTTGATTGTCTTCATCCATCACCTAGCAGATTACTCCTTCACCGGCCATTTATTGCTTTCACCGATCGGCTCTGTAGCTCTTTATTTCAATCCTCCCCCTCTCCCGCTTTCACCTACTACCAACCCCATGCACCTCTTCTCCGCTGTCCACACCTTCTTGTCCTTTTCTCATCCTTTTATCAGTCCTGATGAAGGATCTCAGCCGGAAATGTCGATTTCATAGATTCTGCCTGGTCTGCTGAGTTCGTCCAGCATTTTGCATGTGCAGTATAAATTAAATCTAATCTGGAATTTCAGCGCAGCCGAGCAGGATTAGCAACTATTATATAAAAAGGCACCAATGTATATTGTAAAACGTTCCAGTAATGTGCAGCTACAAACACAGAGATTACACTTGTTGTGTAGCCCCTCTGTAATAGAATCAATGACGAATAGTATGAAATAAATCAGCATATGGAGCCTTTAAATCTATTGCAATATATTATACTGAAATGAACTTCCCTCAAAGACCATTTCAAACGACTTGGCTAATTCAGGAGTATTGTCCCTTTTTCCTTTGTACCATACGTCTGCACAAAGCACTTCCAACATGATGCATAGGGTTAAGAGTTGCAGGTGATGTATTAGCATGGCTGGAGGATTGTTTAACCTATAGAGAGAGAGTTGGGATACATGGTTGTTAATCTGGTTAGCAATCAGTGGTGAGCGGTGCTGGGCCTGCAACTGTTCATGATATGCATTGATGATCTGGAAGTAGAGACTGAGTGTAGTGTATCTAAGTTTGCTGCTGATACTAAATTGATTGGAAAATCAAATTCTGCAGAAGATATGGAGACTCTGAAGAGAGATATTCATAGGTTCAGTGAGTGGGCAAGCGTCTGCCTCATGGATAGAATGTTGGTAAATGCAAGATTATCCACTGTGAAAGGAAAAGTGAACGAGCAAGTTAGTATTTAATTAATAAAAATATTGCAGAATGCTGCTGTATAGAGAGACTTGGGAGTTCTTAGACATGAATCACAAAAGGTTGGCTTGCAGGAGCAGCAGGCTTTCAATAAGGCAAATGGGATGCTGGCCTTCCTTCCTAGAGGGATTGAATTTTAGATCAGGAAGCTATGCTGCAAATGTATCTGGTAGTGCTGAGGCTGCACCTGGAGTACTGTGTGCAGTTCTGTTCTCCGTACTTGAGGAAGTATATACTGGCTTTGGAGGTGTTGCAGAGGAGGTTCGCCAGGTTGATTCCAGAGATGGGGACATTAGACTATAAGGAGAGATTGAGTCACATGGAACTGTACTCACTGGAATGCAGAATAATAAGAGGAGATTTCATAGAAACATAAAATTGGCTGACACAAATTCCTGAGTGGGACCACATGGTTCCTTATCTTTAGCTGAAGCCAAAACACTTCCTCCAGCAGGACGCATTGTCTTTACAGAAAAGTGTCAAAAAAGGATACCTCACAGCATAGTAGTAGAAATCCTAACTAGGGCATTACATTCTCACCCATCAAAAATAGTCTTGTCCTCATGACTTTGGAACTGAATAAACCATTATCAATAACACAGTATTCAAATGAATTTTGAGATTTCAGGACTCCCAATCTATTTGTAAATGGAAGGAACATATCTCACCATGGAAAATTACTTAACACACTGTTTCCTAGGTGTATCCTCTGCCAGCCTAGTGGGGGGATTACTGACTTTCTGACCTCCTTGCTTTCAGCTTCTACAGCGTCAGCCAACCCTTTCCTGTTCACTGGAGAACGCTTCCCCTCGTCTATTGCTCGTACTTTCTTGCAACTCAGTACCCCTGTCCCATGTTTGAATTCTGCTTCATTCATTTTAAGCATGTGTTCATTCATTCATTTTAAGCAGCAGTGGATATTCTTTGAACATCCACTGCTGCTAACCAGTGAGATATTTCTTCGACAAGGATGTCCTTTGTCACTCAAGCCACTCGTCCATGATGTAACATTGCAGATTTTGACTGGGTGTACCATATAGCTCCTCGTTTATGCTCATCATTTTGTGTTGGAGAACTTGCACCGTCTCAAAAGCAGCTCTGAACACCGTGTGAATAGACAGGGTCTGTTCCATTTCTCGTGCATTCTCCCTTCTGACAATGGGAGCATTTGTTCCCACAGAATGAAAACTTCAACTTCTCAACCAGATCCAGGCAAACCAACACTGGAGTGTCAATGGTCTCACTCCAACATCTGCTTCTGAAAACTCTAGTTTCAATGTCAAATAACCATCGTATGGGTTCTCGTCAGTACCAAGGCCCTAACTCTAAAGGGCAGTGAGTGGTGTCAATGGTAAATGCATCAGAAAACTGTTGTAAAAGCTGTTATGAAGCAAAATAAATTTAGAACCTATGTCATGCATGGCTCTCGAATAAACATTTTCAATCCATATGGATACATCAGAGCTTGTTCCCACTAAACCTTAAGGAATGGTGTTTTGCACTTCAGTGCATTCTTTGATACTCTTTTTAGAATGTATCCTCTCCGACATGTCAACCTGTTCCTTTATGGGTCCCTCCATAGCTTTGCTTCTATTCTTCTCTGTTTGATTAACTGCTGACTTACTTTTCAAAGATATCCATGTCCCTCATAATTTTTCTTAAAATCCCCATGCTTTCACGGTTATAACCGAGAATTCTGATTTCCTCTCTAGTCATGAGACCTTTTCATGAGCATTCTTCTGCGTTGTAAGTCCTACATGGATCAGGTTTCCCAACAGACGTGTCACGTTTAGCTGAAACATTATCAGATATTCGTCAAACCAACTCAGCTCCAAGGTTTTCACCTGATTCCTCAAAAACTCTATCGCTGTGGCAACAGAGGCCCCTTTAGCAGCAGAAGCTATCACTGAATATACTACTCAGCTTTTGGAAAAGTTCCACTTCTCAATCATGTTTTTTTTCCTCTCTAACGTCTCCAAGTAACTTAGTAAAATATGGAGGAGAACGCATGTTGTGGATTATTCAACCATGTAGAGCACTCATGTCATGTTACAGCTTGCCCTTCACAACTAGCTCCATCCTCTGGCAATTTCTCTCAGACAGCTGAATGTCCCCTTTGTGGCATAAACAATGCAAAAATGTCTCCAACCTGAAAAGGTAGGCAGATAGTTTCTCTTCTTTCACTGGAAATGTGCAGCTAAATTTCATTATAAGATCAGCTGAACTTTCAGTACTGCCATACGCATCTTCCTCTTTTTGCAAGTAATTAGCTGGTGTGTCTAATAGATGTTCTGCCTTTAGAACCCTCAGTACATTAGATACCAGACATTTTAAACACGTTTCTTATTATCTGAGCACTACCATTCATTCAGTAACCGTGATGTTCTTTTTCACATCAGGTGTGGGCTTGATTCTTGAGATCACGTTAAGCTTACGTTAAATTTGGCTCAATGCAGGTACACTTTAGGCATTTATCAACCAGTGATATAATTACTGAAACCAGCTGAGAATTTAAATCAACCGCTAAAGGAACATTAGAACTTTCAGGTCAGGTAACACGTTCCTCACTTTGCTGAAAAGAGAACAAGTTGTCTTTAAGTTCTTCATCCTCAGCTTTGGGTATCTTTCTTGTTCGTGTCCAAAATTAGGGAGCATGGTCTAAGGTGTCAGGGAAGAATTGAGAGTGAATGTGAGGGCTAAATATTTCACATGAAGAATAGCTGGAATCCGGAATGAGCTACCTGAAGTGTGGGTGGAAACATCTTCTCTCTGTTAAACAATATTCTCTCAGCCCTGCCATCCACGTATGTATTCTGGCCTGGTTCAGTTTCCAGTTTCGAGAGGGCTGGAATATAGAAGCAAGGATGCCGAGATTCGATAACGCATTGGTTAGATCACAATTGGACAATTGTGAGCAGATTTAGGCCCGTTATCTAAAAACGGATCTGCTCGCCTTGGAGAGGTTGCAGAAGAAGTTTACAAGAATGCTCTAGGGAATGAAAGGTTTAACGTATGGGAACAGTAACTTGCTCTGGGCTTGTATTCGCTGGTGTTTAGAAGAATGAGAGTGGATCACAATGAAAGCTATCCAAAATTGAAAGTGATAGAGTAGATATGGAGAGAATGTTTCCAATAGTGGGGGAGTCAAGGACCACAGGACATAGTCTCAGGATACAAGGTTGTCCCTTTAGAATAGATGTGGGATGGAATTTATTTAGCCAGAGGGAAGCAAAACTATGGAATTCATTGTCAATAGACAATAGGTGGAGGAGTAGGCCATTCCACCCTTCGAGCCATCACCACCATTCAATGTGATCATGGCTGATCATCCCCAATCAGTACCCCGTCCCTGCCTGCTCCCCATATCCCTTGACTCTGCTATCTTTAAGTGCTCTATCTAACACTTTCTTCAAAACATCCAGAGAATTGGCCTCCACTGACTTCTGAGGCAGAGAATTGCATAGATCCACAACTCTCTGGGTGAAAACGTTTTTCCTGAAATCCGTTCTAAATGGCCTACCCCTTATTCTTATACTGTGGCCTCTGGTTCTGGACTCCCCCCAAAATCGGGAACATATTTCCTGCATCTAGCGTGTCCAATCACCTAATAATCTTCTATTTTTCAATCAGATTCCCTCTCATCCTTCTTATTCGCTCCAATCTTTCAACATATGGCAGTCCCGCCACCCCGGGAGTAAACCTCGTGAATTTATGCTGCACTCCCTCAATAGCAAGAACGTCCTTCCTCAAATTTGGAGACCAAAACTGAACACAATACTTCAGGTGTGCTCTCATTAGGGCCCTGTACCACTGCAGAAGGACCTCTTTGCTCCTATACTCAAGTCCCCTCGTTATAAAGTCCAATATGCCATTAGCTTTCTGCACTGCCCGCTGTACCGGCATGCTTACTTTCAGTGACTGATGAACAAGGACATCCAAATCTCGTTGTACTTCCCCTTTTCCTAACTTAGATAGTAATCTGCCTTCTTGTTCTTGCCACCAAAGTGGATGACCTCACATTTTTCCACATTAAACTTCATCTGCAATGCATCTTCCCACTCACCCAACCTGTCCAAGTCACCCTGAATTCTCTCTAATATCCTCCTCATATTTCACCCTGCCACTCAGGGTGCCACTGACACTTTCGTGTCAACTGCAAATTTGCTAATGTTACTTTTAATACCTTCACCTAAATCATTAATTTATATTGTAAATAGCTCGGTCCCAGCACTGAGCCTTGCGGTACCCCTCTAGTCACTGTCTGCCATTCTGAAAAGGACCCGTTAAGCCCTACTCTTTGTTTCCTCTCTGCCAACCGGTTAGTACCATATACCATGTCAATCCATGTTAGTACCCTACCCCCAATACCATGTGCTCTAATTACTGCTGTCGCGTGGCCTTGTGGGTAAGGCATCAGACTAGTAATCTGAAGGTCACTGGTTTGAGCCTCAGCTGAGGCAACGTGTTTGTGTCCTTGAGCAAAGCACTTAACACCACATAGCTCTGCGACGACAGCGGTGCCAAGCCGCATGGGTCCTAGTGCCCATCCCTTGGAGAACTTCGGTGGCGTGGAGAGGGGAAAGCCTGCAGCTTGTGCAATTGCCGGTCTCCCATACAACCATGCCCAGGCCTGCGCCCTGGGAACTCCAGGCGCAGATCCATGGTCTCTCGAGATCGACGGTCCGAAATTCCAGGCACACTAAATACGCGGTCCATTTTCACAGTTAAAAAATCCTCAAAAAACTCCAGTAGATTAGTCAAGCCTGATTTCCCCTTTGTAAATCCATGCTGACTCACACCGATGCTGTTAATGCTATCTAAATGACCCGCGTTTCATCTTTTATAATTGACTCCAGCATCTTCCCCACCACTGATGTCAGCCCAACTGGACTGTAAATTCCTGTTTTCTCGCTCCCTTTTTTCTTAAAATGTGGAATAAGATTAGCTACCCTCTAATACTCAGGAAATGATTCTGAATCTATAGAACATTGGAAAATGATTACCAATTCGTCCACGATTTTTAGAGCCACCCCCTTAAGTACCCTGGAATGCAGACCATCAGGCCCTCGGGGTTTATTAGCCTTCAGTCTCATCCGTCTGCCCAATAACATTTTCTACCTAACGTGAATTTCCTTCTGTTCCTCGGTTACGTTCGGCCCTCTGGCCACTATTACATCCGTGAGATTGACTGTGTCTTCCCCAGTGAAGACAGATGGCTGAGCATATCAAGTCACTGGCTATATTTGAAACGGAGGTTGGATAGGTTCTTGATTAGGAAGATTAAATCTTATGTTGAGAAGGCAGGACAACGGGACTGAATCAGATAATAATTGCAGCAGACTCAATGGCCTAATTCTGTTCTCATGTCTCATGGTCTTATAAAGAACAACGGACCCAGCACAGATCCCTTTTTCATACAGCTAATCACTGGCCTCCAAATCAGAGATAACCATCTAATATACCATCTTGCTTCTCCTCAGCCAAAGTTGAATCCAGTTGTCTACCTTATGCTGAGCAAACATTCTGGACTAGCCTACGATGCAGCACTTTGTAAAAGGCCATGCTAAAGTCCGTGTAGTGTTTGTCCATGACTTTCCTTTCATTGAACCTTCTTAAAAATCTACTTCAAGATGGTTGGACAAGACTCCGCTACCCCCCAACAAACGCTTTCTCTCCTAAGTGTTTTCTTGAATCTCTTATATTCCTCAACTTCCTTATTTTATCCTAACTGTCTATACAGTTACTTACCAGGGTCTCAAAATTACTATACACCTAAGGACTCTTATAACTAAAACCTTTCTCCAACTCTATCCTTCTCTATAATTAACTGTAATGGAATAACGATCACTAGGTCTAACATTTTCCACTGCACTCACTTCGGTCACCCACTCGTTCTCAATCCCCAAGAGGAGAATCAGTAACATGCTACATGAGAAGGAGGAGAAAATAGCGGCACGACGCAGCGCGCACGGCCTCTCTGGAGATGGATATCAGTTATATGTTAAGTAGGGATCGGAGCACAATCCTGATTTGATGGAGACAGACATGAGAGCGTGGAGGAACATCTGGAGAAACTTCTCAAATGCCCGCTTCTCTTCCACTGCTACTGTGCGGTCCGCAATCCCCGGAGGAGATGTCCTCCGAGACCTCGACTTTGCTTCTTTCGGCGGACGGGGCGAGGTAGAAGGCGCTCGACAGAGGATATGGCACCGGAGTCTGTATCGGAGGTGCTGGTTGGCGGCTCGAAGTTTTCGGACGGACTCAGAGTCTGCTGTCGTCGGGTGCTTCCAAGGGCATTAGTTGTCAGTGCCTGGAAGTTTATGGCAGGGATAGTTTCTCCCTTTTGCTGCAATATATCGGGACTATTGGAGTCGATCGGGACTTAAGATATTTTTTTGAAACTATGCCCATACTCTGCTTTTATCAAATTATGGTATTGTTTTGCACTGTTGTACCTATATGCTATAATTATGTGGTTTTGTCATTGCGAGTCTTTGGTTTGTCCTTCTTTATTTTGTGATATCACTTTGGAGGAACATTGTATCATTTCCTAATACATGCATGCATTTCTAAATGACAATAAACGAGGACTGAGTGTCCTCATAATCTAAAAAATCTAATCCAATCTGTAGTTGTGCCTACTATATATTAAATAAGGAAATTTTCCTGAACACATTTCAACAAACTCTATACCATCTTGTCCTTTTACACACTGGGTGTCCCAGTAAGCATGTTGCAAGCTAAAATCACCTACCATCAGAAACGTATAGATCTTGCAAATCCACTGCACTTGCTGCCCAGCTATTCTGGTTTCCAAACCCGTTGACTCTGGTATGTTAACCACTCCTTAATCAAGTGCAAACCTTTCCACAGTGACATTGGACCCACCAGATTAAGTGCAATTGTTCCCTTTATACAGGACCCATATGCTCTGGAAAATGATGAAAATATATAAAACTCACCCTTCAGGACCATCTCCTTAGCTATGTCTTAGACTGCACTACCTCTCCATTTCACGCCTCACTAGCATGTGGCAAGGATGGCAATCCTGAGATCACCAGTTTATGTCATCAGCCCTAAAGGCCTATGCACCTGTATTCGTTAAAAGTAGTCTTATCTGGAGTCACTAAGACGTTGTACTTTCTGTTTAGTCTTGCCAAGTTTATTTTGACTAGTATGGGTTTTCCATGTATGATACTGTGATTATTTGAAGTGGACTCCCAATTAACGCTTATTGCGGGGTCCTTGTGTTTCTCAAATGTTTCGTGTTGCGATGTCGTTCAGTCAAGTCACCGACATTCTGTTGGAATTCCAGTGATTAAATTCTTGCTTCTGTCTCCACATGGAAGTCTCTGTCTTTACTCCACACCATAACAGCTTGGAGCTGCTGATTTTTTTAAGATCATAAACATAGGATCAGGATTAGGGAATTTGGGCATAAATCCATCACAGCTGATTTATTATCCCTCTCAGTTACATTCTCCTGCCTCCCACCTGTAAACTTTAACACACTTACTGATCTAGGACCTACCAAACTCCACTTCAATATACCGAACAATTTGGCCCTCACACCTGTCTTCGCAATGTATTGCACAGATTCATCATCCTCTGACGAAACAAATTTCCTCCTCATCTCTATTCCAAAGGGATGCCCTTGTATGTTGAGACTGTGATCTCTGGTCCTGCTCTCCCCACTATAAGAGGCATGCTCTTCAGGTCCACTTTATCTAGCCCTGTTAATATTTAATAGGGTTCAGTGATATCCCCTACTCGCTGTTCTAAAACTCCACTGAGTAGGAACCACAGACACCAAACTGTCCCATTATGTTATTCGAAGGATAGTTCTCGGGAGCTTCCGCTGCACCCTTTCCAATGACGGCACGTATTTTCTTATACAGGGGAATCTGCATTGTTGTGTGTTGGGGAAATCACATCTTACAGATGTAAGGAATTTTTCTTAAGGAAGTGACAAATTCGATTGATGAGGACAAGCCAGTGAGTACAAGGCTTGCAAAGGGGCACATTCACAGCCCTGAATAGCTAAACATCAAACATCTGAATGGACAAGATATGGAAAACTCACAACGTAGTGGAGGTTGGTGGTCATAACGTGCATTGGGAATCAAACAGATTTCAGGGACTTGGTGAGCCGAATGGCCTGTTTACGTGCTGCACAACTCTATGGCATCAAACACAGTGGTCCTATGTAAACAGCATCATTCAAGCTTGCTCTGCATAAAAGTATCAGCCGGTGGTTGCTAAATATAGACATGATAAATATAGATTAGAACTCGTTGTAGATGAATGACTTCTATCACGTAAATTGAATGTTTATGAATTTACCTCCTTTACCCCTCCCACTCTCCCCACACCCTCTCCTTACACCCCTGTTCCCCTGAACACTCTGACCCTCCCCACTCAACCAACTGCCGGAAATGTTTCCCTTTCCTTTTCTTCACCGTTAGTTCCAAAGACCCCGCGATTTCCTTGCCCTTCATCATCTGCGTGCTGTCATTTGTCAAGGTGACCCGGAAGCAGGGAGAGGGAGGGTGGACTTGCGGTTCAGACATTTCTGTCACTCATTCTTATTTTTTTTTGTTTCTTGGTTGTCTGCGAGGAGGAAGACTTTCAGGTTGGACACTCTATGCGCTCTCTGATATTAAACTGAACCAGCGAAACATTAATTGCTATCTAGGTGATGGTCGCTTTCACATTTGATCAATTTGTGGTCATTTGCTGTGAGAAGCTAAAGACAAAACATTGCACCGACAGGACGGTGTCTGTAATGTGATGTTGAGAGATCTGTATTCCTCTACAGGTATGTAATAACAGTTCGTGTATAGTTGATAGCAGTTTCTTGGGGTTGCATCTCGAAATGACGTTTGCATACATTCCCTGCATGGGCCGCATTCGATACGTTTCATCGTATTTTGATTTCTTGTATCTAATTCAACGTGATCTTGCTGTTAGTTGTTTTGACAGCCAAGCAGATTAAAGTAGCTAGCAGAGTTTTCAGGAGACTGCAGGAGCACAGCAATACGGAGATTGACAGGGATCCAGGGATAGATAGCTGCATGAAGTCCATGGTTTTGCCTTTCAGTACAGCGGGCATTTTCATGTTGCTGTGGATTTCGATTTCTATCAACGTATTAATCAGATTGTTTATTAGCCTGCTGCGGATCCATTTCTATACAGGAAATATCACAGTAGCAATTCTAATGCAGATACTACGTTTCTACACCAACACAATTACTTACGTTGTTACTTAGAGCAAATTGGGAGCAGAGTTAATGAATGTTGTGAAATAGTCTTGTCATGGTCTGGACCGTGAAATCAGCATTACGGTTCACGGTCTAGTCCATGAACTCCGGACTCTGGGTCTTCTGTTTGTCCCTTGATTCAGACGGACAATCATAGGCACTTGACTCTCGTCTTGGGGCTGGGAATGTAAGTGGCCCTAGGATCGAGTGTGGGTGCTGGTTCATCTCATCATTATCCCCTTGGAGCAACCTGCTGGTGGAAGGCTAGAGCAGCCATTCGTTATCTCAAGGCCCGGTTGGAGGACCTTCATGGAGCGTCATCGGGGTATGGATTCGGCTGTTTCAGGTACCAGCTGAGTGGCCGTCTGCCACTCCCATCTAGATATGGATTTGGCTGTTTCCGTAGCCGGCCAAGGCTGCTGGCCGCCCCGAGTCTCGAAGCCACCCCGGGTTGATCTCCTTTCCTGTTCTCGCCTCCGTTGAGTAAGTCAGGCCACCTATGCCGTTACCCTGAGACAGGACTGTTCTCTCCCCTCCCCATCTGAATCCCTGACAGCTTCCTCGGCGTTTTACCTCGGCAGTCATTACGGCTTGCCTTCCAAGGAAGGGGCCCGGCCGTGCTGAAGCATCCCTGCACTTCACCCTAGCAAGGGTCCCGGACCTGTGATCTAAGAAGGAGTACCACGGCCTGTCCAGGAAAGCCTCGAAGAACCCTTGCCTCGTCCAGTCCTATAGCCACGCCATGTCTTCGCCTAATTCCGGGGTCCGAGATCGAGTCAAGACACAGGTAATGGCTCCTTGTCCAGTCTCAGTCCAAGCCAAGGCTCCTAGTTCCCAGATTCCTGTCCTGGTCCCACTTTTCTAGCCAAAGTCCTCACTCACGTCCTTGTCCTGACTCGTCCGTCACTCTAGTCCAGTCCAGTTCCCATTACTTTAGTGTATGTGTCTGGCATTTGGGTCCGTCCCAAAGCACCTACCCCACCATGACAAGTCTACTAATTGGATAATGAATTTACTGGAATCATAAAGGCAATCATTATAAATGCATAGATTTAAATACTCTGTTCTGTGACCTCTTGTGCTCTCTCAGTGAAATGGGGAGCTATGAGTTCTCCATGAAAGTTCTAACAATTCACTCTGGTCTAACACATCTTGGCGAATGTCATTCCACAGATTTTTCATGTCAGCTGGGTCCTACACATCAATAAGAAGAGAGAAAGACAGAAAGACAGGAAGACAGAGACAGGGATAGAGACATGATGCTCTATCTCTCTATTCCCATCTGCTGCAGTTCATATTTTCCACACTCCGAGCTCCTTCCTGTTTCTACACACCCACCTCAGTTTTGTAGTTGCTTATTACACTAATATCTCTCACATCTATTCATGTCCCAATATAACCCTCTCTCTGTTTCTTACCTCTCTGTATTTTCTTTCACCCAGACCCGATCTCACACGTGTTATTTTCATATCACTGACCATATATCAGTATCTTCCACCATAAAGTTGTGTAATTGTTTCTCCTCACAAGGGTAACATTCCTGTTTCTGTTTGTAGCACCTCTGATGTGTCTTCTGTTTCACAGATTCCTTCTGTCTCCGTCTGTTTCATTTATCCATCTACGAAATTTGATATCGCCATAATAAAAGAATCATAGAGGCAGGGACAAATTTGGACTTGAACCAAGGTAATCCACTTTCAGTGGCCTTTGTACCAAGTACACCTGTACACCTGCTGAATAAAGCAAATACTGTATCGAATCAGCAAATCATGTGGCATCATCTCAATGCATAGAAGTATTCAGAAATTGTCGAGATGTTCAGTTGTTGTTCAAACTGACCATTGACAAGAGAAGAAATGTGATCTAAGTGACTTTGACTGTGGATTGATTTGATGTCAGTCAGAGTGATTGGTGTATCTCAAACTGTCAATCCCCTGAGATGCAGGTAGATGGAGATGAGACCATGGCCAGATCAGCCACGATCTTTTAAATGGCGCAGCAGGCTTGATTGCTCAGATGGCCTACTCCTGCTCCTATTTCTTACCTTTATTATGTTGGAGTTGATTGGAAAAGAGCACTGGCAGGGATGACAGCACAGCAGCAAAAACTGTAATTTCTGGAACCAGTTCAGAAAGTACAAGATTATATATGTCCCAGAGAGGAAGAAGTGTTCTAAAGGAAAGCTGACACAACCATGGCTAACAAGAAAAGTCAAAGCCAACATAAAGTCCAAAGGCAGTGCATACAATAGAGTAAAGATTAGTGGGAAGTTAGAGTATTGGGAAGATTTTAAAAACCAACAGAAGGCAAGTAAAATGTCATTAAGGTAAATAGGGTCCAAAGGTGAGCTAGCCAATAATATTGAAGAGGATAGCGAAAGTTTCTTCAGATATCTAAAGTATAAAACAGAGGTGAGAGTCTGCATCAGACTTCACTGTGAAATACACTAGCCGTATGGTGCAAGTCCCAGGTGTCAGGGCCATAAAGAATGTGAAGTTACCATATCTGGACAGAACGGTTTGGGAAACTGACAGGTCTGAGGGTAGGTGGGTCTCCTGGACGAGATGATGTATACCATAAGTTTCTGAAAGCGGTGGCTGAAGAGTTGTGGAGGCATTAGTAATGATCTTTCAAGACTCGTTAGATTCTGGAATCATTCTGGAAGACAAGAAAATTGCAAATGTCATTCCACTCATCAAGAAGGGAAAGAGGCAGAAGAACGGAAACTATAGGGCAATTAGTCTGACCTCAAGGGTGAGAAGATGAAGTTGATTATTCAGGAAGAGCTCACAGGGTACTTGGAGACACATGATAAAATAGGCCACAGACAGTATGGTTTCCTAAAGGGAAATTCTTGTCTGACAAATCTCTTGGAATTCTTTGAAAAGGTAACAAGCAGAATAGACAAAGGAGAATCGGTTGATATTTTTCACTCTGATTTTCAGAGGCCTTTGACAAAATACCCCACACGAGTTGGCTTACAAGTGACGAGCCCATAACATTGCAAGAAAGATTCTAACAGATAAAACAATGGCTGATTGACAGGAGGCAAAGAGCGGGAATAAACAGAGCCTTTTCCGACTGGCTGCAGGTGAGCAGTGGTGTTCTACCGGCACTAAATTGGAACCAATTCTTCTAAAGGTATATGACAACGATTTGGATGATGGAATTGATTGCTTTGTTGACAAGGTTGCAGATAATATCAGGATAGCTGGAGGGGCAGGAAGTTGTGCGGATGTAGAGAGGCTGCAGAAGGACTTACAGCTTTGGAGAATGGGCAATGAAAAGGCAGATGAAAGTGTCGTGAAGTGTGTGGCCATGCACTTTGGTAGAAAAAGGGTTGCCTATTTTCTAAATCTAGAGAAAATACGGAAAACTGAGATGCAGGATTTGTATAGGATTTCCTGGAGTTTACTGGTTAAGTCTGTGGCGAGGAAAGCAAATGAAATGTTAGCATTCATTTCAAGAGGACGAGAATATAAAAGCAAGAATGGAATGTTGAGACTTCAGAAAGCATTGTCAGTATTGTGAGCAGCTTTGAGCCCATTATCTTAGGAAGGATCTGCTGAGACTGGTGAGGATTCAAAGGAGGTTCACGAAAATGATTCCAGCAGTGAAGGGTTAGTTATATGAAGAGCGTCTGAAGCTTGTGGGCTTGTATTCACTGGAAGTCGGAGGAATGAGGGGTGACCACATTGAAAACTACCGAACTGTCAAAGTCCTTGAAAGAGTGGATGTGGAGAGGATATTTCCTGTGGTGGGAGAGTCAAAGACTAGAAGCCACAGCCTCAGGATAGGGTGTCCTTTTGTAATGGTGATGAGGAGGAATTTCGTTAGCCAGAGGATGGTGAATCTGTGAAATTCGTTGCCACATTCAGCTGTGGTGGTCAAGTATTTATGTATTTTTAAAGCAGATTGATTGATCCTTGATTTGACAGGCCATGAAGGGTATGAGGAGGAGCTGAAACGAAAATCAGATAAGCCATGATGAAATGGCAGAGCAGAGTCGATTGAACTAATGGTCTAATTTTGCTGTTATATCCTATAGTCTAACTATTGAATCATCAACTATCTAAATAAGATTTCTCTCCCGAAGTCAGTCCGCTAACATGCTTAGATGATTCTCTCTCAGGTGATTTACTCAAGGTGCAGATAGCAATGAATTTATTCACAAATTATTGCAATGGCAAATTCATTGCTGTTGATATGTTGTGGAAGTTTTGATCATATCTGGCAGAATTCTTGGATTATAGCCGAATATGTGAAGGGATGGCCCAATTAAATCAAATACAAATCAAATCAGGTTTAACTGTCATTCAAATCTTACCTAGATACAGCGGAATAAGACAGCCTTTTACTGGTGTTAAACATATGGTGCTAAACATTCAAATAGCAAGAACACTTCAACATAGTGAGTAAAGTTAAAAAATGAATGTCGTATAATTCAAAAATCGAGCAAAAAAGAACACACAATATATATATTATAAGATCTGAGTGACAATGTCCGGCAGTCGATTGTCCAGTCTCCCGGAAATGCGCTGAAGTGCGCAATCCAGTCTGTCATTCCACCTTTCCAGCAGGAAAGGGCAGCATCCACTGGAGAGGCCAGGCCTGAGATGAGTGAGGACACCATGGTGTCGGGTTTCTGCGTCCTTCACCTGGTGTGCAGCAGCAGGCAAGCCCAGGGCTTGAGGCATAGTTCTCGTTACAATCGAGGCTATATTGCTCCCACGTCATCTTTCCCACCAACAGACAAGGGTAACAGGCCTGTGGCAACTTACTTTACCTGTATCAAGGTCCAACAGACCCTTGTGATCGCAAGTGAAATGTACGAGATCATCTCCCATGGTTATGCTGCACCAACTTCGATTGTTCTGAGTAGAAGACAGCAAGGTCTGCTCCGACATTCCCGCAGAACCGTTCGATATCCCGACTCTCTCCTTCGACTTTTCAGCTGTCTCCTTCTCCCAACATCATGTACGGCCATTTCAACACCTCGGCCGGCTCCTCCGGCACCCTACGTTACCTGACGTTCTTGGAGTAGAATTGCCTTTGTTGCGTAAAAAGGAATCATACAAAGTAATACGCGCCTTTGGTTGCACCCCTCAACTCCCCGAGTGGCCGTGTGTTTGCATACAACGCCATCTTACCGGAACTCTTCCATCTTTAGTGATGTGTTTATTTTGTCCTGCCTGTACTGAAGTACAATCGTAAGAGAGGTAAATCAAGGCAGTAAAACATAAATGATATGGCATGTGAACATATGTCATTTTGACAACTTAATATTTTTTTTTACCAATTTGCACCAAAGCAATTGGTACATGAGCTGAACTCTGTGTTCATCAAGTTGATTATATTTTGACCCACACTGCCATCTATCAGTTTATTTATTACCTATTCAGGTGCGTGTTCATTTGTTTATTTATTTAGTTTATAATTATCAACCTATCTATCTGTCTGTCCAGCTGTCTATCAAGCAACGAATCTATTTATTTATTTACCATGAATTTACTTTATTGGTATTTGTACAGTTTGTCTTCTTATGCTGCTGGTGTTTGTGGGTAGCTTTCACTGATTCTATTGTATTTCATTTTTCTATTCTGAAGGACCTTAAATACCGTGAATGAGTGTATTTGACGATGGCCATCTCATATTAATTCGCATTCCCTGGACATTGTCCATTGTAAGGTCTTAGTCCATTCCCAGGAAATATTTCACCACGACCTGCAGTTCTACCTTCCCAAAATTATTTGCCATATGAGTTGATGCAGAACGTTCAGGTCCCAGGATTGTTGATTTAACTGATAACAAGGCACTGATCCCGTTTGCAGGCAGTGACAAACAAAATCAAGTCAAGTCCAGTTGATTGTCATTTAACTATATTCATATATACCACCAAACGAGCCAAATTTCTCCGGACGATGGTGTAAAGCGTAATAGGTACAACACACATATACCACACAATAACTGAAAACACTACGAATTAGATCTAGAAATGAAATATGCATAGATAAACAAAATAAAGTTTATAATTTTCATATTGTAGAGTGCAATACAAATTTTCCGGCGATACTTTGATGTGATGTGGCAGGAAGTTCAGAAGCTTTTGGCGTGAGTGCAGAAGCTGTTTCCCATATCAGTACAGTTTTTATTCATTGGAGTTTCCTGCCCTTTGGTAGAAAGTTAAGGAGGATGCTGGATGGAAGAGTGGAATGCTTGATAATACTGAGCGCTCTGCGTGCACAGCGCACCCAATAAATGTCAATGATAGTTGGAGGTGAGACCCCTATTATCCTCTAGGCAATTCCTACTATCCTGTCTAGCGACTACCCGTCTTATGTTCAGCTGCTCATATACCTAATGTATATGCAGATTTACAGGATACTATCAATGGAGCTTCTGTAAAATTCAATTGAGATGGAGGGGAGAGTGTGTGCCATTTTATTCAGAGAGGAAAATTGAGGGAACTGTTGAGGTCGTCTGTGATGTGAACACCCAGGAAATCGGTGAACTTCAAGGAGGAGCCGTGCCTGCGTAGACTGGGACGGTCCTTCTGACCTTCCTAAAGTCCACAAACATTTCCTTAAAAACAACTCGTTCTAAGTCCGCAACAGTACAATACCTGTACACCAGATACATGCTTAATATATGCAGGCCGGCCGAAATTTCAAAACCAATTGGCGATATGGATTGCGAGGATGACGTAGGTGGTTTTCAAATTAATCACCTGAGAATCAGGTTTAAAATGTTTTAAGATGTGTTGATTTGGTGAAGCAGTGCATTAAAATACATTTTAATAAAAACTTTTAGTTAAAATATATTGAAAAGCAAAAGTTAATAACGCAAACATCAAAAGCAGCAAAATTTATTCATTTCTGCTCAGTTAAACAGCTAGTAACCGCAGTCACGGGATACCTCAGTGTCTTTTTCAACTCCTCTCTGAAGTTAGCCTGGGTTACCGCGTAAATGAAAGAATTCGTGCAGAAACTCAGGTTTGAAAGCATGTTACCGCTCTCTTGGAGAATGTAGAGAGGGTCCCTGAAATTGAACCCTGATATATAAGAACCCACTATAATCCTCACGTATATAAAACAAATGACATATGTAATCCACAGGAACATAAAACTGGCGGAGATAGTGAAAAGTAATATCATGGATTTTTTCCGTTTTTCTGTTTCTACATCTTCGACATTCTTCGCCCCTTTCTTACCCCGAAGTCCCCTGCGGACTCTGTTAGATAAAAAAATATGTCTAATGGTCAGAACATTGAACAGCAGGATCAGAAGAAAAGGGACGCACGGTGTTAAAAGTTGGTCCGACCAATCATTAGCTATCCAGAATGGTTCAGTGTAGAAACTGAGTTTGTAATCACAAAACCTGGGTACGCCATCTAGTATATACACAGGTTGATATACAAAGTAATAGGGTACATTCTTCACGGTTGCCAGAAAACAGACAACAGATATAACTACAGAAGCAGATTTCTCATTGCAGTATCTCCTTTTCAGCTCCAGACAACAAATAGCGACAAACCGGTCGAACGTGAAAGCGACCGTCAACCACACCGAGCAATCCCTGCTGAAATAAATCAGCGCCGTGCTGAGACTACAGGCGGGAGTGGTGGAGAACCAGCTGTTCGCAAAAAAGATTATAGTGATTCTATTCAGTATCACGGCAGTGACAATGACCAGCAGATCCGTCACCGCCATTGCCACCTGGTAATAAGTGACGCATTTTGAGAGACCGCATCTTCCCCGTGACAGGACCACAACTGCTGCCAAGCTCGCTGTTAAGGAAACAAGAAGGACGGTTCGAGAGTGAATGTCTGAAGTCTCAGTACAGATGGGAAATCATGAGATGACTTTATAAATGACGTTAATAAAATTCACTTGAATGATTCCTAATATTGTAGCACGGTATAAGGTAGGAATGGGACGACTGGGCCAATGGAAGAGTATTAGATTTTTTGTTCTGTATCCTCGATTAAGAGAAATGGAAGCAACGGTTTATTCTTAAAAGTTCAGTGAATATGGCCAACAACTCAGTATCATGTATATTTTATTCATCAGCGTTACCTGTATATTCAGATCCAGTATTTTATTTCGGTCTTTGAAAAGTATTTTGAATAGATTTATTCAAATTTCTTTAAGTCTGTAACCATTCCTTCATGTCGTGAGAAAGATGATCGTGCTCAACCGCAGAACACTACATCTCGTTTAGTCTGGGTGCTAAGAAGAAAACCGCCAACCGCATCTGCAGGTTTAAGTGACGAAATGACGTTTCTGAAGAAAATAACACCGGTACCGCCGGAAATGGGACCGACCCTGCGCGTTGTTCTAAAGATCAATGGCATGTTCGCTGGTTGGATACTAAACCACTCACATAGCTGGTAATGTCTGATCTGAATAAAATAACCTAATGGCGTACTCTATTGCCAAGATGAGGCCACATTCGGGTTTTATGAACATCACCTTATATTGTGACCGTGTAGTCTCCAACCTGGTGGCATGAACATCGATTACTTGACCTTCCCATTCTCGGTTCCCTCTCCCACATCATCTCCTTATCTGCCCATTATCTGGCTCTGTTGTTCCTCCCCGCTTCTTTTTTTTTCGATGGTCGTCAAGCATCTCCTATCAAATTCTGCTTTCGCCAGCCTTTTAGTTCTTTTACCCATCAGCTTCCAAGCTCTTCACTTCTGCCCTCCGTTCTCCTGGTTTCACCTATCATCAACCTTCTTCCTGCCCTCCTCTCGGCTTGACCCAACTTCTCATTTCTTTTCCGGTCCTGATGAAGGTATTCGGTTCTAAACGTCGACTGATTTCCCCTTCCGTAGATGCTACTTGGCATGCTCCGATCGTCCAGCATTTAGCGTGTGTTGCATAAACCAAATGTCTGGAATATTACCGCAGCCTGGCAGACTTATAAAATATTATTTTAAAACGCTTCAAAACTAAATCGTAATACGTTCCAGTATGGTGCAGTCACAAATATAGAGATTACACTTACTCTGAAGCCCCTCCCTCATAGATTTAATGCCAAATAAAAGAAAATTGAGCATATCGAACCTTTAACTACATTGCAGTATATTATACTGGCATGTAATAAATGTTTTGGACCTAAAGGAGTGCTTGGAGCATTTCCCAATAAAATGGAATTCAAAATTGAATTATTTCTACAGAGCATGAACTAGTTTACGATATGAAATTGTGTATTTACGTTATATTGCTTGATGTGCAACAATGCATCGTAGCATCATGCACGTTATCAGATACATTTATATATCTATAACTGCTAATGTTAAATCACACAGTACACTATTCAATAAAGGTTAGAATTTAACGTGAACAGATATATTAACATCAGATGATTTCAAGTGATAACATCTGAAAATTTTCAACTGGAAAACTTAAATAGCTCTGAGAGTTGTCAAAGAATATCGGTTAGAATCACCATTGGTGACTGATCTGTAAATATAGCAATTTTGCCATTTAGAATCCTAGTTATAATTGTTCACTTACAACCAGCGCTGCTGAAACGAAGCAGTCGAATTCGGTAACCAACATCCCTGGAATCACTATAAGCAAGGTAGAGCTGATGATTGAGAATGCACAACTTACTGGGAAAACCAATGATGGCAAGAAAAGGATAGAAAATGGCATTTTGTAGTCCTCTTGCTGGGGCGTGCATTCTCTGCGTAAATGGTTCTAGTTTCTGCTTTTATCCAGCAGTTAAATTTTGCTCGGGACTCCCCAGTGAGTCAATTATCTGCATGTTAGTAACGAGCCAAAAGTAAACAATGATTGCTTTTCGTCGTGCTGATGACAGGACTGAGGAGGACTGATAGCCCTTTAACTGTAAATCTGGCCACCAACACTCATCCGGTTCTTAGCTTGTGGGAGTCTCATGCGATTCAGTCACTTGCGTGTTCAAAGAATGGCCGGAGCAAGTGCTCCAATTAGTCCCGAACTGTGTGATAGTAGAAAGGATATTTAAACATCGATTTATTTTGTTGCTCCGTAATATCTCATGATGTTCAGTGGAGAGTATCGCGACCAGTTGCATCATGGATTGACAAGGAAATACCAATACCCAGGAACAGAAATGTCGACAAATTGTGGCGGGAACAGCGCAGTCCATAACAGGAATAGCCCTACTCACCATAGTGCACATTTAGAGAAAGCGCTCCCACGAGAAAGTAGCGTCCATCATCAATAGCCCTTAACAGCCAGGCTATGATATCTTTTCGCTTCTACCATCGGACAGGAAACATAGGAGCTTTAAATGCCACAGCTTCGTCAACAGTTTTTGCCCGACAATCATCAGCTTCCTGAAACAGCGTGGATAACTGCATTCATTCATATCTGAACTGATTCTTCAACCTATGCACTAACTTACAAGGACTCCTCAACTCATTTTCTCAGCATTTTTTTTGTTATTATATTTGCGCAATTTGTTTTAATTTGCAAATTGTTTGTCTTTCAGTCTTTGTTTGTGGTTTTGCATAAATTCTGTTGTGTTTATTTATTTTTTTCTGCATGCGAGTGCAAGAAAATCCATCGCAAGTTAGTGTACGGTGACATATACGTACTTTGAACTCGATTGTGCGTTATTGAAAGCACCGTAGTATTCACAACACATATAACACATAATGACTTAGAAATTGACAAATGAATTACGGAGAGATAATGTGCACAAGTCAAATATTGTAGGGTACAACGCAAACTATCCGTTGACTCCTCCAGTGTGATGTGGCAGGTAGTTCAGAAACTTAATGACCTGAGGGAATAAGCTATTGACAATCCAGTTCTTGTTTTTATGCTTCGACGTCTCCTGCCTGATGGTTGAACAAGTGGGATCATTGATCATACTAAGGGCCTTGAGTACGGAAAGGTCCCTATAAAAGTCGCTGATGGAAAGGACGTAACCCCCTATTATCCTCTCGGATGTTCTCACAATGCTTTGTAGTGACTTCCTGTGCGATAGCATACTGCTCCCATACCTGTTGGCAATGCAGGCTTTCAGAAGGCTCTCATGTAACTGCCGTGCCTTTTTACTCAGCGAGTTGATGTTGTTCCTGATGTGAAATGGGTGCTTTTGACGGAGAATCTGGTGCACTTTACGGAGTTGCCGTGTTTGCAAGGACGGGAATGATTGTTCTGTACCATCTTAAATTGCACATTGTACATTGGCTCTAAGATCCCAACTGTCCAAGTCCTATATACATGCCTGCCTAAATTTCAAAGCTAATTGGCGATGCGGAGAGTAAGGATGACTGATCAGTTTACTCCTTCTCCGGCCATATATTGTTTTCACCTATCGGCTTTGTAGCTCTTTATTTCAATCCTCCCCCACATCTGCTTTCACCTACTACCTTCCCCATGTACCTCTTCTCCGCTCTCCCCACCTTCTTCTCCTTTTCTCATACTTTTTTCAATCCTGATGAAGGATCTCAGTCGTAAATGTCGATTTTCATAGATGCCTCCTGGTCTGCTGAGTTCCTTCAGCATTTTGCGTGTGCAGTATAAATTAAATCTAGTCTGGAATTTCAGGGTAGCCGAGAAGGATTAGCAACTATTATGTAAAAAGGCACCAATGTATATTGTAAAACGCTCCAGTAGCGTACAGCTACAAACACAGAGATTACACTTGTTGTGAAGCCCCTCTGTAATAGAATTAATGACGAATAGTATGAAAAAAATCAGCATATCGAGCCTTGAATTCTATTGCAATATATTATACTGAAATGGACTTCCCTCAAAGAACATTTGAAACGAAATGGCTAATTCAGGAGTATTGGCTCTTCTTCCTTTGAACCATACGTCTGCACAAAGCACATCTGACATGATGCATAGGGTTAAGAGTTGGTGGTGATGTATTAGCGTGGATGGAGGATTGTTTAACTTATACAAAGAAAGTTGGGATACATCGTTGTTACTCTGATTGGCAACCAGTGGTGAGCGGCGCTGTTCCTGCAACCGTTCATGATATGCATTGATGATCTGGAAGTAGAGACTGAGTGTAGTGTATCTAAGTTTGCTGATGATACTAAATTGATTAGAAAATCAAATTCTGCCGAAGATATGGAGAGTCTGCAAAGAGATATACATAGGCTCTGTGAGTTGGCATGGGTCTGGCACATGGATTACAATGTTGGCAAATAGACAATAGGTGCAGAAGTAGACCATTCGGCCCCTCGAGTCTGCACCGCCATTCTGAGATCATGGCTGATCATTCACTGTCAATACCCAGTCCCTGCCTTGTCCCCATATCCCTTGATTCCCCTATCCATTAGATATCTATCTAGCTCCTTCTTGAAAGCATCCAGAGAATTGGCCTCCACCGTCTTCCGAGGCAGTGCATTCCACACCTCTCTGGGAGAAGAAGTTCTTCCTCAACTCTGTTTTAAATAACTGACCTCTTATTCTCAATCCATGCCCTCTGGTACTGGACTCTCCCAACATCTGGAACATATTTCCTGCCTCAATCCTATCAAATCCTTTAATTATCTTAAACGTTTCAATCAGATCCCCTCTCAATCTCCTCAATTCCAGTGTGTACAAGCCCAATCTCTCTAAGCTCTCTGCGTAAGACAGCCCTGCCATCCCAGGAATCAACCTAGTGAATCTACGCTGCACTTCCTCAATTGCCAGAATGTCCTTCCTTAAACCTGGAGACCAAAACTGTACACAATATTCCAGGCGTGGTCTCACCAGGGCCCTCTACAAGTGCAAAAGTACATCCTTGCTCTTGTACTCAATTCCCTTTGTAATAAAGGCCAACATTCAATTTGCCCTCTTCACTGCCGTTGCACTTGCTCATTCACCTTCATTGACTGATGAACGAGGACTCCTAGGTCTCTTTGCATTTCTCCCTTACCTAACTCTACACCGTTCAGACAATATTCTGCCCTCTTGTTCCTGCTTCCAAAGTGGATAACTTCACATTTATTCACATTGAATGACATCTGCCAAGGTTCTGCCCACTCACCCAGCCTATCCAAGTCTCCCTGTATTCTCCTAACGTCCTCTTCGTATGTCACACTGCCACCCAGTTTAGTATCGTCAGCAAACTTGCTGATATAGTTTTCAATGCCCTCATCTAAATCGTTGACATAAATCGTAAAGAGCTGTGGTCCCAATACAGAGCACTGTGGTACCCCACTAGTCACCTCCAGGCAGTCCGAGAAACACCCATTCACTGCTACCCTTTGCTTTCTATCTGCCAACCAGTTTTCTATCCATGCTGAAACCCTGCCCCCAATGCCATGAGCTCTGATTTTACTCACCAATCTCCTATGTGGCACCTTATCGAATGCCTTCTGAAAATCTAGGTACACAACATCCACTGGCTTACCCTCGTCTAACATCCTTGTTACACCCTCATAAAACAACAGATTAGTCAAGCAGGATTTGCCCTTGGTAAATCCATGCTGGTTCGGCCTAATCCTATTACTGCCATCAAGATATGCCACTATTTTGTCCTTAATAATGGACTCAAGCATCTTCCCCACGACTGACGTTAGGCTAACAGTGCGATAGTTCTCCGTTTTCCCCTTCTCTCCCTTCTTGAAAAGTGGGATAACATTAGCCAATCTCCAATCTTCAGGAACTGATCCTGAATCTAAGGAACATTGGAAAATGATTACCAATGCATCCGCAATTTCCTGAGCCACCTCTTTTAGAACCCACGGATGCAGACCATCTGGATCCGGGGATTTACTAGCCTTCAGTCCTACCAGTCTGCTCATCACAGTTTCTTTCCTAATGTCAATCCGTCTCAATTCTTCTGATATCTTATGACCCTGGCCCATCCATACATCTGGGAGATTGCTTGTGTCCTCCCTGAGAAGACAGATCTAAAGTACGCTTTAAATTCTGTTGCCATTTCCCTGTTTCTCAAAACAGTTTCTCCCAATTCATTCTTCAAGGGGCCAACATTATTATTAACTATCTTCTTTCTCTTCACATAGCTAAAAAAGCTTTTGCTATCCCCTTTTATATTCCTGGCTAGACTGAGCTCATACCTGATTTTTTTCTCTCCGTATTGCTTTTTCAGTTAAGATCTGTTGTTCCTTTAAACTTTCCCAATCATCTGTATTCCCACTCATCTTAGCCCTGTCATACTTCTTTTTCTTTAATGCTATAGAATCTCTGACTTTCTTTGTCAACCACTGTGGCCCCTTCCCCCTCTTTGAATCCTTCCTTCTCATTGGAATGAACTGCTTTTGCATCTTTTGTATGATGCCCAAGAATATCTGCCACTGCTGATCCACTGTCTTTCCTGCCAGGGCATTCGCCCATTTAACTTTGGCCAACTCTTCCCTCATGGCTCCGTAGTCTCCTTTATTTAATTGCAACCCTGACACCTCTGATCTGTCCTTATCCCTCTCAAATTGTAGATAAAAACTTATCATGTTATGATCACTACTTCCTAATGGCTCCTTTACTTCAAGATCACTTATCAATTCCTGTTCATTACACATCGCCAAGTCCAAAATAGCCCTATCCTGGGGTCCAGCACCTACCTGATTCTCCCAGTTCACCTGCATGTTGAAATCTCCTATAAGGACTGCATTACCTTTAGCACATGCCAATGTTAGCTCCCTAATCAACGTGTACCCAATATCCACGCTACTGTTTGGGGGCCTGTACACAACACCCATTAGGGTCTTCTTACCCTTACTGTTCCTCAGCTCAATCCACACAGACTCTACTTCCCCTGTTCCCAAGTCACCTCTTACTAAGGACTGAATCTCATTCCTCACCAACAGGGCCACCCCACCCACTCTTTCCATCTTCCTGTCTCTACAATAGCACGTATACCCTGGTACACTCAATTCCCAGGCCTGATCCCCTTGCAGCCATGTCTCCGTTATCCCAACAATATCGTAGTTCCCCATTTTCATCTGAGCTTCAAGCTCATCTGTCTTATTTCTGACACTACGCGCATTCAAGTATAGAATTCTTAGCCCATTCCTCCTCTCTTTGCTTAAAACACTGTCTATTGTACCTAACCCAGCTCCTTGAACTTCCATCCGGCTAATTGCACCTTGAATTTTGATGACCTTCTCAAGATTACCCAAACCTTCTACACATTTAACCCCATGCTCCTTCTGACCAACCCTCTGTACATGTAACTTTTCCAACACATGTTCTGTCTCACCTTTCTCCTTTACACAATTAATATTTGGGAAACGTGTATTCCCCTCCTGTCCTTTATCCTTCATCATATCATCTTCTCTCGTAATCTTGATCCCTGCCCCCTGCACATCTAGTTTAAACCCCCCCGGGCAGCACTGGCAAACATTTCTGCAAGAATGTTAGTACCCCTCCAGTTCAGATGTAGACCATCCCTTCGAAACAGATCCCAATGTCCCTGGAACAAAGACCAATTATCCAAAAACCTGAACCCTTACTTCCTGCACCATGCTCTCAGCCTCGTATTAATGTGCATAATCATTCTATTCTTCGCCTCACTCGCACGTGCCACAGGTAGCAATCCCGAGATTGTCACCCTGGAGGTCCTGCCTTTCAGCTTCACTCCTAACTCCCTGAACTCTCTAAGCAGGACCCCCTCACTCACCTTACCTACATCGTTGGTCCCTACATGGACCACTACATCTGGGTTCATGCCCTCGTTCTCAAGAATAGCCTGCACCCGATCTGAGATGTCCCGGAACCTGGCACCAGGGAAGCAACATACCATCCGAGACTCCCGATCTGCCCCACAAAATCTCCTATATGCCCCCCTGACTATAGAATCTCCTAAAACTATCGCTCTCTTCTCTTCCCTCCTCACCTTTCTAGTTGAGGGTTCAACCTCTGTGCCAGAGGCAGGACCACTAAAACTTATTCCTGGTAGGTCATCCCCATCAACAGTATCCAGTACGGTATATTTATTGTTAATGGGAATGGCCGCAGGGGTGCTCTGCTCAATCTGCCTGCTCCCCCTGCCTTTCTGGACCGTCACCCATCTGTCTACTTCTTGGATTTTTGGTGTGACTACCTCCTGATAACTCCTATCTATCTCTGCCTCTGCCTCCCGAATGATCCGTAGTTCATCCAGCTCCAGCTCCAACTCCCTAACTCGGGCTGATAGGAGCTGCAGCTGGACGCACCTTTTGCAGGTGTGGTCATCAGGGACAACTGTGTTGACCCCGACTTCCCACATACTGCATACGGAGCACACCACTGCTCTGACTGTCTCCCCCATACCTGAACTGGATTGATAGAATAAGTCTAAAAAGTACCTAGCGACCTTACCGTCTACCCCTCAGCGAGCAATCACACAGGCTTACCGAAGTCCCCTTACGCCGAAGCCCACTCAGCCAAAGCCCAGGACTCTGCTTCCACGGACTCCGCTGCCCGCTCTGAAAAGAAGTCCTGCGAGGTCTTGAGTAAATGAGTAAATGCGAGGTCTTCCACTTTGAAAGGAAAATGAAAAAACAAATTAGTATTTAAATATTAAAAAATTGCAGCATGCTGCTGTATAGAGGGACATGGGGGTTCTAATTCATGAATCACACTAGGTTGGCTCGCAGATGCAGCAGGCTTTCAAGAAGGCAAATGGGATGCTGGTCTTTTTAAAGGGATTGAATTTAAGTGCAGGAAGCTATACTGCTACTGTACAGGGTAGTACTGAGGCTGCGCCTGGAGTACTGTGTGCAGTTCTGGTCTCGGTACTTGAGGAAGGATATACTGGCTTTGGAGGTGGTGGAGAGGAGGTTCACCAGATTGATTCCAGAGATGAGGAGGTTAGACTATAAGGAGAGATTGAGTCGCCTGGAATTCAGAATAATAAGAGGAGATTTTAAAGAAACATAAAATTGGCTGACACACATTCCTGAGTGGGACAAAATGGCTCCTTACCTTTAGCTGAAGCCAAAGCACTTCTTCTAGCAGGACACATTGTGTTTGCGGAAAATTGTCGATAAAGGATACTTCACATCATAGCAGCAGAAATCTTAACTAGGACATTACATTCTCCACCACCAAAAATAGTCTTGTCCTCATGTCTTTGGAACTTAATAAAACATTATAAATAACACAGTTTTCAAATTAATTTTGTGATTTCAGGACTCCCAATCTATTTGTAAATGGAAGTAACATATCTCACCATGGGAAATGACATAACACTCTATTTCCCAGGTGCATCCTCTGCCAGCCTAGATGGGGGTTTACTGACTTTCTGACTTCCTTACTTTCAGTTTCTACAGCGTCAGCCAATCCTTTTCTGTCCACTGGAGAACGCTTCCCCATGTCTATTTACCTTCTTGCAACTCAGTTCCACCTGTCCCATGACTAATTTCAGATTCTTTCATTTTAAGCAGGTGTTATTGTACATTTTCAAACTCCACTGCTGCTAACCAGTGAGACATTTCGTAGATAAAGATGTCCTTTGACACTCTAGTTACTCCTCCAAGATGTAACATTGCAGGTTTAGTCTGGGTGTACCATATAGCTCCTTGTTTATGCTCATCATTCTGCTTACGAAAACTTGCACTCTCTTAAAAGCAGCTCTGAGCACCGAGTGAATGGACAAGGTTTCTAAAAAATTCTTTCCATTTCTCTTCTTGCATTCTCCCTTCTCACAATGGGAGTATTTCTTCCCACAAAATGAAAGCTTCAACTTTTCGCCCACATCCAGGCAAACCAACACTGGTGTGTCAATCGTCTCAGATACTCCAACATCTGCTTCTGAAAACTTTAGTTTCAATGACAAATAAACATCGTATGGATGTTCGTCAGTACTAAGCCCCCAACTCTCAAGGGCACTGAGTGGTCTCAATCGTAATTGCATTAAAAACCTGTTGTAAAAGCAGTTATAAAGCAAAGTACCTTGAGAACATATGTCACGTATGGCTCACGAATAAACATTTTCAATACATATGGATTCATCAGAGCCTGTTCCCACTAAACCTTCAGGAATAGTGTTTCGCACTTAGTGCTTTCTTTGATACAATGATTAGAATGTATTCACTCTGAGATGTCAGCCTGTTCCTTTACTGGGTCCCTTCATATCTTTGCTTCTTTTCTTCTCAGTTTGATTAACTTCTGACTTTCTTTTCAAAGATATCCCTGTCCATCATCGTTTTGCTTAAAATCCCCATGCTCTCCACAGTTATAACAGAAAATACCGATTGCTTCTCTGGTCAAGAGCCCTTTTCACCATCATTCCTGCGTTGTATGTCAGCATGGATCAGGTTTCCCAACAGACGTGTCACGTTTAGCTGAAACATTATCAGCTATCCGTCAAATCAAATTAGCTCCAAGGTTTTCCACCTGATTCCTCAAAAGCTCTATCGTTGTTGTCATCAGGGGCCACTTTAGCAGCAGAGGCTACCACTGAATATACTACTCAGCTTTTGGAAATGTTCCACTTCTCAATCATGTTTTTTCCTCTCTAACGTCTTCATGTAACTTGGTAAAAGATGGAGGAGGACGCATTTTGTGGATTATCCAAATATGTATAGTTTTCATGTAATGTTGCAGTGTGCCCTTCACAACTTGTTGCATCCTCCGGCAATTTCTCTCAGACAACTGAATGTCCCCTTTGTGGCATAAACTGTGCAGCAAGGTCTCCAACCTGAAAAGTGAGGCAGTTAGCTTCTCTTAAGTCTCCGGAAATGTGCGGCCAAATTTCATTATAAGATCAGCTGAACTTACAGTACTGCCAAAAGCATCCTCCACTTCTTGCAAGTAATTAGCTGATGTGTCTAATGGATGTTCTGCCTTTAGAACCCTCACTATATCAGATACCAGACATTTTAAACACTTTTCATATTATCTGAGCACTGCCATTCATCCAGTAACCGAGATGTTCTCTTTCCCATCAGGTGTGAGCTTGACTCCAGAGAACACTCTCAGCTTACGATAAATTTGGCTCACTGCAGGTACACTTTCGGCATTTATCAACCAGTGATGTAATTGCTGAAACCAGCTCAGAATTTAATCAACCGCGAAAGGACCATTAGAACTTTCAGGTCAGGCAACTCGTTCCTCACTTTGCTGAAAAGAGAACAACTTGTCTTTAAGTTCTTCACCCTCCGCTGCATAATATATGTCTTTAAAATTATGGACTGCTCATGGCCCCGCCTCTCCAAGCTCTCTTATCTTATCAGACAGTGCGACTTTAGTTACATCACTGATAGGCTGGACAAACGTGACATCCTTACCCGCCGACCTGTCAATGTGATCTGCAACCGGCGTAACTTTTCCCAAAACTTTTACAGAACTCAGCACACTGAGTAGCATTTCATCAGGGATTTGGATGTCCACCCTGCTCAGAACCCAGGCATAACTGCTTTGATTTGCATTAAACTTTGAAAACCTCGGCATCCAAAACAAAGTACCTTAATTACAATATACCTCACTATCCCCAAATAGCAATTTAAATACCGCTTAAGCACACAATAAACTGCTGAATCAGTCCTTAATCTGCATTATCACAACATCCAAATCCTTAATGGGCTAGACCTACCCAGTCACCTCCTCCCTCTCTTCCATTCAGGACCCCAAGCAGTCTTTCAGTGCGGCAACATTTCACCTGCATATCTGCTGTGGTTGTCTCATAAGTCTGGTTCTCCCAATGCATTTCTACATTGGGGATCCATTGCAATTTGGGGACGACTTCACTGAGCACCTCTGCTCCATCCACTAAAAGAGGAACTTCATGGTGGCTATACATTTTAATTCTGATTCCCATTCCAGTCCCTACGTATCGGTCCATGGCTTCCTCATGCCAAGACGGGGCCACCCTCAGGCTGGAGGAGGAACTCCTTATTTTCCAGCAAAAAAATTCTTCCTCCGCTCTCCACTCCTCATCTATTCTCCACTCTGGACTTTCACATCTTACCTACCCATCGCTTCCCCTTGTGTCACCATCTCCTTCCCTTTCTGCTATGGTCCACTCTCCTCTCCGATCAGATTCCTTCTTCTGCAGCCCTTTACATTTCCCCCACCCATCAGCCTTCATCTATCACTAGCTAGCCTCCTTTCTCTCCCCTCACCTTTTGATTCAGGCATCATCCCCCTTCCTTCTCAGCCCTAAATAAGGGTCAGCGTATAAAGTTGAGTTATTAATTTCCAAAGACCCTACCTGACCTGCCGAGTCATCAAAGTCTCTCAGCTGCGTAAACATTTGATCGTGAAAGTGCAGTGGTCGGACTGAAATGAAGTATCGAAAACTCATGAGGATGGACTGATATTAGCCAGGGGATGGATAGTCAATTGATGAACAAAATCCTCTTCACATAGGCACCAAATCTCCCCTTCTCCCATCATCAATTGTGTTACAACAAAATACATATTTTATGCTCCTTTCAAATGGGAAATTTTTGAACCATTGTGGATACGATTACAAGAAATGGCCGAGAACTTGGTAAGAGTAGGAATATGCAATTGTCAATTCAAAGGTCAGGGGTTCAGTGATACAAAGAGAGCTGAGGGCTCAGCCAGCCAAAGCCTCTGCAGGCAGTGGTGGAATGTCACTGCCATGCTGCTGTCGAACGAAGAATAGGTCACTGTGTACACCGCTTCACATGTACGTCCGCCACAATGCATCTTCTGTCCATTGCACTGCATCTATCATGCCTGCCTTTACTGTTATTTCTTCCCTTCATGAATTCCAAATCCCTATATGACCCGTTGGCCTCTGTTAATTCACTGTGCCTCTTACGCAGTTAATGATCAATAGCAATACAAGTAGACAGGGCCTGAAACAAGCAAATGCACGCCTGCCTTCGTCTACTGATGCACTGAGTACAAGAGGGTGGACATCACATTATAGTTGTTCAGGCTACACTTAAGTGTCATGTACAGTTCCAGGTGCTATGCTATGGATTCATGAGAGTAAGCTTTGTGGGAACAGAAGGTATTCGGAAGTATGATACTGGGCTTAGAGGGCTTCGGATATACTGAGATATTGGAAAAAACTATGTCTGTTTCCTTGTTGAAGGCTGAAGGGTGCCATAATAGAGGTATATAACATTATTAGGCGTAGTCTCTGGGTATCCTGCTTATTCATTTAATTTCTTACCACTGTCCAAAATTAGGGAGCATGGTCTAAGGTGTCAGCGAAGAATTCAGAGTGACAGTGAGGGCGAGATATTTCACATGAAGAATTACTGGAATCTGGAATGAGCTACCTGAAGTGTAGGTGGAAGCAGGAACTCATATCTTCTCTCTGTTCAACAATATTCTCTCAAACTTACCATTCGCGTATGTATTCTGGCCTGATTCAGTTTCCACTTTCCAGAGGACTGGAATATAGGAGCAGGGATGTAATGCTGAGGTTCTGTAACGCATTGGTCAGATCACACTTGGACTATTGTGAGCAGATTTGGGTCCGTTATCACTGAACGGATATGCCGGCCTTGGAGAGGTTGCAGAAGAAGTTTATAGGAATGATCCAGGGAATGAAAGGTTTACCGTATAAGAGCATTTACTCGCTCTGGGCTTGTATTCGCTAGAGTTTAGAAGAATCAGAGTGGATCACAATGAAACCTATCAACTATTGTAAGTCCTAGATAGAGTAGATATGGAGAGGATGTTTCCAATAGCGGGAAAGTCTAGGACAAGAGGACATAGTCTCAGAATACAAGGTTGTCCCTTTAGAATAGAGGTGGGATAGAATTTATTTAGCCAGAGGGAAGCAGAACTATGGAATTCATTGTCAATAGACAATAGAAAATAGGTGGAGGAGTAGGGCATTCGTCACTTCGAGCCAGCATCGCCATTCAATGTGATCATGGTTGATTAACCACAATCAGTACCCTTTTCCTGCCTTCTCCCCATATCCCTTAACTCTGCTACATTTAAGTGCTCTATCTAACTCTTTCTCGAAAACATCCAGAGAATTGGCCTCCACTAACTTCTGAGGCAGAGCATTGCATAGATCCACAACTCTCTGGGTGAAAACGTTTTTCCTGAACTCTGTTCTAAATGGCCTACCCCTTATTCTTATACTGTGGCCTCTAGTTCTGGACTCCCACCCACATCGGGAACATATTTCCTACCTCTAGCGTGTCCAATCACTTAATAGACAGATAGGTAGATAGATAGATAGATAGATAGATAGATAGATAGATAGATAGATAGATAGATAGATAGATAGATAGATACTTTATTCATCCCCAAGGGGAAATTCAACATTTTTCCAGTGTCCCATACACTTATTGTAGCAAAAACTAATTACATACAGTATTTAACTCAGTATAAATATGATATGCATCTAAAATCACCCTCCCAAAAAGCATTAATAAATAGCTTTTAAAAAGTTCTTAAATAGTTTACTAAAGTGCATTGAGTGGTAACTTAAGCTCAGTCCTAACCCCGGCCCTTAACATGTCTTGCCCCTGGTGGTTGAATTGTAGAGCCGAATGGCGTTGGGGAGCAATGATCTCTTCATCCTGTCTGAGGAGCATTGCATTGACAGCAACCTGCCGCTGAAGCTGCTTCTATGTTTCAATCAGATCCCCTATCCTACTTCTTAGTTCTATTCTATACAAGCCCATTCGCTCCAATCTTTCAAAATATGACAGTCCCCCCCATCCCGGGAGTTAACCTCGTGAACCTATGCTGTACTCCCTCAATAGCCAGAACGTCCTTCCTCAAATTTGAAGACCAAAACTGAACAAAATACTCTAGGTGTGTTCTCACCAGGGCCCGCTACAACTGCAGAAGTACCTCTTTGCTCCTATACTCAAATCCCCTTGTTTTGAAGCCCAACATGCCATTAGCTTTCTTCACTGCCTGCTATAGCTGCATGCTTACTTTTAGTTACTTATGAACAAGGACACCCAGATCTCATTGTACTTCCCCTTTTCCTGACACCATTCAGATGGTAATCTGCCTTCTTATTCTTGCCACCAAAGTGGATAACCTCTCATTTATCCACATTAAACTTCATCTGCCATGCATCTGCCCACTCACCCAACCTGTCCAAATCACCCTGAATTTTTCTAATATCCTCCTCATATTTCAAACAGCCTCCCAGTTTTGTGACATCAACAAAATTTGCTAATGTTACTTTTAATACCTTCATCTAAATCATTAATTTATATTGTAAATAGCTCGGTACCGGCATCGAGCCTTGCGGTACCCCACTAGTCGCTGTCTGCCATTCTGAAAAGTAATCCCTACTCTTTGCTTCCTGTCTGCCCACCAGTTTTCAGTCATTGTTAGTATCCTACCCCCAATACCATGTGCTCTAATTTTGCCCACTAACCTCATATCTGGGACCTGATCAAAGGCTTTCTGAAAGTCCAGGCACACGACATACGCTGGCTCTCCCTTGTCCATTTTCACAGTTACATCCTCAAAAAATTCCAGTAGATTAGTCAAGCCTGATTTCAGCTTCGTAAATCCATGTTGACTGAAGACCGATGCTGTTAATGTTATCCAAATGTGCCGCTATTTCATCTTTTATAATTGACTCCAGCATCTTCCCCACCAATGATGTTCGGCTAACTGGACTGTAATTTCCTGTTTTCTCGCTGCCTCCTTTCTTAAAAAGTGGTATAAGATTAGTTACCCTCCAATCCTCCAATTAGCTACCCCCAATCCCTCCAATTCTGAATCTATAGAACATAGGAAAATGATTACCAATGCGTCCACTATTTCTAGAGCTACCTCCTAAAGTACCCTGGGATGCAGACCATGAGGATCTGGGGATTTATTAGCCTTCAGTCCCATCCGTCTACCCTACACCATTTTCTGCCTAACGTGAATTTCCTTCACTTTCTGCTTTACGATAGGCCTTCTGGCCAGTATTACGGCCGGGAGATTGACTGTGTCTTCCCTAGTGAAGACTGATGGCTGAGCAGATCAAGTCACTGGGTATATTTGAAATGGAGGTTGGATAGGTTCTTGATTAGGAAGAGGGTTAAAGCTTCTGTTGAGAAGGTAGGACAATGCAACGAATCAGATAATAATCGCAGCAGACTCAATGGCCTAATTCTGTTCTCATGTCTTATGGTCTTATAAAGAACAGCTGACCTAGCACAGATCCCTACTTCATACAGCTAAGCACTGGCCTCCAAATCAGTGAGATAACCATCAAATATATTCTCTTGCTTCTCCTCAGCCAAAGTAGACTCCAGTTGTCTACTTTATGCTGAGCTAACATTCTGGACTAGCACTAGCAATGCTAAAGACCATGTAGGGTTATTCCACGACTTTCCCTTCATTGAACCTTCTTAAAAAAACTTCTTCAAAATGGTTGGACATGACTTCCACGCCCGCCAACAAATGGTTTCTCTCCTAAGTGTTTTCTTGAATCTTTTATATTCCTCAAGTTCCTGATTTGATCCTAACTGTTCCTAAGCAGAGTCTCAATATTACTACACAATTAAGGACTCTTACAACTAAAACCTTTCTCCAAATTAGAATTTTAACCAGACGAACATCTCTATCCTTCTCTTTAATTAATTATATTGGAATAACGATCACTAGGTCTAACAATTTCCACTACACTCACTTCAGTCACCCACTCTTTCTCATTCCCCAAGAGGAGAATCAGTAACATGCTACATTTGGAGGAAGAGAAAATGGCGGCGCGACGCAGCGCCCGCGGCCTCTCTGGCCATGGATATCTGATCTTTGTTAAGTAGGGATCCGTGCACAATCCTGATTTGATGGAGACAGACATGAGAGCGTGTAGGAACATCTGGAGAAACTTCTGAAATGCCCGCTTCGCTGCCGCTGCTACTGTGCCATCCGGAATACCCGGATGAAAAGGCATCCGAGACTTCTGCTTTGCTTGTTTCGGCGGCCCGGATGAGGTTGAAGGCGCTCGCAGAATATGGCGAACGGGAGGGTGTATCCGAGAGGCTGGTCGGAGGCTCAAAGTTTTCGGACGGACTCTGAGTCTGCTGTCGTCGGGTGCTTCCAAGGACAATAGTGGTCAGTGCCTGGAGGTTTATGGCAGGGAGAGTTTATCGTTTTTGCTGCCTGATATCGGAACTTTTGGATTCGATCGGGATTTGAGACCTTTATTTAATCCTTGCCCATCCTCTACTTTTATCAAATTAGGGTATTGCTTTGCACTGTTGTAACTATGTGCTATAATTATGTGGTTTTGTCAGTGTGAATCGTTGGTTTGTCCTTTCTTTATTTTGTGATATCACTCTGGAGGAACATTGTATCATTTCTTAATGCTTGTAAGCATTTCTAAATGACAATAAACGAGGACTGAGTGTCCTCATAATCTAAAAAATCTAATCTGTAGTTGTCCCTACTATATATTAAGTAAGGAAATTTTCCTGAACACATTTAAACAAACTCTATAACATCTTGTCGTTTTACACTATGGGTGCCCCAGTAAAGATGTTGAAAGTTAAAATCAGCTACCATCAGAAATGTATAGATCTTGCAAACGTTTGCATTTTCTCTACAAATTAGTTCCTTTAATCCTATTTAATACTGGTAAGTCTACAATACAGTCCCATTAATGTGATCATCCCCTTTAATTCCTCTGTTCCACCCAAATTGCCCCAGTAGACAAATACTTTATGATTACTTTCACAGGATATTCCGTGATGATTATTGCCGCCCCTCCCAATTTAATGAACCACCATACCTTGTCTAAAACAACATATCCACAGAAAATTGAACTGTCAGTTTCTGACCTTCTTACAACCAACTCTCAATAATGGCTGCAACATTGTAATTAGTCTTGCATAGCTACATTCTAAGTTCATCGGCCTTATTTACAAAGGACCCTACAATGAAATTGACACAGCTCAGCACGTTAGTCACACCTCACCTAAACTTTCAGTTTCCATCTTTGCTTGCAGATTTAATAGCTATTTCCTCCAAATCCACTCCACTTGCTGCCCAGCTATTCTTGTTTCTAAACCCTGTATCTCTGGTGTGTTAACCACCCTCACACCAAGAGCAAACATTTCCACAATGATATTGGACCCACCAAATTCGCTGCAAATTGTACCCTTTGTACAGGATCCACATGCTCTGGAAAATTATCCAAAGATATAAAACCCACCCTTTAGGACCATTTCTATTTCACGCATCTCTAGCATGTGGCAAGGATGGCAATCCTGAGGTCACCAGCTTGTGTCATGAGCCCTCCAGGTCTGTACAACTGTATTTGTTAATAGTGGTCTTATCTGGAGTCACTAAGCCCTTGTACTTTCTGTTTACTCTTGCCAAGTTTATTTTGACTAGCATGGATTTTCCCTGTATGGTATTATGATTATTTGAATTGGACTCCCAATTAGCGCTTATTGCGGGGTCCTTGTGTTTCTGGAATGTTTCGTGTTGCGATGTTGCTCAGTCAAGCCACGGACATTCTGTTGGAATTCCAGTGATTAAATTCTTGCTTCTGTCTCCACGTGGACGTCTCTGTCTTTTCTCCACATCGTAACAGCTTGCAACTGCTGAATTTTTAAGTCCATAAACGTAGGAGCAGGATTAGGGCATTTGCCTATCAAGCATGCTCCACAATCCATCTCAGCTGATTTATTATCCCTCTCAGTTACATTCTCTTGCCACCCGCTTGTAAACTTTAACACACTTACTAATCTAGAACCTACCAAACTCCACTTCAATATACCTATCAATATAGCCTTCACAGCAGTTTTTGCAATGTATTGCACAGATTCATCACCCTCTCCAATGACAGCACGTATTTTCTTACTCAGGGGCATCTGCATTGTTGTGTTTTGGGGAAATCATATCTTACAGATGTAAGAAATTGTTCTTAAGGAAGTGACAAATTCCATTGATAAGGACAAGCCAACAGATGGTGAATACAAGGCTTGTAAAAGAGGCACATTAACAACCCTGAATAGCTAAAAATCACATCGGAGTGGCCAAGATATGGAAAACTCACAACGTAGTGTAGGTTGGTGGAAATAACTTGCATTGGGAATCAAACAGTTTTCATGGACGTGCTGAACCGAATGGCCCACTCTGTCCCCTCCCCACTCAATCAACGGCCGGAAATGCTTCCCTTTCCTCTTCTGTACCATTAGCTCCAAAGACCCCGCGATTTCCGTGCCCTTCACCAGCTCCGTGCTGTCATTTGTCAAGATGACCCGCAAGCATGTGGCTAGAGGGCCCCTGTATTTAATGTATGTGCGAATGCTCCGCATTGCTATAGTTTTCTCGGACGTACACGTGGACTTCATGTTAAGTAAAACGTCACGTAAAACGTAACGGAATGATTTCGACCCTCATTGACTTCAATGTAAAGATGTTCACTACGATGTCGAAGACAGTTAAATTACCTGTGTTCTACTTGTTCTGTGCAAAAGTTGTCTTTACACCTTGTAAAATACCGTTTGTGGGAGCTATATTATTTTCTCTTTAGACATATTCACTATCGTATGCAGATTGTGTCTATCATGTCGCGGGGTGGGGTGGTGGTGTGGGAGGTATTCTTCCCCGTGTATCTTTTCCTCGATGATTTCTCAAGAATTATTATGGTTTACTGAATGCTCACACATTTACGGAAGGTGGCGCTGTAGGGATGGTTACATACTTTGAGTGTTTTCTTTGAAAGTGCACACAAATTTCACACCTCCCGATTCTTACCCGCACCATAGACATCGAAATTAATTGTAATCAGCATTGTTTGGTGTGGGATTCACGGCTATATGAACTCATTGTTCAGAAATGCGCTCCAATTTAAAACCGCAATTCATATGCAGATATGAAGACTAGCAGTTGAAGTCATTTGTTAAGTGTAAATGAGGTAAACCCAAAGATCGCTCTAACTCTGTTATGGGCAGATTTCTTCCCCGACACAGAAACCTTCTTCTGCTGCGTCGGCACACAAACGTCAGGATCCTTGGAATTGTTCTGGCCATTGTCCTAGTGCTGTTTCTGGCGGAAGGGCGGCACATACGTATCACCCAACACACACACACACACACACACACACACACACACACACACACACACACACACACACACACACACACACAGAAACACATTAGTACACGGCGAGCCACGCTCTTCCTTCTTGGAGAGGTTTAAACCTCTCACACGCCACTCGCCATAAAGAAACAGACAGATGCGCACATAAGCAACGATATACACACCCATACACATGCATCGTGCAAGTATTGAATCATTTGCAATTCTCTCTGTGCACGCTATTCTTCCACATTGAAACCGCTTCACAAAATAATTTCTACCGGGTCTGAACTCTGAAAAAGGTACAGAGAGAGCAGAGGACATGTTGTAACAGCCCGATGGACCTGCTGACAAAGCAATAGACACTTGAGAAAGAATGCAAGACAACTACTGGGAGATAAAAGAATACGTGTCTCGGTCCGATGTAGGGTAAATGGAATGTAATATACGAGTGTCAAGATGCAAAAGCAAGGATCGTCTGATTGCCATAAAAATCATAAAATACTGAACTGGCTTTTTCAGAGAAAGGAAAGAGTGGTTGTAGACGTGTCATCTTCTGCATGGAGAACGGTGACCAGTGGTGTGCCTCAGGGATCTCTTCTTTCGACGTGTACTCTTCGTGATTTTTATAAATGACCTGGATGAGGAAGTTGACGAATGGGCTAGTAAGTTTGCAGATGACATAATGTTTGAAGGTGTTGTGGATAGTATGGAGGGCTGTCAGAGGCGACAGCAGGACATTGATTGGATGCAAAAACTGGGCTGAAACGTGGCGGATGGAGCTCAACCCGGATAACTGGGAAGTGGTTGATTTTCGTACATCGAATATAATGGCAGAATATAGTATTAATGGTAAGAATCTTGGAAGTCTGGAGGGTCAGAGCGATCTTGGTGTCTCTGTCAATAGAACGCTCAAAGCAGCTGTACAGGTTAACTGTGGTTAAGAAGGAATACGGTTTGTTGGCCTTCATTAATCGTGGAATTGAATTTAGGAGCCTAGGGGTAATGTTGCAGCTATATAGGACCCTGATCAGACTCCACTTGGAGTACTGTGCTCATTTCTGGTCGCCTCACTACAGGAAGGATGTCGAAGCCATAGAATGGGTGCAGTGGAGATCAGAAAAGACGTTGCCTGGATTGGGGAGCATGCTTTATGAAAACAAGTAGAGTGAACTCCGCCTTTACTCCTTGGAGCGACGGAGGATGAGTGGTGTCCTGATAGAGGTGTATAAGATGATCCGAGTCATTGCTTCCGTGGTAGCCAAAGGCCTTTTCCCAGGGCTGAAATGGTTGCCACAAGCGGGCACATGTTTAAGGTGCTTGGGAGTAGGTACAGAGGAGATATCAGGGTTAAGTCTTGACTGAGGAAGTGGTGAGTGTATGGAATGGGCTGCCGGCAACGGTGGTTGCGGCGGATTCGATAGGGTCTTTTCAGAGACTTTTGTATAGGCAAATGAGGGCTATAGGTAGGATTAGTAATTTCTAAGGTAGGGAGATGTTTGGCACAACTTTGAGGGCCGAAGGGCCTGTATTGTGCTGTAAGATTTCTATGTTTCTAAAATGCAGAATTGAAGAGAGAGCACGCGATAGCAGCACTGGGAGAATAATCAAAATGGAGTCTGAGGTAATGTGAGCGCCCTGATTTCAAAATCTAGGTAAAGGTGGAACTGTGGGACTCGTTCAGTAGCTGTGAGTCTTCAGTACAGTGTGAGAATGTGAGGTTTATTCTGTACCTGTCAGTGCCTGGTACAGTGTGGGCATGTATGATTTAACTTATACTTGTCATATTCCAGAAGGTTGCAACTGTGTGGATGCATTCTCCGCCTACCATTCTGTTGGACATTGTGAGAGGGTGGGATTCATTCTGTCCCTATGTATCTCTGTAACAGTGTGATTGGGGGTTTATTCTACACATGGTAATGGAAGGTATAGTGTGAGAGTGCGGACATCAACCTCTATCTGAGATTGCCTAGTACAAGGAGATTTCAGGATTCAGTGTTTAACTGTCAGCCTCTGTTATAATACAAAGTGTGGACTAATACAGTCCTGTCAATCTCTAGTACACTGTACTAAAGATGTACAGACAAAGGGGTGAGGGGTAGGAGAAGGAAGGGGAGAGGGAGTGGGAGTAGAGAGGGTAAAGGGGATGGAGGAGTATGGGGGGAGGAGATGGGGAAGAGAAAGAGGAGAGGGGGAGGAGGGAGAAACAGAGTGGATGGTGAGGGGGAGTGGTAGGGGAGAGGGTAGCGTAGGGTGTAGGGAGGGGGAAATTGGAGGGTAGAGATGAAGAGTGGAGGGCAGGGAAGGGAATAAAAGGGGACGGGGTGAGAGGGGGAAGGCTGAGAGAGAGGAAGAGGGAAGGGGGAGAAAGGGGAGGGGAAGCGGTGAATGAGGTGAGAGGGAGAGGGCCGTGAAGGGAGTAGGTGAGTACGGGGAGACCGGGGAAGAATAGAGAGAAGAGGGGAGTGGAGAGCATAGGGGGAAAGGGGATGAAGGAAAGAAGGGCGAGGGAAGGGAGGGGATGTTAGGGGAGAGAAGTAGTGAAGGAAGTGTGGGGGTAAGTGGAAGAGGGAGTGAGAGGAAGGAGTGGGAATGAGGAGGAAGTGGGAGTGAGGGTGAAGAGGTGGTCTGAAAGTGTGGGTAGGAGTTATGGAGGGAAGACGAGGGGAATAATGGCGGAAGTTGGAGAATGGGGTGAACAGGGAGGTGGAGAGGGAGTGGAGGAGGGAAGGGGTTACGGGGTGGGGGGAGAGGGAGGGGAGAAATAGCAGAGGAAAAAAGAAGAGGTGGGGCAGTAAGGAAGCTGAATGGGGCTGGGAGTAGAGTGGAGAGCCGGTTAGATTGTGGTGGAGGATGGGTGAGAGGGGTGGACGAGTTTGCGGGAAATGGGAGATCGGGAGAGGGAGAATGTGAGAGGTTGAGTGAGCGGAGTGGCGGGAGTCAGAGGGTGAGTTGGGGTGGGGGAGAGCTGAATTGGTAGGAAGGGGTAGAATGGTGGAGAGAGGGGGATGGAGAGGGAACGAGTGGAGTGGAGAGGGAGGTATGGGGTGGTGGGAGAGAGAGAGTTGGAGAGATTGGGGGGAGCGGGAGGGAGGGAGTGGGGTGAGGGAACAGGGAGGGGTAGGGGGAAGGAGAGACGGTGAGGCAAGTGGAGAGCATTACCGCCGAACCATCCGATATCCCGTCTGTCTCCTGCGCCATTTCATCCGGCTCCTTCTCCCAACATTAAGTACGGCCATTTCAACACCTTTGGTCGGCTCCTCCAGCACCAGTCCAGCGACCCCGATCAACGAGAATTTCAATGATGGAGTAGCCCTACAGTACCGGAAGTTCTTGGAGTAGGATTGCCTTCGTTGAGTAAAAAAGAAATCTGACAAAGAAATATGCAGCTTTGGTTGCACCCCCCCCCCCCCCACTCAGCTCCTCGAGAGGCCTTGTGTTTGCACACACCGCCATCTTGCCGGAAGTCTTCCATCTTTAGTGTTGGGTTTATTTTGACCGGCTTATCCCGAAGTACACTTATAAGGGGGGTAAAGTAAGGCAGTAAAACAATAATGATATGGCATTTGAACACATATCATTTTGACAACTTAATAATCATTTTTTTCTGCAATTTGTCACCAAAACAATAGGCACATAAGCTGAACTCCGTGTTCAGAAAGTTAAATATGTTTGGTCCCACACTGTCATCTATCCATCTATCTATCTATTTATTATCTGGTTAGTTACGTGTTTCTTTGTTTATTTATTTATTTTATAATTTTCTACCTACCTATCTATCTGTCAACTTGTCAATCAAGCAATGAATCTGCTTATTTATTTACCATTAACTTATTTTTTTGGTATTTGTACAGTTTATCTTCTTATGCTGCTGACGTTTATGAGAAGCTTTCATTGATTGTATCGTATTTCATTGTTCTATTGTGAAGGCCCTTGAATATCGTGAATGAGTGTATTTGGCGATGGCCATCACATATTAATTTGTATTCCCTGGATATTGTCCATTGTAAGCTCTTAGTCTTTTCCCAGGAAATATTTCACCACGACCTGTACTTCTACCTTTGCAAAATTATTTGCCGTATGAGTTGATGGAGAACGTTCAAGTCCCGGGATTGTTGGTTTAACTGGTAACAGGGCCATGATCCGGTTAGCAGGCAGTGACAAACCAAATCAAGTCAAGTTTATTGTCATTTACCTATAAACATATATACCATCAAACGAGCCAACTTTCTCCGGACCATGGTGCAAAGTGTAATATGTACAACACACATATACCACACAATAACTGAAAATACTACGAATTAGATCTAGAAATGAAATATGCATAGATAAACAAAATAAAGTTTATTAATTACATATTGTAGGGTGCAATGTAAATTTTCCGGCGATACTTTGAATGCGATGTGACAGGAAGCTCAGAAGCTTATAGCGTGAGCGAAGAAGCTGTTTCCCATATCAGCCTAGGTTTTATTCATTGGAGTCTGCTGCCTGATGGTAGAATGTTAAGGAGGCTGCTGGATGGAGGAATGGGATCCTTGATAATATTGAGCGTTCTGCGTGCGCAGCACACCCAATAAATGTCAATGATGTTTGGGGGTGAGACACCTATTATCCTCTAGGCAATTCTTACTATCCTTTATAGGGACTTCATGTCGGATGCTTTGCTTCTCCTATACCTAATGGAGATGCAGCTTTTCAGGATACTCTCAGTGGAGCTTCTGTAAAATTCAATTGAGATGGAGGGGGGAGTGTGTGCCTTTTTGCCCAGAGAGGAAAATTGAGCGACCTGTTGAGGTCGTCTGTGATGTGAACACCCAGGAACTCAGTGCGATTCATGGAGGAGCCGTGTCTGCGTAGGCTGAGACGGTCCTTCTGACCATCCTAAAGTCCACAAAGATTTCCTTTAAACCAACTCGTACACTGGTTCTACGTCCCCAACAGTACAATACCTGTATACCAGATTTGAATGATACATGCTTCATATTTGCACGCCAGACAAAATTTCAAAGCCAATTGGCAATATGGATTGCGAGGATGACGTATATATATATATAAACTACAATATAAAATATATTGAAAAGCAAAAGTGAATGCCGCAAACATCAAAGGCAGCAGAATTTATTCATTTCTGCTTAGTAAAACAGCTAGTAACGGCAGTCACGGGATATTTCAGTGTCTTCTTCAACTCCTCTCTGAAGTTAGCCTGGATTACCGCGTAAATGAAAGAATTTGTGCAGAAACTCAGGTTTGAAAGCATGTTGGCGGTCTCTTGGAGAATGTAGCGTGAGTCACCGGAATTGAATCCTGATATGTAAGAACCTCCTTTAATTCGCACGTATACAATAGCAATGACATATGTAATCCACAGGAACAGTAAACTGGTAGAGACAGTGAAAAGTAATATCATGGATTTTTTCCGCCTCACCATTTCTGCATCTTCGAGATTCTTCCCCTCTTTCTCATCCAGAAGTCCCCTGCGGACTCTGTTCGATACAAAAATGTGTCTAATGGTCAGAACATTGAACAGCAGGATCAGAGGAAAAGGGATGCACGGCGTTAAAAGTTGGTCCAACCAATCATACGCTATCCAGACTGGTTCAGTGAAGAAACTTAGTCTAAAACACAAAACCAGGGCACGCCATCTAATATATACAAGGGCTGATACACAAAGTAATAGGGTACATTCTTAACGGTTGCTAGAAAACAGACAACACATATAACTAAGCAGCAGGTTTCTCATTGCAATATCTCCTTTTCAGCTCCAGACAACAAATGGCGACAAACCGGTCGAACGTGAAAGCGACCGTCAACCACACCGAGCAATCCCTGCTGAAATAAATCAGCGCGGTGCTGAGACTTCAGGCGGGAGTGATGGAGAGCAAACTGTTCACGAAAAAGGTGTAAGTGATTCTATTCAGTATCACGGCAGTGACAATGACCAGCAGATCCGTTACCGACATTGCCACTAGGTAATACGTGACGCATTTGGAGAGACCGTATCTTCCCCGTGATAGGACCACAACTGCTGCCAAGCTCGCTGTTAAGGGAACAAGAAGAACGTTTCGAGATTGAATGTTTGAAGTCTCAGTACAGATGGGAATTCATGAAATGACTTTATAAATGACCTTCAAAGGGTAAAAATAAAATTCACGCGAGTGATTCCGAAAATTGCAGGACCGCTTAAGATTAGGTCGTTTGTGTCCATGGAAGGGTATAGGATTTTTAGTGCTGTATCCTCGATTACGAGAAATGGATCCCAGAGCAAATCCTTGAATGTTCAGTGAATATGGCCAACAACTCAGTATCATGTATACTTTGTTCATCAGCGTTGCATCTGTATTCATATTTGTTATTTTCTTTCTGTCTTTGAAAATTATATTGAACAGATCTATTTAAATTGTTCCATGACTGTAATCAGTATTATTGTGAGATAGATGTCCGCGCTCTGCTGCGGAACCTTCTATCCCGTTCAATCTGGGTGATGCGAAGTAAACAGCCAACCGCAGCTTCAGGTTTAAATGTGGAAATGACGCGGGCATCTCCGGAAAAGGGATCGACGCTGTGCGTTGTTTTAAAGAAACTTAATGGCGTGTTCGCTGGTAGGATACTGAACTACTCACATAGCTGACAATGTCAGCTCTGCATAGACTAAATCTAATGGCGTCCTCTATTTAGCCACATGTAGCTTGAATGAGCAACACCTTATATTGTGTCTCCAATCTGATGGCATGAACATTGATTTCTTGACCCTCCCATTCCCGGTTCCCTCTCTCACATCATCTGCTTACCTACCGGTCGTCCGCCTATGGTGCTGCTTCTTCTTCCTTTTTCTGGATGTCGTCTAGCCTCTCCTATCAAATTCCCCCTTCTCCAATATTTTAGCTTTTTTACCCGTCAGCTTCCGAGCCCTTCACTGGTGCCCTCCGTTCTCCGGGTTTCACCTGTCACCTACCTTCTTCCTGCCCTTCTCCCATCTTGAACTAACTTCTCATTTTTTTTTCCCGGTTCTGGTGAAGGTATTCGGTTCGAAAGGTCGACTGCTAACTCCTTCCCATAGATGATACTTGGCATGCTCCGATCGTCCAGCATTTATCGTGTGTTGCATAAACTATATGTCTGGAATGTTACCGCAGACTGACAGACTTATCAATTATTATTTAAACATAGACCAAAACTAAATTGTAATACGTTCCATTATTGTACAGTCACAAATATAGAGATTATACTTGAGGTGAAGCCCCTCCCTAATAGAATCAATGCCAAATAGAAGAAAACAATGAGCATATCGAACCTTTACATCCATTGCAGTATATTGTACAGGCATACAATTAATGTTTTGGACCGAAAATAGACCTTGGAGCATTTCCCAATAAAATCTAAGACAAAATTGAATTAATTCTATACAGCATGAACTAGATTACAATATGAAATTGTGTATTTACTTTATATTGTTTGATGTGCAACAATGCATCGCAGCATCATGTCACTCATTCAGATCTGAAATGATTCTTCAACCTATATGCTCACTTTCAAGGACCCCTGAACTCATTTTCTCAACAGTATTTTTTTTCTTTTTGTTATTAGTATTTGTGCGATTTGTATTAATTTGCAAATTTCATGTCTTCCAGTCTTTGTTTATGTGTGGTTTTGCATAAACTATTATGTTTCTTTATTTTATCTGCATATGCGGGCAAAAAAACCCATCGCAAGGTGGTGTACGGTGACATATACATACTTTGGTAATAAATATCCTTTGCGTACTTTCTTTGATCAAGTCACTTCAGGTCACGTCACTTTTATTGCCAATTCAACCATAACTGCTGGTACAGTATATAGTTAAAAGGAGACAACGTTTTTCAGGACCCTGGTGTTACATGACACTTTAGAAACAAAAAACTAGACTGAACTGCGTAAAAAACAACACAGAGAAAAGAACAAAAACACACACACAACAACTAGACTAGACTACAGACCTAGTCAGGACTGCATAAAGTGCAAAAAAACAGTGCAGGCATTACAGTAAGTAATAAACTGTACAATAGGGTAAGGTGTCAAGCAAAGCCCTGGATATTAAGAAGTCTGATAGCTTAGGGGAAGGAACTGTTACATAGTCTTGTCGTCAGAGCCCGAATGCTTCGGTGCCTTTTCACAGACGGTAGGAGGGAGAATAAATTGTATGAGGGTTTCATGGGGTCCTTCAAAATGCTGTTTGCTTTGCGGATGCAGCGTATGGTGTAAATGTCCGTGATGGCGGGAAGAGAGACCCCGATGATATTCTCAGCTGACCTCACTATCCGCTGCGGGGTATTGCGATCCAAGATGGTGCAATTTCCGAATCAGGCAGTGATGCAGCTGCTCATGATGCTCTCAATACAACCCCTGTAGAATGTGATGAGGATGAGGGCTGGGAGATGGACATTCCTCAGCCTTCGAGGAAAGTAAAGGCGCTGCTGGTCTTTCTTTGCTATATAGCTGGTGATGAGGGACCGGGTGAAATTCTCCGCCGGGTGAACACTTAGAAATATGGTGCTGTTAACGATCTCTACCGAGAAGCCGTTGTTGTTCAGCAGGGAGTGGTCGCTCCGTGCCCTCCTGAAGTTAACAACCATCTCTTTTGTTTTGCTCACATTAAGAGACAGGTTGTTGGCTCTGCACCATTCCGTTAGCAGCTGCACCTCCTCTCTGTTAGCTGACTAGTCGTTCTTGCTGATGAGACCCACCACGTCGTGTCATCGCCCAACTTGATTCGAGCTGTGTGTTGCAGCACAGTCGTGGGTCAGCAGAGTGAACAGCAGTGGACTGAGCACACAGCCCTGGGGGGACTCCGTGCTCATTGTGATGGTGTTGGAGATGCTGCTCCCGATCCGTACTGACTGTGGCCTCCCAGTCAGGAGATACTCTGATTAGAATGCAGCCTCTCTGAGATGTCATCTGTTCCTTTACTGGGTCCCTTCATATCTTTGCCTGTTTTCTTCTCAGTTTGATTAACCGCTGACTTACCTTTCAAAGATATCCCTGTCTCTCATAGTTTTGCTTAAAATCCCCATGCTCTCCACAGTTATAACAGAAAATACCGATTGCTTCTCTGGTCAAGAGCCCTTTACACCAACATTCTTCTGCGTCGTAAGTACTACATGGATTAGGTTTCCCAACAGATGTGTCACGTATAGCTGAAACATTATCAGATAACCGTCAAATCAACTCAGTTCAAAAGTTTTCCACCTCATTCCTCAAAAGCTCTATCGCTGTGACATGAGGGGTCACTTTAGCTGCAGAGGCTATCACTTTAGATACTACTCAGCTTTTGGAAAATGTTCCACTTCGCAATCATGTTTTCTTCCTCTCCAACCTCTTCAACTAACTTGATAAAAGATGGAGGAGGACGCATTTTGTGGATTACAGAAATTCGTAGAGCAGTCATTTCATGTTACAGCGTGGACTTCACAACTTGCTCCATCCTCTAGCATTTTCTCTCAGACAGTTGAATGTCCCCTTTGTGGCACCAACAGTGCAGCAATTTCTCCAACCTGAAAAGGCAGGAAGATAGCTTTTCTTCTTTTTCATGAAATATGTGGCTAAATGTCATTATAATATCAGCTCAACTTGCAGTACTGTCAAAAGCATCTTCCACTGCTTGTAAGTAATTATCTGATGTGTCTAATGGATGTTCTGCCTTTCGGACCCTCACTATATTAGCTATTAGACCTTGTAAATACTTTTCATTGTATCTGAGCACTGCCATTCATCCAGTAACTGAGATGTTCGCTTTCCCATCAGGTGTGTGTTTGACTCCAGAGAACACTCTCAGCCTATGATAAATTTGGCTAACTGCAGGTAAGCTTTTGGCATTTATCAACCAGTGATGTAATTGCTGAAACCAGTTCAGAATTTAAATCAACTGCTGAAAGACTACTGGAACTTTCAGTTCAGGCAACTCGTTCTTCACTTTGCTGAAAAGAGAAAAACTTGTCTTTAAAGTCTTATCCCTCAGCTGCATAAAATATGTCTTTAAAATATGGACTGCCCGTGGCCCCACCTCTCCAAGCTCTCTTATCTTATTAGACAGTGCGACATTAGTTACATCACTGATAGTCTGGATGAACATGACATCCTTACCAGCTGACCTTCAACCAGTGTAACATTTCCCAATAATTTTACAGAACTCAGCACTCTGAGCAACATTTCATTAGGGGTTTGAACATCATACCTGCTCAGAACCCAGACATTACTTGCGGATAACTGCTTTGAATTGCAACAAACTTTGAAACTTTCGGCATTCACAACAAAGTACCTTAATTACCGGACACCTTACTATCCCCAAATACCAGTTTAAACACTGCTTATACACACAAATAAAATACACCATAAACTGCTTAATCAATCCTTAACCAACATTCTCACAGCATCCAAAATCTTAATGGGCTAGACCTGCCCATCCACTTCCTCCCTCACCTCCTTTCAGGGCCCCAATCTGTACTTCCCGGTGAGGCAACACTTCACCTGCGAATCTGTTGGGGTTGTGTCATATGTCTGGTTTTCCCAATGTAGTTTCTACATTGCTGACCCATTGTAATTTGGGGGTCTGCTTCATTGAGCACATCTGCTCCAACCACTAAACGAGGAAATTCCCGGTGGCTATACATTTTAATTCTGATTCCCATTCCAGCTCCATCATATCGGTTCATCTCTTCCTCATGCCAAGATGAGCCCACCCTCAGGGTGGAGAAGTAACACCTTATATTCCATAAAAAAGTTAGTTCTCCGTACTCCTTTCCTCTTCTATTCTCCACCCTAGCCATTCAATTCTTCTTACCTACCCATCGCTTCTCCTTGTGTCACCACCACCTTCCCTCTCTGCTTTCGTTTACTCTCCTCTATCAGTTTACTTCTTCTCCAGCCCTTTACATTTCCCACCCATCAGGCTTCATCTATCATCTTCTAACTAACCTGCTTCCACTCCGCTCACCTTTTGATTCGGGCATCATCCCCCTTTCTTTTCAGTCCTAAAGAATAGTCTTAGCCTATAAAGTTGAGTTATTCATTTTCGAAGACCCTACCTGACCTGCTGAGTTCCTGCAGAATTTTGGAAGTGTTGCCCAGGCACTTAAGTACTTTCTGAATAAGCATGAATCAGCCACGCACAGACCATGTGCTGAACTAGTGAAAAGATATTGGAGATACTCGGCATAGACATCAAAGTCTCTCAGCTGCATAAACACTTGATTGCAAAAGGGCAGTGGAATCCTGGCACACAAAACCTCAGGGCGGACTGAAATGAAGTATAGAAAACTCAGGAGGATGTATTGATGCTAGACAAGGAGATGGAGAGTCAATTGATGTACAAAATCGTCTTCACATACGCCACCAAATCTCCCCTTTCCCCATCATCAAGTGTTTTACAACCAAATACATAAGTTATGCTCCTTTCAAATGGGAAATTTGTGAATCATTGTGGATAATATTACAAGAAGTTAACAACAACTTGGAGAGAGTGGGAGTGTGCAGTTGTCAACTTAAAGGTTAAGGGGTTCAGTGATACAAAGAGAGCCGAGGGCTCAGACAGCCAAAGGCCCTGCAGGCAGTGGTGGAATGTCACTGCCATGGTGCTGTCGAACCAAGAATAGGTCACTGTGTACACCACTTCACATGTACGTTCACCACATTGCATCTTCTGTCCACCGGACTGCATCAATGCTGATCATCATGCCTATCTTTACTGATACTTCTTCCCTTCATGAATTCCAAATCCCTATATGACGCGTTGTCCTCTGTTAATTCACTGTGCCTCTCACACGGTTAATGAATAATAACAACACAAGTAGACAGGGCCAGAAACAAGCAAATGCATCCAGTCTTCGTCTGCTGATGCGCTGAGTACAAGAGAGTGGACATCACGTTAGAGTTGGTCAGGCCACACGTGACGTATCGTGTACAGTTCTAGGCGCTATTCTATAGAGTCATGAGATTATGCTTTGTGGGAACAGAAAGTATTTGGAAATATGATGCTGGGCTTAGTGGGCTTGGGTTATACTGAGATACTGGAAAAACTGTCTGTTTTCCTTGCTGGAGGCTGAAAGGCGACATAATAGAGGTATATAAAATTGTTAGACATTGTCTCTGGGTATCTTGCTTATCACTTTCATTTCCGACCACTGTCCAAAATTAGGGAGCATGGTCTAATGTGTCAGGGAAGAATTCGGCGTGAACGTGAGTGCTAAATATTTCACATGAAGAATAGCTGGTATCTGGAATGAGCTACCTGAAGTGTAAGTGCAGGAACACACATCTTCTCTCTGTTCAACAATATTCTCTCAACCCTGCCTCCACGTACGTATTCTGGTCTGGTTCAGCTCCCAGTTTCGAGAGGACTGGAATATAGAAATAAGGATGTAATGCTGAGGCTCTGTAATGCACTGGTCAAAGAACTGTGAGCAGATTTGGGTCCAGTATCGAAGAATGGATATGTTGGCCTTGGAGAGATTGCAGAAGAAGTTTACAGGAATGATCCAGGGAATCAGATAATAATTGAAGCAGACTCAATGGCCTAATTCTGTTCTATTGTCTTATTGTCTTATAAAGAACAACTGACCCAGCACAAATCCCTACTTCATACAGCTAATCGCAGGCCTCCAAATCAGTGAGATAAACATACAATATATTCACTTGCTTCTCCTAAAACAAAGTTGACTCCAATTGTCTACTTTATCCTGAGCTAATATTCTGGACTAGCCTACCATGCAGCACTTTGTAAAAGGTCATGCTAAAGTCCATGCAGGGTTTGTCCATGACTTTCACTTCATTGAACCTTCTTGGAAAACGTCAGGACGGTTGGATATGACACCCCCCCCGTCCCACACCCCCACAAGTGGTTACTTGAATCTTTTATATTCCTCAAGTGCTTAATTTGATCATAACTGTCTGTACTCCTTCTGCCCAGTATCTCAATATTGCTACACAAATAATGGCACTTATAACTAAAGCCTTTTTTCAATTTAGAATCTTAACCAGAGGACCATATCTATCCTTCACTATAATTAACTGTAATGGAATAACGATCACTAGGTCTCACATTTTCCACTACACTCACTTCGGTCACCCACTCGTTCTCATTCCACAAGAGGAGAATCAGTAACATGATTTCTGTAGTTGTTTTTATTACATATAAAGTAAGGAACTTTTCCTGAACACATTCCTACAAACTCTATAACATCTTGTCCTTTTACACTACGGGCGTCCCAATCAACATGTTGAAAGTTAAAATCACCTACCATCAGAAATGTACACATCTTGCAAATGTTTGCAATTTCTCAACAAATTTGTTCCTTTAATCCAATTTACTACTGGTAAGTCTATAATACAGTCCCATTAATGTGATAATCCTTTTCAAATCCTCTGTTCCACCCAAAATGTCTCAGTAGACAAACACTTCGTGATCACTATCATGGGATATTCATTGATGACTAATGTCTCCCCTCCTAATTTAATGACCCTCCATACCATGTCAAAAACAACATATCCCCAGAGCATTTAACTGTCAGTCCCGACATTCCAGCAAACAAATCTCAATAACGGCTGCAACATCGTAATTACACATACATAGTCACATTCTAAGTCCAGCTAAGACACCCTGCAACGAAATCGACAAAACTCGAAAGCTTGGTCACACCTCACCTAACCTTTCAGTTTCCATCTTTGCTTGTAGACTTAGTAGTTACTTCCCCCAAATTCACTGCACTTGCTGGCCCGCTATTCCGGATTCCTAAACATTGTAACTCTAGTGTGTTAACCATCCCCTCGCCAAGAGCAAAATTTTCCGCAATGATATTGGACCTACCAGATTAGGTGCAAATTTTTCCCTTTGTACAGGACCCACATGCTCTGGAAAATGATCCAAAGATATAAAACCCACCCTCCAGGACTATCTCCTTAGCCATGAGTTAAACTGCTCTTTAAATATTTTTATTAATGTATACAAGAATATATAACAAATACAGAGAGTATACACACACACACACACACACACACACACACACACACACACACACACACACACACACACACACACACACACACACATATATATATATATATATATATATAATTACTGACAGAATACAGACAACAGGAAAATTGAACTGTATAGGACAGAGTAACATACATGTATATAGTACTCCGGTAATGATTACTAATACTGGAAATTTATGAAGAGTATACATTGGGAATTTTATGTATATGAAAAAAATCAATTATGTTATTCTTTGTTAACAACTTGGCGACAGTTTTTTTAATATTTTTTTTCCAGTTCTTACCCATTGGCTTTCTTGGTAGGAGCAAGATTTTTTTAATATATATATAAAATTCCTAATGTATACTCTTTATAAATTTACAGTATTAGTAATCAGCCATGTGTTAAACTGCACTACCTTTCTATTTCATGCCTCACTAGCACGTGGCATGGTTGGCAATCCTGAGATCACCAGCTTGTGTCATGAGCCCTACAGTCCTGTGCACTTGTATATGTTAATAGTGGTCTTACCTGGAGTCACTAAGCCCTTGTCCTTTCTGTTTAGTCGTGCCAAATTTATTCTGACTAGCATGGGATTTCCATCTATGGTACTGTGAATATTTAAAGTGGCTCCCAATTAGCGCTTATTGCGGGGTCATTGTGTTTCTGGGGTGCTTCGTGTTGCGATGTCACTCAGACAAGCCACCGACATTCTGTTGGAATTCCAGTGATTAAATTCTTGCTTCTGTCTCCACATGAGAGTCTCTGTCTTTTCTCCGCACCTGGCTTCAATCACACTTCGTAACAGCTAGGAGCTGTTGAATTTTTAAGACCATTAACGTTGGAGCAGGATTAGGGCATTTGCCCATCAAGCCAGCTCCACAATTGAACGCAGCTGATTTATTATCCCTCTCAATTACATTCTCCTGCTTCCCGCCTGTAAACTTTAACACACTTACTAATCTAGAAACTACGAAACTCCATTTCAATATACCTAACAATTTGGCCCTCATACCTGTCTTTGCAATGTATTGCACAGATTCATCACTCTCTGACTAAACAAATTTCCTCCACATCTCTGTTCTAAAGGGATGCCCTTGAATGTTGAGACTGTAATCTCTGGTCCTGCTCTCCCCACTATAAGAAACATGTTCTTTAGGTCCACTTTATCTAACCCTGTCAACATTTGGTAGGGTTCAGTGAAATCCCCTACTCACTGTTCGAATACTCCAGTGAGTAGGGACCACATTCACCAAACGATCCCATTATGTTATTCCGAGAATACTTCCAATGACAGCACGTATTCAGGGGAGTCTGCATTGTTGTGTGTGGTGTTTTGGGGAAATCATATCTTACAAATGTAAGAAATTTTGATTATGAAATTTTAAAAAGTCGATTGATGAGTGCATGCCGGCAGATAGTGAATACAAAGCTTGTAAAAGAGGCACAGTCACAATCCTGAATAGCTAAATATCATATATCTCAATGGCCAAGATATGGAAAACTCCTAACGTAGTGTGGGTTAGTGGGAATAACGTGCATTGGGAAACAAATAGATTTCAGGGACTTGGTGAGTCGAATGGCTTATTTGGGTGCTGCACAACTCCATGGCATCAAACTCACTGATCCTATGTAAACAACATCATTCAAGCTTGATCTATATAAAAGTATCAGCTGGTGGTCGCTAAATATAGACATGCTAGATATAGATCAGTACTAGTTGTAGATGAATCAGCTCTATCACGTAAATTCAATGTTTATGAATTTACCTCCTTTACCACTCCCCACTCTCCCCACACCTTCTCCTCACACTCCGTCCCCTTGAACATCCTGTCCCTTCTCCACTCAACCTACGGCCAGAAATGCTTCGCTTTCCTCTTCTGTACCTTCAGCTCCAAAGACCCCGCGATTTCCCTGCCCTTCATCAGTTACGTGCTGTCATTTGTCAAGATGACCAGCAAGCATTTGGCTAGAGGGCCCCTGTATTCAATGTATGTGCGAAAGTTCCACATTGTAATCGTTTTCCCAAACGTACACGTGGACTTCATGATAAGGCCGTTCACCGTCACGTAAAACGTAACGGAATGATTTCGACCCTCAGTGACTTCCATGTAAAGATGTTCACTACGATGTCGAAGACCGTTAAATTACATGTATTCTATCTGTTTTGTGCAAATGTTGTCCTTACACTGTGTAAAATAACGTTTGCGGGAGCTATATTATTTCTTCTTTAAAAATATTCACTGTCGTGTTCAGATTGTGTCTATTATGTCGGGCGGTGGTGCAGTGGTGGGGGAGGTATTCTTCCCCGTGTATCTTATCCTCGATAATTTCTCAAGAATTATTATATTTGACTGAATGTTCACCCATTTACGGGGAGGTGGCGCTGTAGGGATGGTTTACTGGGAGTGCGGAGGTGTGAATCACAAGCAAGTTTGTTGCTGGGGTCACTTGTACTTATGTAAGAATGGCGATGAATTACTAGTCGTGTTGTGGATTTTGTAACTTCCGAGAAATGAATGAATCTGCTGTCGAATCCACATGAGGACGACCATATGCTGATGAGTTTCCGTGTGGAATTCATTATCAGAAATAATACCCTGATAAGACGGCATTCACTGACATGTTGGTTACGGGCCCTGCCATCGTCGCTGTTTATCTCTGGTATAAATATTGGTGAGAATTAGCACATTGCTGCTCCGTGAATGAAATCACCAGAGAAAAATATTGGTTTACACGAAGCAGCTTCTTTATTCGACCAAACAAGATACAGAAGGAATCACATGGAAGCGCTTTCAGTCGAATGGTCTGGCTGGCCCAACGTGGGGCACGATATTTATGAACTAAACATCAAAGACAGTTACATACTTACAATGTTTTCTTTGAAACCGCACAGAAACTTTACACCTTCTGATTCGCATCCGCACCACAGACATCGAAATGAATTGTAATCAGCATTGTCTGGTCTGGGATTCGTGGCTTTTAGGATCTCATTGTTCAGAAAACTTAAAACCGCAATTTACACTCAGATGTGAAGACTAATTGCCGAAGTCTTTTGCAAAGTGTTATCGGCAGATTTCTTCCCCGATACAGAAATCTTCTTCTGCTGTGTTGACAAACAAATGCCAGGATTCTTGGTATTGTTCTGGACATTTCCTTGGTGCTGGTTCTGGCTGAAGGGTGGCGCGAACACACACACACACACACAGGCGCGCGCTCGGGTAAACACGCACGAGGTAAAGAAGGGTGGTGGGAGGGGAGGGGAAGTTAGGGAAGAGAGGGAGTGAAGGAAGAGTGGGAGTGTGTGGAAGCGGATGTGAGGTGGTGGGAAGGAGTTAGAGGGAATGGGACAGGGAGTGAATGGCGGAGTGGGAGAATAGGCACAGCAGCGAGGTGGTGAGGCAAGAGAGGGCGAGTGGAGGAGGTAAGCGGTTGTGGGTTGGGAAATGGGAGGGCAGAAATAGCAGAGGAGGAAAGAAGAGATGGAGGAGGGAGGGAGGTGAATGGGGTTGGGAGGAGAGTGGAGAGCGGTGTAGAGTATGATGGGTGAGAGGGGTGAGCGAGGTTGCAGGAGGGGAGAGGTGGAGAGGGAATGGGAGAGGGTGAGAGGTTGGGTGAGGGACGTGGGGAGGGATAGGGTGAGATAGAGTGGGGGAGAGATCAGAGTGGGTAGGAAGGGGTAGAATGGTGGAGAGTGGAGGGAGAGGTAGTGAGGGGGAGTGGAGTGAGGAGGGAAGTATAGAGTGGGTGAGAGAGAGGGAGAGATTGAGGGGAGGGAGAGGGTTGGCGAAGGGGAGACGAGGCAGGAGCAGGAAGGAGAGGGTCTGGGGGAAAGGGAGAGAAAGAGGGGTGTATTGGGGGGATGGGAGGAGAGAGCTGGGAGGGGGAGAGTAGGGTAGAAGAGGAGAGAGGAAGAGGATAAGGCGGAAAATAAGTGGGGAGGGGGCAGTGGTGAGGGAAGAGACAGGAGGGAGAGGGAGAAAGCAGTGGGGGAGGAGACGGAAAGAAGGAGTGTGGAAGGGAGGGGTTCGTGAAGTGGGTAAGGTGGAGATCGGGAAGGGAAGTGTGCAGAGAGGGGAGAAATGGCGGAGAGAAAGTGGAGGTGTGGGGTGGAGGGAGGGTGGGGAATGGGCGGGGTAGACAGCTGGTACAAGACGGGGAGCAGGGGGTGTGGAGAGCCGGATAGAGGATGGAGGATGGGTGAGACGCAGAGGGTGATGCAGGAGATGGGAGGTGTGAGAGGAACGATGGGACAGGGGAGAGTGGAAGTGACGGGATGAGGGGAGAGGGAAAGGGTAGGATTGGGATGGGAGAGAGCATATTGGGTAGGGAGGGTTAGAATGAAGAGGGAGAAGGAGAGGGAGGGAGGGGAAGAGTGGGGATGGAGAGAGCGGGTGGGAGAAAGTGGAGAGTGGACAGGGTGGGCTGGAGTGGAGAGAGAGGGAGATTGAGGGGAAGGGAGAGTGTGGGGAGAAGGAGGAAAGGGTGTAGGGAGGCGGAGAGAGGGAAGACAGAGGAAGAAGGAGAGGGCGTAGAGTGTACAGTGTGGTGAGGGGCCGGGAATGAGAGGAGCGGGAGGGAGGGGAAAGGTGTAGAGGAGGGGAGAGGGGGCATACGGTGTTGGGAGGGTGAACATGGAGTGGAATGGAGGCGATAGAGGGGAGGGGAAGGAGGCGTTAGCGGGGAAAGAGGGGGCTGAGTGAGAGAAAGGTGAGGGGGACGGTTACGGGGTAGGGAGGGGGAGGGGCTGTAGGAAGGAGCGGAGAATGGGGGCGGGTTAGAGGCTGGAGGGTGGATGCAGGAGATGCGTGGAGCGGGTTGGGGGAGAGGGAAGAGGTGAGACGACAGAGGTAAGGAGGAGGGAGTGTGGGAGTGGGAGTGGTTGTGGGATGTGGGAGGAGAGTTTAGGAGGGGCAGGGGAGAGATGGGGAGGCTGGGAGTGTGCCAAATGGGTAGGGAGGGGAGGATGTGGTGGGGGAGAATGTGAGGGAAGGGGAGAGTGGGGGTGGCAGTGGGAGAGAGAGTTCAGTTGTGAGGAAGGGTTAGAGTGGGGGGGTGCAGAAATGGGAAAGTGGGGTGGGAGGAGGGAGAGGTGGGAGAGGGCGAGGGGGAGAGAAGAGAGTGGGGGGAGGAGAATGGAAAGTTGGGGGAGGTGAGGGTGATGAGGCAGAGTAGTAGGGAGGTGAGGGGAGATGGGAGGATAGAGATGGAATGGGGACACAGAGTGGGGGATGGTGAATGAGGGTGAAGGGGAAGAGAGGGGTGATTGGGGAGAGAAGAGTAGAGCGAGAAGATCGGGGTGAAAGTGGAATGGGGAGGATTTGGATGGAGAAGGGAAAGCGGAGATGGAGTGGGAAGTGAGGGGAGGAGCCGGTGAGAGATGGAAGGTGAGAGAGGGGCGAAGTGATACAGAGCTTAGGGGCAAATTGGGGAGGTGGGGATAGGGCTCTCTCTCTCTATAACACACACACAGAGCCACATGTGTTTATGCATTCACAACTCACCTGGCATTCCCAGCGCCTCTCCAAACATGCTAACAGTGCTAATCCTACTTTCCTTCCTCTCTCTTACACTTAATGGAGTAGCGACCTTGAACCTATCCCTCAGAAAACAATGCTTCTCCAAATGTATCACTTGAAAGCTGGTGGAAATGGCAGTGATGGATCTGATGACTGTTATTTCTGTCCTCTTGCTGAAATGGATCTGCATGATATATTTCTAGGTTTAGTTACTCTACCTTACTGCCATATGCAGCTTTGTGATTTGCTTAGCAAGCAGCAGCAGCTAAAATACCAGATGTTTTTGCAGACCAAGACGACTTCCGACAATTCATCTGTGAAAGTTTATTCTTCCTTTTATTTTCAATGTGCCTGTGGTCCTATTGGAGTTTGTGATGTACAGTTGCAGTGCACAGCAAGTGGGCTCTCAGACCCGCGACGCGACCTGATGTTTCGATTACTCTCGCTGTGGCCTGGAAGGTATAAGCCTTCAGGGTGCAGATGATAGACAAATTGGTTCCTCAACTATGTCACCAACCGAAACGTCAAGAGAATGTGAAATATCGAGGTAGTAGGCAATATGTGGTGCTATCGTCGGAAGAAATCCTCCGCACTTGAGTGATCCTCTCTCGCTCACTCTTTATGGTATGCGAGAGTCTGGCGGTCCTTGAGTCAGAGAGTTTAGAGATGTGATGTGTAATTTCATATTATCGAAACAGTGAGCTGTAGGTCCCTGAACTCGTTTGTTACAGGAGTGACCTCTCTTTCCGTCGCCAGTGAGAAAGAACCTGTCTGAGATACTGAGGTTTGAGATGGGATGGACTGTAGTATTTTGATGAACTCTCTAGATCATGGTCTATTTGGTGTCTTTGCAATTGCTTGCATGGTGGGGGTGGGGTGAGGTGCAGCATCCAGTGGGTTCGCTGGAGCAAATGGGGGTGGGGGACAGTCGAAGCTTTTCCTGCTGCTTTTGTATGATGGGGGAGGGTGGGTTTGCGGTACAGACATCTCTGTTACTCATTCTTTGGGTTTTTCTGTTTCGTGGATATTCTGCGAGAACTAACACTTTCAGGTTGTACACTATATGCGCACTCAGATATTAAACTGAACCATCGAACCATTGTTTGCTATCTGGGTGATGGTCGCTTTCACATTTGATCAATTTGTGGTCATTTGCTGTGAGAAGCTAAAGACAAAACATTGCACCGACAGGACAGTGTCTGTAATGTGATGTTGAGAGATCTGTATTCCTCTACAGATATGTAATAACAGTTCGTGTATAGTTGATAGCAGTTTCCTGGGACGCATCTCGAAATGACGTTTGCATACATTCCCTGCATGGGCCGCCTTCAATACATTTAATCGGATTTTGATTCCTTGTATCTAATTCAACGTGATCTTGCTGTTAGTTGTTTTGACAGTCAGGAAGATTGCAGCAGCCAGCAGAGTTTTCAGGAGACTGTAGGAGCACAGCAATGAGGAAATTGACATGGATCCGGGGATTGATAGCTGGAAGAAGACCATGGTTTTGCCTTTCAGTACAGCGGGCATTTTCATGTTGCTGTGGATTTCGATTTCTATCAACGTATTAATCAGATTGTTCATTAGCCTGCAGCTGATCCATTTTTATAGTGGAAATATCACAGCAGCATTCCTACTCCAGGTACTCCGTTTCTACACCAACACTATTATTAACATTGTTATTTAGAGCAAATTGCGAGCAGAGTTAATGAACGTGGTGAAATAGTCTTGTCATGGTTTGGACCGTGAAATCAGCATTCCGGTTGACAGTCTGGTCCATGGATTCCGGACTCCGGGTCGTCTGGTTGTCCCTTGCTTCAGTTGGGCTTATTCATAGGCACCTAATGCTCGTCTTGGGGCTGGAAATGTAAGTGGCCCTGGGATCGGGAGTGGGTGCTGGTTCGTCTCCTCAGTATCCCCTTGGAGCAACCTGCTGGTGGAAGGCTAGAGCAGCCATTCGTTATCTCTAGGCCTGGTTGGAGGACCAGCGCTTCATGGAACCTTGTTATTTCTAGTCGGAGCGGTAATCGGTGTATGGATTCAACCGTTTCAGGGGCCAGCTGAGTGGCCGTCTGCCATTCCGTGCTAGATATGGATTCCGCTGTAGCCAGCCAAGGATGCTGGCCGCCCCGAGACCCCGAGTTGAGCTATATTACTGTTGCTGCCTCCGTTGGGTAAGTTAGTCCACCTTTGCCGTTGCCCTGCGGCAGGATTGTTCTCGCCCCTCCCCATCTGAATCCTTGACAGTTTCCTCGGCGGTTTGTCTCGGCAGTCATCACGGCCTGGCGTTCACGGAAGGGGCCCGGCCCTGCTAAAGCATCCCTGTCTGCGCTCTAGCAAGGGTCCCGGCCCTGTGCTCTAAGAAGGAGTACCTCGTCCTGCCCAGGAAAGCCTCAAAGAACCCTAGGGTCGAAAAACCCTAGCCTCGTCCAGTGCTATATCCACGTCGTCTTCGCTTAGTTCCGGGGTACAAGCCCGAGTCAAGACTCAGGTTCTGGGTCCTTGTCCAGTCTCTGGCTTGGAGTCCAAGCCCAGGCTCCTAGTTCCCAGTTCCTTGCCCTGGTTCCACTTTCCAAGCCAAAGTCCTAGCCAAAGTCTGTGTTCCTGTGTCAGCGCCTTGTCTGTGACCAGACCCGACCCTAACAGTAGTCCAGTCCATTTCCCAGTACTTCAGTGTCTGTGTCTCACATTTGGGTCCGTTCCCAACGCTTCTCCACCCACCATGACAAGTCTCCTTATTGGATAATGAATTTCCTGGAATCATCAGGGCAATCATTATAAATGCATAGATTTAAATAATCTGCTTTGTGATCTCTGGTGCTCTCTGAGTTAAATGGGGAGCCATGACTTCTCCATGAAAGCTCTGACAGTCCACTCCTGGTCTAACACACCTTGGCGAGTGTCATTCTACAGATATTTCATGCCCCCAGGGACCTACACATCAATAAGAAGAGAGAAAGACGGGGATAGATACATGATGCTCTGTCTCTCTACTCCCATCTGCTGCAGTCATATTTTCCACACCCCCAGCCCCTGCCTGTTTTTACTCAGCCACTTCAGTTTTGTATTTGTTTATCACACTAATATCTCTCAAATCTCTTCATGTCCCAATATAACCCGCACCGCTTTTCTTCCCTCTCTGCGTTTTCCTTCATCCAGTCGCGGAGATTACACACCTGTTATTTTCATATCACTGGCCATATATTAGCATCTTTCAACATAAACTCGTTCAATTATTTTGCCTCACAAAAGGCACCACTCCTGATTCTGTTTGTAGCACCTCTGATGTGTCTTCTGCCTCTCTTTTCCTCCATTTCACAGATTCCTTCTGTCTCCGTCTGTTTCATTGATCTCCGAAATTCAGCAATCGCCGTAACAAAAGAATCATAGAGGGAGGGGCACAAATGGGACGTGAACCAAGGTAATCTACACTCAATGGCATCTGTATCAATTACACCAGTATACCTGCAAATACTGTATCCAAGTAGCAAATCATGTGGCAGCAACTCAATGCATAGAAGTATTCAAACATGGTCAAGATGTTCGGTTGTGGTTCAAACTGAACATTGGCACAGAGAAGAAAAGCGATCTAAGTGACTTTGACTGTGGATTGATTTTGAGGCCAGTCAGGGTGGTTGGTGTATCTCAAACTGCCAATCTCCTGAGAGGCAGGTAGGTGGAGATGACACCATGGGCAGATATGCCATGATCATTTAAATAGCGCAGCAGGCTCGATTTGTCAGATGGCCTACTGCTGCTCCTATTTCTTATCTTTCTTATGTAGGAGGTAGAACACTGGCAGGGTTGACAGCAGAGCAGCAATAACTGTAATTTCAGGAACTAGTTCAGAAGGCACAAGATTATGTATGTCCCAGAGAGGAAGGAGTGTTCTAAAGGAACGATGACACAGCCATGGCTAACAAGAAACGTCAAAGCCAACTTAAAGGTCAAAGAGAGGGCATATAATAAGTAAAGATTAGAGGGAAGTTTTAGGATTAAGAAGATTTAAAAAAAAAACAACGGAAGGCAAATAAAAAGTGAACAAGGTAAATAATGTTTAAAAGTAAGCTAGCCAATAATATCGAAAAGGATAGCTAAAGTTTCTTCAGTTATCTAAAGTGTAAATGGAGGCGCGAGTAGTAATTGGATCACTGGAAAGGGATGCTGAGGGATAGTAAAATGGGATAATGAAATATTGAATGAACTATGTAAGTACTTTGCATCAGACTTCACTGTCAAAGACACTAGCAGTATGCTGCAAGTTCCAGGTGTCAGGGGTCTTAAGGAGCGTGAGGTTACCATATCTGAACAGAAGGTTTTGGGAACCAGATAGGTCCGATGGTCTGATGGTCTGATGAGTCACCGGGACCAGATGGTGTATAACCCAAGATTTTGAAAGAGGTGGCTGAAGAATTGTGGAGGCACTTGGTAATGATCTTTCAAGAATCATTAGATTCTGGAATGATTCTGGAAGATAAGAAAATTGCAAATGCCATCCCACTCATAAGCAGGGAGAGAGGCAGAAGAAAGGAAACTTCAGCTCAGTTGCTCTGACCTCAATGGTTGAGAAGTTGAAGTTGATTATTAAAGAAGAGGTCTCAGGGTATTTTGAGGCAGTTGATAATATAGGCCATAGTCAGCATGGTTTCCTCAAGGGAAAATCTTGCCTGACAAATCTGTTGGAATTCTTTCAAAAGGTAACGACCAGCGTAGACAAAGGTGATTTGGTTCTTCCGATGATTCTCTTTCAGGTGATTTACTCAAGGTGCGGACAGCAATGAATATATTCACAAATACTTACAACGGCGAGTTCATTGCCGTTGATACGTTGTGGATCTTTTGAATATATCTGGCAGAATTATTAGATTACAGCCGAATATGTGAAGGGATTGCCCAATGAAATCAAGTAAAAATCAAATCCAGTTTAATTATCATTCAAATCGTACTTAGATACTACGGAATAAGACAGTCTTTTTCTGGGGACATAGTGCAAAGCATTCAAATAGCAAGCAAACTTGAAAGCTCCGAGTGAATTTCAAAAGCATGTTGTATAATTCAAAAAAGTGGTGACCGAAGAGGAACATATGTTTTATATATATATGTGTGTGTGCGTGTGCGTGCGTGTGCGTGTGTGTGTGTGTGTGTGTGTGTGTGTGTGCGTGTGTGTGTGTGTGTGTGTGTGCGTGTGTGTGTGTGTGCGTGTGTGTGTGTGTGTGTGTGTGTGTGTGTGTGTGTGTGTGTGTGTTCAGAAACATATGGCCCTAGAGAAGCTGTTTCTCATCTCATTCTAGTTTGTATTCATTGGAGTCTCCTGCCTGATGGTAGAATGTTAAGTAGGATTCTGGATGGAGGAATTGAATCCTTGATAACACTGAGCATTCTGTGTGAACAGCGCTCCCAATAAGTGTCAATGATGGTTGGGGGTGAGGCCCCTATTATCCTCTCGGCCATTCCTTTGTAGGGACGTCCCGTCTGATGCGCTGCTGCTCCCATACCTAATGGAGATACAGCTTTTCAGGATGCTCTCATTGGTGCTTCTTTAAAATTCAATTGAGGTGGAGGGGCAGTGTGTGCCCTTTTATTCAGAGAGGAAAATTGAGCGACCTGTTGAGGTTGTCCGTGATGTGAACACCCAGGAATTTGGTGCTCTTCATGGAGGAGTCGGGTCTGCGTAGACTCGGGTGGTCCTACTGAACTTCCAAAAGTCCACGAGCATTTCCTTAAAACCAACTCGTACACTGGTTCTAAGTCCCCAGCTGTCCAATACCTGTATACCAGATTTGAATGACACAAACTTAGTATATGTAGACCAGCCAAAATCTCAAAACCAGTTGGCATTGTGGATTGCGCGGATGACGTATGTGGTTTTGAAAATTAATCATCTCAGAATCAGGTTTAAAATGTTTTGATATTTTGTTGATTTGGTGCAGAAGTGCATTACAATACAGATTTATAAAAATATAATTTAAAATATATTGAAAAGCAAAAGTGAATGACATCAATGGCAGCAGAATGTATTAATTTCTGCTTATTAAAACAGCTAGTAACTGCCTCTTCCCCAGGGTACCACTGCTCAGGACAAGAGAACATGTCTTTAAGGTAAGGGGTGGGAAGTCCAAAGCTGATGTTAGAGCCATGGGGCTTGTACTGTGCTGTACGTTGTAATATATTAAAAGGGGAGAGTGAATAAAACAAATATCAAAGATAACAGGAAAATGTATACTTTTACTTTTTAAAGCAGTTAAAAACTACAAACATGGGATACTTCAGTGTCTTCTTCAACTCTTCTCTGAAGTTAGCCTGGGTTACTGCGTAAATGAAAGAATTCGTGCAGAAACTAAGGTTTGAAAGCATGCTGGCGCTCTCTTGGAGAATGTAGCGTGGATTCTCGAAATTGAATCCTGATAAATAAAAACCGCCTTTAATCCGCATGTATACAAAATTAATGACATATGTAATCCACAGGAACAGAAAACTGGCGGAGATAGTGAAAAGTAATATCATGGATTTTTTCCGCTTCTCGGTTTCTGCATCTTCGAGATTCTTCCCCTCTTTCTCACCTCGAAGTCCCCTGCGGACTCTGTTCGATACCAAAATGTGTCTAATAGTCAGAACATTGAACAGCAGGATCAGAATAAAAGGGATGCACGGCGTTAAAAGGCAGTCCAGATAATCATACGCTATCCAGACTGGTTCAGTGAAGAAACTTTGTTTATAATCACAAAACCAGGGTACGCCATCTAGTATATACAACGGCTGATACACAAAGTAATAGGGTACATTCTTCACGGTTGTCAGAAAAAAGATAAAAGATATAACTAGAGCAGCAGATTTCTCATTGCAAAGCCTTCTTTTCAGCTCCAGACAACAAATAGCGACAAACCGGTCGAACGTGAAAGCGACCGTCAACCACACCGAGTAATCCCTGCTGAAATAAATCAGCACCGTGCTGAGACTACAGGCGGGAGTCATGGAGAGCAAACTGTTCACGAAAAAGATACCAGTGATTCTATTCAGTATCACGGCAGTGACAATGACCAGCAGATCCGTCGCTGCCATTGCCACCAGGTAATAATTGACGCATTTGGAGAGACCGCATCTTCCCCGTGACAGGACCACAACTGCTGCCAAGCTCGCTGTTAAGGGAACAATAAGCACGGTTCGAGATTGAATGTTTGAAGTCTCAGTACAGATGGGAATTCATGAGATGACTTTATAAATGACGCTATAAGTGTCAAAGTAATACTCACTAGAGTGATTCCTAAAATTGAAGGACGGTTTAAGTTAGAATCGGGTCGATTGTGTTCATGGAAGGGTGCAGGATTTTTAGTTCTCTATCCTTGATTACGAAAAATAGAAGCAAGGGTTTATCCTTAAAAGTGCAGTGAATATGGCCAACCACTCAGTATCATGTATACTTTGGTCATCAGCGTTACGTCTATATTAATAACCATTATTTATTTTCTGTCTATGAAAGGTAGATTGAACGGATCTCTTTAAATTGCTTCATGTCTGTAACCAGCATTATCGTGAGACAGATGTGCCTGCTCTACTGCAGAACCCTCTATCCCGTTAAATGTGGGTGCTGCGAATTAAACAGCAATCCCGCATCTTGAGGTTTAAATGAGGAAGTGAAGCTTCTGAAGAAAACAACACGGACGTCGTCGGAACTGGGACCAACACTGCGCGTTGTTTTAAAGAAACTTCATGGCATGTACGTTGGTCGGTTACTAAACCACTCACATAGCTGGTAATGTCTGCTCTGCATAATCTAAATCTAATGGCGTCCTCTATTGCAACAATGCCACATTTAGCTTGTATGAGCAACACCTTATATTGTGTCTGTGTATTCTCCAACCTGATTGCATGAACATCGATTTATTGACCCTCCCATTCCCGATACCCTCTCTCACATCGTCGCCATACCCATACATCATCTGCCTCTGGTGATCTTTCGCCTTCCTTTTTCTTCGATGGTCGTCTAGCCTTTCCTATCAAATTCCCCCTTCTCCAGACTTTTAGCTCTTTTACCATTCATCTTCAAAGCCCTTCACTTGTGCCTTCCTTTCTCCGGGTTTCACCTATCACCTACCTTCTTCTTGCACTCCTCCCATCTTGACCTATCATCTCATCTTTTTTTTTTCCTGCCCTGATGAAGTTATTCGGTCCGGAAAGTCGTCTGTTTACTCCTTTCCATAGATGCTACTTTGCATGCTCAGATCGTCCTGCATTTAGCGTGTGTTGCATGAACTAAATGTTTCGAATGTTACCGCTGCCTGCCAGACATAAAATATTATTTAAAAAGGCACCAAAACAAAACGTTCCAATATGGTGCAGTCACAAATATAGAGATTACACGCGGTGAAGCCCCTCCCTAATAGAATTAATGCCAAATAGAAGACACAATGAGCACATCGTACCTTTACATCCATTGCAGTTTATAATACTGGAATGCAATTAATGTCTTGAACCTAAAGGAGACCTTGGATTCTTCTATTTCCCAATAAAATGTATAAACAAGCTTAGAATATCATATTTTTTTAAAGTTAGATCGCTTGATGTGCAACAATGCATTGTAGAATCATGCACGTTATCACATACATTTAAATATCTCTTTCTGCCAATGTTAAATCACACAGTACACTATTAGGTAAAGGTTAGACATTTAACGTGAACAGACATGTTCACATCACATTATTTCTTGAGATAAAATCTGCAACATTTCAACAAGAAAACATAAATGGCTCAGAGAGTTGTCCAAGAATGTTAGGGAGAGTCACCATTGGACACTGATCCATAAATACAGCAAAGCTGACATCTAATTGTAATTACTCACTTACAACCAGCGCTGCTGAAACGAAACAGTCGAATTCGGTATCAAATATCTCTGGAATCACTATAAGCAAGGTACAGTAGATGATAGAGGATGCACAACTTACTGGGAAAACCAATGATGGCAAGAAAAGGATAGTAAATGGCATATAGCAGTCCCCCTGCTGGTCCGTGCATTCTCTGCACAAATGGTTCTAGTTTCTGCTTTTCTCCAGCTGTTATATTTTGTTTGGGACTCCCCAGTGAGTCAATTATCTGCATGTTAATAACGAACCTAAATTAAACAATGAATGATTTTTGTCGTGCTGATGACAGTACTCAGGAGGGCTGATAGCTTCAAAACATGGCCTGCATTGTAACTGTAAATCAGGCCACCAACACTCATCCGGTTCTCAGCTTGTGAGCGGAACCGTCAGGAGGCTCATGCGATTCAGTCACTTGTGTGTTCAAAGAGTGCCGGGAGCAAGAGCTCCATTAGTCCCGAACAGTGTGATAGTAGAAACAATATTTAAAAGAAAACGATTTATTTTGTTGCTCCGTAATATCTCGTTTTATTAGTGGAGAGTATCGTGACTAGTTGCATCATGAAGTGACAAGGACATACCAATACCCAGGAATAGAAGTGTCGACAAATTGTTGCGGGAACAGCGCAGTCCATAACAGGAATAGCCCTCCTCATCATTGTGCACATTTAGAAAGAGCGCCGCCACTGCAAAGCAGCGTCCATCATCAATTGCCCTTACCAGCCAGGCCATGATATCATCTCGCTACTACCATCTGTCAGGAGACACAGCAGCTTTACATGCCATAGCTTCATCAACAAGTATTGCCCGACAAAAGTCAGACTCCTAAAGCAGCGTGGATAACTTCACTCATTCATATTTGAACTAATTCTTTAAACTATGCACTCACTTTCAAGGAATCCTCAACTCATTTTCTCAGCATTATTTTTCCTTTTTGTTATTAGCATTTGTGCGATTTGTCTTAATTTGCAAAATGTTTGTCTTTCAGTTTTTGTTTATGTGTGGTTTTGCATAAATTCTATTATGTTTCTTTATTTTTTCTGTACATGCGTGCAAGGAAATCCATCACAATGTGGTATACGGGGACATATACCTATTTTGATCATAAATATCCTTCGTACTTTGAATTTGATTGTGCGTTGTGGAGAGCACCGTAGTATTCAGAACACGTATAACACATAATGACTTGGAAAACGAAGAATTTCATCTACAAATGAATTGCGCAGAGCCAAAGTGCACAAATCAAATACTGTAGGGTACAATGCAAACTATCCGTTGACTCTTCGAGTGCGATGTGACAAGAAGTTCAGAAACTCAATGGCCTGAGGGAATAAGCTGTTGATAATCCAGTTCTTGTTTTTGTTCATCGGAGTCTCCTGGTTGAACAAGTGGGATCATTGATGATACGAAGGGCTTTGCGTACCCAAATGTCCCGATAAAAGTGACTGATGGAAAGGAAATAACCCCGTATTATCCTCTCGGCTGTTCTCACAATCCGTTGTAGGGACTTCCTGTCCGATGGTATGCTGCTCCCATACCTGTTGGAAATGCGGCCTTTCCGAACACTCTCAGGTAACTGCCGCGCCTTTTTATTCAGGGAAGTGATATTGATCCTGATGTGAACTTGGTGTTCTTTACGGAGCACCTGGTGCATTTTATGGAGGAGCCCAGTCTGCAAGGACGGGAGTAATTGTTCTGTACAAGCCTATATTGTACAATCATTTATTTCAAACGGAATCGTATATTTACTCTAAGGTCTCAGCTGTCCAATACATATATAGATGCCTGCCTAAATTTCAAAGCTGATTGACGATGAGGATTGAAAGTCTTGACGTAGGAAGTTTCCTTTGATTGTCTTATTCCATCATCTATCATATTACCCCTTCTCCAGCCATTTATCGCTTTCACATTTTAGCTTTCTAGTTCTTTATGTCAATCCTCCCCTCTCCCGCTTTCATCTATTGCCTACTCCATGCACTTCTTATCTCCTCTCCACACCTTCTTGTCCTTTCTTCTCATCCTCTTGCCAGTCCTGATGAAAGGTCTCAGCCGGAAACGTCGACTGTTTACTTATTTTCATATATGCTGCCTCGTCTGCTGAGTTTTTCCAGCATTTTGCATGTGCAGCATAAATTAAATCTAGTCTGGAATTTTCGCACTGCCGGGCAGGATTAGCAACTATTATCTAAATAGGCACCAATGTATATTGTAAAACGTCCCAGCAGGGTACAGCTACAAACATAGAGGTTACACTTGTTGTGAAGCCTCTAAGTAATAGAATCAATGACGAATAGTATGAAAAAAATATCAGCATATCGAGCATTTAAATCTATTGCAATATATTATTCTGAAATGAACTTCCCTCAAAGACCATTTCAAACGAACTGGATAATTCAGGAGTATTGTCCTTTCTTCCTTCGAACCATACGTCTGCACAAAGCACGTCTTACATCATGCATAGGGTTAAGAGTTGGGGGTGATGTATTAGCATTGATACAGGATTATTGAATTTATAGAAAGAGTGTTGGGATACATGGTTGCTGCTCTGATTGCCAATCACTGGTGAGCGATGCTGGGCCTGCAACTGTTCATGATATTGATTATCTGGAATTGGAGACTGCGTGTCGTGTATTTGACTTTGCTGATGATACTAAATTAATTGGAAAATCAGATTTTGCCGAAGATCTGCAGAGTCTGCAGAGAGATATACATAGGTTCAGTGAGTGGGCAAGGGCCTCGCACATGGATTACAATGTTGGTAAATGCGAGGTCATCCACATTGAAAGGAAAAATGAAAGAGCAAATTAATATTTAAATATTTTTTTTTTAAATTGCAGCATGCTGCTGTATAGATGGACTTGGGAGTTCTTATGCATGAATCATAATAGGTTGGCTTGCTGGTGTAGCAGGCTTTCAAGAAGGCAAATGGGATGTTGGCCTTCCTTGCTAGAAAGATTGAATTTAAGAGCAGGGAGCTATGCTGCAACTGTCCAGGGTACTGCTAAGGCTGCACCCGGAGTACTGTGTGTTGTTCTGGTCTCCGTACTTGAGGAAGGATATACTGGCTTCGGGGGTGGTGCTTGAGGAGGTTCACCAGGTTCATTCCAGAGATTTGGTGGTTAGAATATAAGGAGAGATTGAGTCGCCTGGAACTGTAGTCACTGGTATTCTGAGTAATGAGAGGAGATTTTATGGAAACATAAAATTGGCTGACACACATTCCAGAGTAGGACAACATGGCTCCTTATGTTAACAAAGGGAGCTGAAGCCAAAACACTTCTTCCAGCAGGACACATTGCGTTTGCGGAAAAGTGTCGGAAAAGGGTACCTCACAGCATCGGAGTAGAAATCTTAAATAGAACATTACATTCTCACCCACCAAAAATAGTCATGTCCTCAAGCCTTTTCAACTTAATAAACCATTCTAAATAACACAGTATTCAAAAGAATTGTGTGTTTTCAGGAGTCCCAATCTATTTGTAAATAGAAGTAACATATCTCTCCATGGGAAATGAAATAACACTCTGTTTCCCAGATGCATACACTGCCAGCCTCGCTGCGGGGTTTACTGACTTTCTGACTTCCTTACTTTCAGTTTCTACAGAGTCAGCCAACCCTTTCCTGTCCATTGGAGAACGCTTCCCCACGTCTATTACTCCTACCTTCTGGCGGCTGAGCACCCCCTGTGCCATGACTGAATTCAGTTTCTTTCATTTTAAGCAGGTGTTATTGAACATCTTCAAACTCCACTGCTGCTAATTTGCAAGTCCTTTCATCGATAAGGATGTCCGTTGTCACTGTAGCTACTCCTCCAGGATGTAACATGACAGGTTTAGATTGGGTATATCACACAGTTCCTCGTTCATGCACAGCATTCTGTTTAGGAGGACTTGCACCTTCTCAAAAGTTATGCTCCTTTGAAATGGGAAATTTGTGTACCATTGTGGATAATATTACAAGAAATTGCCAACGATTTGGTGAGAGTCAGAGTGTGCAATTGTCAATTTAAAAGTCAAGCGGTTCAGTGATACAAAGGGAGCTGAGGGCTCAGGCAGCCAAAACCTCTGCAGGCAGTGATGGAACAAAGAATAGGCACCTTTGTATACCCCATCAGGTGTACTGTCACCATATTGCATCTTCTGTCCACCGTACTGTATCTACGCTGATCATAATGCCTATCTTTACTGATATTTCTTCCCTTCAAGAATTCCAAATCCCTTTATGACCCGTTGGCCTCTGTTAGTTCACTATGCCTCTTACACGGTTAATCAACAATAGCAATACAAGTAGATTGTAGATAAACAAGGAAATGTATGCCGGTCATTGTTTGCTGAAGCACTGAGTACAGGAGGGAGGACATCACATTACAGTTGTTCAGGCCACACTTGGAGTATCGTCTACAGTTCTAGGCGCTATGCTATGGATTAATGAGATTAAGCTGTGTGGGAACAGAAAATATTTGGAAGTATGATGCTGGGCTTAGTGGGCTTGGGTTATACTGAAATATTGGAAAAACTGTGCCAGTTTTCCTTGCTGAAGGCTGAAAGTTGACATAATAGAGGCATATAAAATTGTTTGGCATAGTCTCTGGGTATCCTGTTTATCTGTCTGATTTCCTACCACTATACAAAATTAGGGAGCATGGTCTAATGTGTCAGGGAGGAATTCAAAGTGAATGTGAGAGCTAAATATTTCACATGAAGAATATCTGGGATCTGAAATGAGCTACCTGAAGAGAAGGTGGAAGCAAGAGAACATATCTTCTCCCTGTTCAGCAATACTCTCTCAAACCCTAACATTCACATATGTATTCTGACCTGGTTCAGTTTCCAGTTTCGAGAGGACTTGAATATTCAAGCAAGGATGTAATTCTGAGGTTCCGTAAGGCATCAGTCAGACCACAGACCACAGAGTCTTGTGAGCAGATTTTGGTACGTTATCTAACAGTGGATATGAAGAGGTTGCAGAAGAATTTTACAGGAATGATGCAGGGAATGAAAAGATTAACATAAAGAGAATTTGACGGCTCTGGGCTTGTATTCGCTGGAATTTGGAAGAATGACAGTGGATCACAATGAAATCTATCAAATATTGAAAGTCCTAGATACAGTAGATATACAGAGCATGTTTCCAATAGTGGGGGAGTCTAGGACCAGAGGGCATAGTCTCAGAATATAAGTTTGTCCCATTAGAAGAGAGGTGGGATGTAATTTATTTAGCCAGGTGGAGGCAAATAGATGGAATTCATTGTCATAAATGGCTGAGAAGGTCAAGTCAAGTCACTGGGTATATTTAAAACGAGAGTTGGATAGGTTCTTGATTAGGAAGAGTGTTAAAGCTTATATTGAGAAGGGGGGACAATAGAATTGAATCGGATAATAAGTGCAGCAGATTCAATGGCCTAATTCTGTTCTCATGCCTTATGTTCTTATAAAGAACAACTCACCCAGCACAGATCCCTACTACATAGAGCTAATCACAGGCATCCAAGTTGTCTACTTTATCCTGAGTTCTCCAAATGAATTCTCTCCTAAGTGTTTTCTTGCAGCTTTTATATTCCTCAAGAGCCTCTTCATTACCAGGTTCTCAATATTAATACACAACTAAGGACTCTGATAACTAAAACATTTCTCCAACTTAGAATCTTAACCAGAGGACCTTCTCTATCCTTCTCTATAATTAACTGCAATGGAATAATGATCACTAGGTCTAACATTTTCCACTACACTCACTTCGGTCATTCCAGACGACGGGTCTCGGCCCGAAACGTTGACTGTTTGTTTCCACGGATGCTGCCTGACCTGCTGAGTTCCGTCATCTTGTTGTGAGTGTTCTTTAACCCCAGCATCTGCAGTGTATCCTGTATTTAATGTATGCGCGAACGTTTCACATACTAATAGTTTTCCCGAACGTACACGTGGACTTCCTGTTAAGGACGTTTACCGACACGTAAGGATTATTATGGCTGACTGAATTTTCACCCATTTACGGAAAGGTGGCGCTGTAGGGATGGTTCGGTGGGAATGCGGAGGTGTGAATCAGATGCAAGTTTGTAACTCGCATCACATGTACTGATGAAGGAATGGCGATAGATTACTAGTCGTTCTGTTTGAAACTTCCGAATGATGAATGAATCTGCTGTCAAATCCACATGAGGACGACAATATGCTGAAGTGTTTCCGTGCGGAATTCATTATCAGAAATAATAAATAATAATAGGCTGCATTCATCGACATGTTGGTTACGGGCACTGCCATCGTCGCTGTTTATCCCTGGTATAAATATTGGCGAGAATTAGCAGATTTTTGTTGCGTGAATGAAATCACCAGAGAAAAATACAGGTAGACACGAGCAGCTTCCTTATTCGACTAAACAAGATACAGAAGGCATCACATTGAGACGCTTTCAGTCGAAAGGTCTGGCTGGCCCAACGTGGGGTTCGATATTTATGTGTTAAACATGAAAGGACAGTTACATTTTACAATGCTTTCTTTGAAACTGCACACAAATTTCACACCTCCCGATTCGCACCCACACCACAGACGTCGAAATGAATTGTAATCAGCATTGTCCAGTCTGGGATTCACGGCTTTTAGGAACTCATTATTCAGAAATTGTGGAGTTTCCAGAGGTGAAGACTAATTGCCGAAGTCTTTTGCTAAGTGTAAATGTGGTAAACACACACATACCCACCCACACACACACACACACACACACACACACACACACACACACACACACACACACACACACACACACACACACACACACACACACACACACACACACACACACCACTCTCTTCCTTCTTCGAGTGGTTTAAACTCTCACACGCCAGTCGTCGTAAACACACAAACAGACGCGCACATAAGCATCGATATACACACCCATACACACGCATTGTACAAGTACTGAATTATTTGTAACTCTCTATGCACACTATTCTCCCACATTTCACAAAATAATTTATACCAGGTCTGAACTCTGAAAAACGGATAGAGGGAGCAGAGGACATGTTGTAACAGCCAGAGGGCTGTGCTGACAAAGCAATAGACTCTTGAGACAGAATGCAGGACAATTACTGGGTGATAAAAGAATAAGTGTTTCGGTCTGGTGCAGGGCAGATGCAGTGTAATTTATGACGGTCAAAGTGCAAAATGCAAGGAAGGTCTTTGTAGTGTTCTCGCTCGGCGTGTAGGATAAAGCGGAACTAAACACCGAGATAAACCTTTGTCAATGACGACAGGATCACAGTAAGAATAACCGTTTACTGTTCACTCTTCCACATTGACGTATAGTGAAAACTGTTGATAAAACAATACAAGATTTGTACAGTATTTGGTTCCTTCTTGATATTGCAATTACATCGTAAATACTTGCAAAAGTAAAACTACAACAACTGCATTACATTAAAGTGCAGCATACAGTCAGAATCTGTCTACGCCATTGACTGCTTTAAATACACTTCAACGCAAACTATCCGCAACTCTTTAACTAACGAAAACATAAACATTATGGACCGTCGTTACTTTTAACAGGATCGGCGTTAACATTTTAATTCAACATATCGATTATCTCATAACTCACAGCGTTGCTTTCACAATGCTTCTGGTGCGTTGAGAGAAAACGTTGCTGCTGCTTGCGCTCGCCCATGTCTCGACCCCCACATTCCCGTTTCTCCAAACCGGTATTTTCCCACAGGACGCGGCGAAACCAGATGTGACGTCATCGCATGCCGCAATATCTCACAGACAACTTTAAACAATTCTAACTTTAACTAGAATGCTATCAAACGAATTACTAAGCGAAAATATTATAAACTAAACAACTGTCATAAAGGCAACACAGTCTTGTTGCCATAAAATAATAAAATACAGATCTGGATGCAGAACTGGCTTGCCCGCAGAAGGGAAAGAATGTTTGTCGACGGGTCATATTCTCCATGGAGGACGGTGACCAGTGGTGTGCCTCAGGAATGTGCTCTGGGACCCTTACTCTTCGTGATTTTTATAAATGACCTGGATGAAGAAGTGAAGGGATGGTTTAGTAAGTTTGTTGATGACGCAATGGTTGGAGGAGTTGTGGATAGTGTACAGGGCTGTCAGAGGTTACAGTGGGATATTGATAGGGTGCAAAACTGGGCTGAAAAATGGCAGATGGAGTTCAACCCAGATAAGTGTGAAGTGGTTTATTTTGTTAGATCAAATATGATGGCAGAATATAGTATTAATGTTAAGAATCCTGGCAGTATGTAGGATCAGAGGGATCTTGGAGTCTCTGTCAATCGAACGCTCAAAGCATCTGCGCAGGTTGAATCTGTGGTTAAGAGGGCATACGGTGTGTCGGCCTTCATTAATCCTGGAATTGAATTTAGCAGCCTACAGGTAATGCTGCAGCTATATAGGACCCTGGTAAGCCTCCACTTGGAGTACTGTGATTAGTTCTGGTCATCGCACTACAGGAAGGTTGTGGAAGTCATAGAAAGGGTGCAGATGAGATTTAGAAGAATGTTGCCTGGATTGGAGAGCATTCCTTATGAAAACAGGATGAGTGAACTCGGCCTTTTCTCCTTGGAGCAATGGAGGATGAGAGGTATGCTGATAGAGGTGTACAAGATGATAAGAGGCATTGATCGTGTGGATAGTCAGAGGCTTTTTCCCAGCGCTGAAATGGTTGCCACAAGAGGGCACGGATTTAATGTGCTGGGGGAAGGTACAGAGGAGATATCAGGGGTAATATTTTTACTCAGAGAGTGGTGAGTGTGCGGAATAGGCTTACGGCAATGGTGGTGGAGGCGGATACGATAAGGTCTTTTAAGAGTCTTTTGGATACGTGCATGGAGCTTAGTAAAATAGAGAGCTGTGGGAAAGCCTTGTTATTACTCAGGTAGGGACAAGTTTGGCGCAATTTTGAGGGCCGAAGGGTCGGTATTGTGCTGTAGGTTTTCTATGTTTCTAAAATGCAAAATTGAAGAGAGAACACGTGATAGCAGCACTGGGAGAATCAGCAAAGGGAGGCAATGTGAGCGTCCTGATTTCAAACTCTAGGTAAATCTGGGACTGTGGGACTCGTTCTGTAGCTGTCAGTCTCTAGTACAGTGTCAGAGTGTGGGGTTCATTCTGTACCTGCCGGTCTCTGGTACAGTGTGAGAGTGTATGATTGTCATTCTTATACCTGTCATTCTCCGGTAGATTGTGACTGTGTGGATGTATTCTCCGCCTGCCATTCAATGGGACATTGTGAGGGTGTGTGCCTACCACAGCAGGCACTTTCAGGTTGTTGTGGATTTCGATTTCTATCAACGTATTAATCAGATTGTTCATGAGCCTTCTGCTTATCCATTTTTATTCTGGAAATATCACAATAGCAATTCTACTGCAGGTAATCGGTTTCTACACCAACACAATAACTTACAAGCTACTTGGAGCAAATTCCAAGCAGAGTTGATGAACACGGTGAAATTGTCTCCCAGTTGGATAATGAATTTCATTGAATCATAAAGGCAATCTTTATAAATGCATAGATTTAACAATCAGTTCTGTGATCTCTGGTGCTTTCTCAGTGAAATGGCGAGCCATGACTTCTCCAAGAAAGATCTGACAATCCACTCCTGGTCTAACACAACTTGGCGAGTGTAATTCCACAGGTATTTCATATCAGCAGGGACTTACACCTCAAAAAGAAGAGAGAAAGACAGGGAGACAGAGATGGAGACATGAAGCTCTATCTGTCTATTCCCATCCACTGCAGTTCATATTTTCCACACTCCCTGTCCCTGACTGTTTCTACTTACCCACTTCAGTGTTGTATTTGTTTATCACATTAATATCTCTCAAATCTCTTTATGGATAACTTTGTGAAGTTATCCACTTTGGAAGCTGGAACAAGAGGGCAGAGTATTGTCTGAACGGTGTCGAGTTAGGTAAGGGAGAAATGCAAAGTGACCTAAGAGTCCTAGTTCATCAGTCAATGAAGGTGAATGAGCAAGTGCAACAGGCAGTAAAGAGGGCAAATGGAATGTTGGTCTTTTTTACAAGGGGAATTGAATACAAGAGCAAGGATGTTCTTTTGCATTTGTACAGGGCCCTGGTGAGACCACACCTGGAATATTGTGTACAGTTTTGGTCTCCAGGTTTAAGGAAGGACATTCTGGCAATTGAGGAAGTGCAGCGTAGATTCACTAGGTTGATTCCTGGGATGGCAGTGCTGTCTTACGCAGAGAGATTGGAGAGATTGGGCTTGTACACGCTGGAATTGAGGAGATTGAGAGGGGATCTGATTGAAACGTTTAAGATAATTAAAGGATTGATAGGATTGAGGCAGGAAATATGTTCCAGATGTTGGGAGATTCCAGTACCAGAGGGCATGGATTGAGAATAAGAGGTCAGTTATTTAAAACAGAGTTGAGGAAGAGCTTCTTCTCCCAGAGAGTTGTGGAGGTGTGGAATGCACTGCCTCGGAAGACGGTGGAGGCCAATTCTCTGGATGCTTTCAAGAAGGAGCTGGATAGATATCTGATGGATAGGGGAATCAAGGGATATGGGGACAAGGCAGGGACTGGGTATTGATAGTGAATGATCAGCCATGATCTCAGAATGGCGGTGCAGACTCGAGGGGCCAAATGGTCTACTTCTGCACCTATTGCCTATTGCCTATTGTTCCAAAATAACCCTCTCTCTTTTTCTTCGTAGAGGGAGAGGTCTAAATTGGACTAGAGCCAAGGTAATCCACACTCAGTGGCCTTTGTATCAAGTACAACTGTACACCTGCTTATTAAAGCAAATGCTGTAACCAATCCGCAAATCACTTGGCAGCAACTCAATGCATAGAAGTATACAGGTATGGTCAAGATGTTCAGTTGTTGCTCAAACTGAACATTGGCACAGAGAAGAAACGCGATCTAAGTGACTTTGTGGATTGATTTTGATGCCAGTCAGGGTGGTGGGTGTATCTCAAACTGCCAGTCTCCTGGGAGGCAGGTAGGTGGAGATGAGAGCATGTCTAGATCAGCCATAATCTTTTAAATGGCGGAGCAGGCTCGTTTGGACAGATGGCTCGATTGGTTAGAGGATTGGAAAGGTTTTAAAAACGAACAGAAGGCAAGTAAAAAGTCAATAAGGTAAGTAAGGTACAGAAGTAATCTAGTCAATAATTTTGAAGAGGATAGCTATTTTTTTCAGATATTTAAAGTGTAAAAGAGAGGTGCAAGCAAATATTGGACCACTGGAAATGGATGCTGAGAGATAGTAATACGGGACACTGAATTAAACAAGTATTTTGCATCAGACTTCACTGTCAAAGACACTAGTAGTATGGTGCAAGTTCCAGGTGTCACGTGTCCTAAAGATGTGAAGTTACCATACTTGAACAGAATTTTTTGGGAAGCTGACAGGTCGGAAGGCAGATGAGTCATCTGGTCCAGATGGTGTATGCCCGAAGGTTCTGAAAGAGGTGGCTGAAGAGTTGTAGAGGCATTAGCAATGATCTTTCAAGAATCGTTAGATTCGGTAATGATTCTGGAATACAAGAAAATTGCAAATGTCACCCCACTCATCAAGAAGAGAGAGAGAGACAGAACAAAGAAAACTATTGACCAGTTGTTCTGACCTCAGTGGCTGCGAAGATGAAGTTGATTATTAAAGAAGAGGTCTCAGTGTGCATGGAGGCACATGGTGCATAGTCAGCATGTTTTCCTCAAGGCAAAATCTTGCCTGACAAATCTGTTGGAATTCTTTGAAAAGGTAACCAGCAGAATAGACAAAGGAGAATCTGTTGATGTTGTGTACTGTGATTTTCAGAAGGCCTTTGAAAAAAATGCCACACACGAGGCAGCTTAGCAGTGACGAGCCCATGATATTACAGGAAAGATTCTAACATAGATAAAACAGTGACAAATTGGCAGGAGTCAAAGTGTGGGAATAAACGGAACCTTTACTGACTGGCTGCAGGTGATTTCTGGTGGTTCACGGGGTCTGTGTTGGAGCCACTGCTCCTAATCTTATATGTCAATAATTTGGATAATGTAATTGATGGCTTTGTTGCAAAGTTTACAGGTAATATGAAGACAGTCAGAGGGGCAGGTAGTTGTGAGGGTGTAGAGAGACTGCAGAAGGTCTTACAGGTTAGGAGAATGAGCAAAGAAATAGCAGATAAAATGCAGTGTCGGGCCATGCACTTTGGTCAAAGAAATGATTTATTATTTTCAAAATGGATAGAAAATACTGAAAACTGAGATGCAGGATTTGTACAGGATTTCCTGGAGTTTAATTTACAGGTTAAGTCTGTGGAGAGGAAAGCAGATGCAATGTTAGCATTAATTTCAAGTGGACTAGAATATAAAAACAAGGATAGGATGTTAAGACTTCATAAAGCACTGGCGGTATTGTGAGCAGCTTTGAGCTCATTATCTTAGAAAGGATGTGCAGAGACTGGAAAGGATTCAAAGGAGGTTCTCGAAAATGATTCCAGCATTGAACGGTTTGTTATATGAAAAGCGTCTGAAGCCTCCGGGCTTCTTTTCACTGGAATTAAGAAGAATGAAGGGTGACCACATTGAAACCTACCGAATAGTGAAAGACCTTGATGAACTGGTTGTGGACAGGATGTTTCCTATGGCGGGAGAGTCAAAGACTAGAAGACTCAGCCTCAGTATATTGTGCTCTTTTACAATGGAGATGGGAAGGATTTTTGTTATCTAGCGTATGGTGAATCTGTGAAGTATTTTGACACAGGCATCTGTGGAGGTCAAGTCTTTATATAATTTTAAAGCAGAAGTTAATAGTTTCTTGATTGGTCAAGGCATGAAGGGTACGGAAAATATTTCAGTAGAAAATTAGATCAGCCATGATGACTTCAGACTTGATTGGCCAAATGGCACAATTTTGCTCCTATATCTTATGGTCTAACGACACAATCGTCATCTGTCTAAATAAGCTTTCTATCCAAGTCAGTTCACTAACATGTTCAGATGATTCTCTCTCAGGTGATTTACTCTAGGTGCTGACAGCAATGAAATTATTCACAAATACCTACAATGGCTAATTAATTGCTGTTGATATGATGTGGAACTTTTGAATATACCTGGCAGAATCATTAGATTATAGTCGAGTATGTGAAGGGATGGAACAATGAAATCAAATAAAAATCAAATCTAGTTTAGTTGTCATTCAAATCATACCTAGATACAGCGGAATAAGACAGCGTTTTTCTGGGATATGGTGCAAAACATTCAAAGAGAAAGAAAACTTGTAAATAGTGAGTGGTTCAAAAAGAATGTTGTATAATTCAATAACCGAGCAAAAAAGAACATATATAATATCTATATTATAAGACCCTGAGTGACAATGTCCAGCAGTCGATGATTCAGTCTCCTGTCAATGCGCTGAAGTGCGCAATTCAGCCTGTCGTTCCACCTTTCTAGCCGGAGATGGTAGCATTGACTGGAGAGGCCAGGCACCAGCTGAGTGCGGACACCATGGTGTATGGCGTCTGCGTCCTTCACCTGATGTGCTGCAGCAGGCAAGCCTAAGGCTTGAGGCCTAGTTCTCGCTACAACCGAGGCTATATAGTTCCTATGTCATCTTTCCTGTCACCAGACAAGGGTAACAGGCCTGCGGCAACTTACATCATCAAGATCCAATGGAGTCTTGTGATCGCAAGTGAAATGTACGAGAAAACCTCCCATGGTTATGCTGCACCAACGTCGATCTTTCTGAGTAGTAGACAGACTCCGATATCCCGACTGTCTCTTTCGACATTTCAGATGGCTCCTTCTCCCAACATCATGTACGGCTATTTAAACACCTCGGCCGGCTCCTCTGGCACCAGACCAGCTCCTCTGATCAATGACAAGTTCACTGAAGGAGTAGCCCAACAGTACCTGAAGTTGTTGGAATACAATTGTCTTCGTCTTTGTTGCGTAAAAAGAAATCTTACAAAGAAGTATGCACCTTCGGTTGCAACCCACACCCCCCAAACCCCCCGAGAGGCCGTGTGTTTGCACACAACGCAAACTTACCGGAAGTCTTCCATCTTTAGTGTTGGGTGTATTTTGTCCTGCCTATACTGAAGTACAATTATAAGATGGGTAAAGCAAGCCAGTAAAACCATAATGATATGGCATGTGAACATATGTCATTTTGACAACTTATTAATATATTTTTTTCAATTTGGCAACGAAGCAATAGATACATAAGCTGAACTCTATGTTCAACAAGTTGATTATATTTGGACCCACTCTGCCATCTATCCATCTATCAATCTATTTATTATCTACTTACTTAAGTGTTTCTTTGTTTATTTATTCATTTTATATTTATCTATCTATTTATCTGTCCACTTGTCTATCAAGCAATGCATTTATTTATTTATCATTAACTTTTTTGGGGTATTTATACAGTTTGTTTTCTTATGCTGCTAGTATTTAGGAGTAGCTTTCATTGATTCTATTGTATTTCGTTGTTCTATTGTGAAGGCCTTTCAATACCGTGAATGAGTGTTTTTGGCGATGGCCATCCCATATTAATTCGCATTCCCTGGACACTGTACATTGTAAGGTCTTAGTCCATTCCTAGATTATATTTCACCCCGACCTGTAGTTCTACCTTCCCAAAATTATTTGCCATATGAGTTGATGCAGAACGTTCATGTCCCAGGATTGTTGGTTCAACTTGTAATAAAGCACTGATCCCGTTAGCAGGCAGTGACAAGCCAAATCAAGTCACTTCAACCTGCCTCCTTTTTACACCCCCCCCCCCAACATACATTCCTCCATATACCTGTCTAGTAGTCTCTTAAACTTCACTAGTGTATCTGCCTCCACCACTAACTCAGGCAGTGCATTCCACGCACCAACCACTCTCTGAGTGAAAAACCTTCCTCTAATATCCCCCTTGAACTTCCCTCCCCTTACCATAAAGCCAGGTCCTCTTGCACTGAGCATTGGTGCCCTGGGGAAGAGGCGCTGGCTATCTACACTATCTATTCTTCTTGATATCTTGTAAACCTCTATCATGTCTCCTTTCATCGTCCTTCTCTCCAAAGATTAAAATCCTAGCTCCCTTAATCTCTGATCATAATCCATACTCGCAAAACCAGGCAGCATCCTGGTAAATCTCCTCTGTACCCTTTCCAATGCTTCCACATCTTTCCTATAGGGAGGCCACCAGAACTGGACACAGTACTTCAAGTGTGGCCTAGATAGAGTTTTATAGAGCTGCACCATTACATCGCGTCTCTTAAACTCTATCCCTCGACATATGAAAGCTAACACCACATAGGCTTTCTTAACTACCCTATCTACCTGTGAGGCAACTTTCAGGCGTCTGTAGACATGTACCCCCAAATCCCTCTGCTCTTCCACACTACCAAGTATCCTGCCATTTACTTTGTACTCTGCCTTGGAGTTTGTCCTTCCAAAGTGTACCACCTCACACTTCTCCGTGTTGAACTCCAGCTGCCACTTCTCAGCCCACTTCTGCATCCTATCAGTGCCTCTCTGCAATATTCGACAATCCTCTACATTATCTACAGCACCACCAAATTTTGTGTCGTCTGCAAACTTGCCAACCCACCCTTCTACCACAACATCCATGTCGTTAATAATATTCACGAAATTTAGAGTTTCCAGAACAGATCCTTGTGGGACACCACAAGTCATAACCTTCCAGACTGAATGTACTCCTTCCACATCGACTCTCTGCCTTCCGCAGGCAAGCCAATTCTGAATCTACCTGGCCAAAATTTCCTGGATCCCATGTCATCTGACTTTCTGAATAAACCTACTGTGTGAAACCTTGTCAAATGCCTTACTAAAATCCATGTAGATCACATCCACTACACTACCCTCATCTATATGCCTGGTCTCCTCCTCAAAGAACTCTATCAGGCTTGTTAGGCATGATCTTCCCTTCACAAAGCCATGCTGACTGTCCCTGATCAGACCACGATTCTCTAAATGCCCATAGATCCTATCTCTAAGAATCTTTTCCAACAGCTTTCCCAACACAGACTTAAGGCTCTCTGGTTTATAATTACCCGGACTATCCCAACTACCTTTTTTGAACAAGGGAACATCATTCGGTTCCCTCCAATCCTCCGGTACCATTCCCGTGGACAACGAGGACATAAAGATCCTTGCCAGAGGCTCAGCAATCTCTTCCCTCGTCTTGTGGAGCAGCCTGGGGAATATTCCATCAGGCCGCATGGACTTATCCGTCCTAATGTATTTTAACAACCTCAACACCTCCTCTCCCTTAATACCAACATGTTGCAGAAAATCAACCTTACTCATATTGTCCTCACCGTCATCAAGTTCCCTCTCATTGCTGAATAATGAAGAGAAGTAGTCATCTCACTCACTCACTTCCACAGCCTCAAGGCAGATCCTCCCAATTTTATCTCTAATCGGCCCTACCTTCACTCCTGTCATCCTTTTGTTCTTCACATAATTGAAGAATGCCTTGGGGTTTTCTTTTAACCTACTCGCCAAGGCCTTCTCATGCTCCCTTCTTGATCAGCTCCCTTCTCAGCACCTTCTGAAGCTCCTTTCTTGCTACCCTATATCCCTCAATAGACCCATCTGATCCTTCCTTCCTAATCCTCATGTATGCTTCCTTCTTCCACCTGACTAGATTTTCCATCTCTCTTGTCACCCATGGTTCCTTTATCCTACCATTCTCTATCTTCCTCACCGGGCCAAATTTATCCCTAACATCCTGCAAGAAATCTTTAAACATCGACCATATGTCCATACTACATTTCCCTACAAAACTATCATCCCAATTCACAACTGCAAGTTCTAGCCTTTTAGCCTCATAATTTGTTCCTCAATTAAAAATTTCCTGTCCTCTTTGATTCTATCCTTTTCCATGATAATGCTAAATGCTAGGGAGCGATGATTACTGCCCCTCCCCCGGATGCTCACCCACTGACAGGTGTGTGACCTGACCCGGTTTATTATCTAATACTAGATCTAATATGGCATTCCCCCAGTCTGCCTGTCAAAATAGTTTGACAGAAATCTGTCCTGGAAACACTTAACAAACTCTGCCCCATCTAAATCCTTGGAACTGATCAGGTGCCAATCAATATGAGGGAAGCTGAAGTCACCCATGTTAACAAACGTGTTATTTTAGCACCTTTCCAAAATCTGACTCCGAGTTTGCTCCTCGATATCTCTGCTGCTACCAGGGAGCATATAGAATAACCCCAGTAGAGTAACTGCTCCAATCCTCTTCCTGACTTCCACCCAGACTGAATGCTAATTCAGTATGAGAATCCTCTAAGAGGATCCTGCTACATTACCCACCATTTCTGTAGCTGTAATATTATCCCTGACCAGTAATGACACTCCTCCTCCCCTTCCCCCACCCTTATCCCTTTTAAAGCACTGAAACCCAGGAATATTGAGAATCTATCCCTGCCCTGGTGCCAGCCAAGTCTCTGTAATGTTAATCATAATTAACAAAATAAAACAATAATTAACAAAAATATTATGTTCATATATATAAAGTGTCACCAATCAGCAACAATGAATATATAATAGAGGCAGGTTTATTATAACAGATAAACAGTTATTAAACACTGCTTAAAAAAACCTAAAGTAAACAAAACGACTAACTTAACCGGAAGTCAGCTGAGGTGCAGCAGGTTGAACAGATCTTAAAGCGAGAATGCGAAAACAGTTAAAGCGGTAATGCAAAGACAGAAGTAGTAATTCAAAAGTCCGAACTTTTACCCAATCGCTTAGGAGAGACTTCTTGAAACGATTTAAATTCTTTCACGTCGTGTTACTGCTGTTCCCAGCTGCAGAATGCTTTTCCCGGAGGATTCACGATCGAAAGAAATAAACAGCTTAAAGACACTGACCTTTCTTTGGCGAAACGTTACCCAACCCTCTATTCTTCTGGCAGAACATAGCTGACGAATTCCTTCCAAATGAGAATCAAATAAGGTCGAACCTGCTTTACCGTCGAAATCAACTTTCCTCGATCTTTAACTTCCCGAACTTCAAATCTTCAGTCTCCAATGACTGGACTGGCAGAATTATGACAAAACTGCCGGCAATAACCTTTGACTTAAGGTAGTAAGTAAAACTCCACTTTTAAGTGAAACTGCGTCATAACATCGGAATATGCAGCAGCATGGAGTCACTACCAAATTCAACCATGGACAGCCCAAACCACAGGGTGTGTTCTCCTTTTATACAAGGTTGAAAAACTACCACATGACCTCTCACTGGCGGGAAAATTACGTCACTTCCCCATCACAAGTCCATTACCTCAACTCCAGTGCAGCTTCAATTGCATCACGGTCAACTGACAGGAACAAGCTACCCACAGGTACGTAACAATTGTTTATATATATTAATATATAAATATGAATATAAATATATTACTTAACAAAAATAAACAAAATAAAGTTTATGAATTACATATTGTAGTGTGCAATGCAAATTTTCTGGCGATACATTGAATGCGATGTGGCAGGAAGTTAAGAAACTTATGGCCTGAGGTAAGAAGCTGGTTCTCATATCAGTCTAGTTTTTATTCATTGGACTCTTCTGCCTGATGGTAGAATGTTAAGGAGGATGGTGGATGGAGGAGCGGGTTCCTTGATAATGCTGAGCGTTCTGCGTACACAACACTCCCAATAAATGTCAATGATGGTTTGGGGTGAGATCCCTATTACCCTCCAGACAATTTTTACTGTCCTTTGTAGAGACTTCCCGTCTGATGCTCTGCTGCTCCTATACCTAATGGACCTACAGATTTTCAGGATACACTCAATGGAGTTTCTGCAAAATTCAACTGACATGGAGGGGGAGTCTGTGTCTTTTTATACAGAGAGGAAAATTGAGGGACATGTTGAGGTCGTCTGTGAGGCGAACACTCAGGAAATTCGAGCACATCATGGAGGAGCCGTGTCTGCGAACACTGGGATTGTTCTTCTGAATTTCCTAAAGATCACAAACATTTACTTAAAACCAACTCGTACACTGGTTCTGCTTCCCCAACAGTACAATATCTGTTTACCAGATTTGAATGTTACATGTTTAATATATGCAGGCGGGCCAAAATTTCAAAGCTAATTGGCGATATGGATTACGAGGATGAAGTAGGTGGTTTTGAAATTGATCACCTCAAAATAAGGTTTAAAACCTTGAACTTTATTGATCTGGTGCAGCAGTGAATGACAATACAGATTCATAAAAATATAATTTAAAATATATTGAAATGCAAAAGTGAATGACGCTAACATCAAAGGCCGCAAAATTTATTTATTTTTGCTTATTAAAACAGCTAGTAACGGCAGTCATGGGAAACTTCAGTGCCTTCTTCAACTCCTCTCTAAACTTAGCCTGGGTTACCGCGTAAATGAAAGAATTCGTGCAGAAACTGACGTTTGAAAGCATGTTGGCGCACTCTTGGAGAAAGTAAAGAGGGTCTCCGAAATTGAATCCTGATATATAAGAACCACCTTTAATCTTCACGTATACAAAGTTAATGACATATGTAATCCACAGGAACAGAAAACTGGCGGAGATAGTGAAAAGTAATATCATGGATTTTTTACGCTTTTCCGTTTCCGCATCTTCGAGATTCTTCCCCTCTTTCTCACCCCGAAGTCCCCTGCGGACTCTGTTCGATACAAAAATGTATTTAATAGTCAGAACATTGAACAGCAGGATCAGAAGAAAAGGTATGCACGGTGTTAAAAGTTGGTCCAACCAATCATACGCTATCCAGAACGGTTCAGTGAAGAAACTTCGTTTATAATCACAAAACCAGGGCACGCCATCTATTATATACAAGGGCTGATACACAAAGTAATAGGGTACATTAATCACGGTGCCCAGAAAACATATAACAGATATAACTACAGCAGCACATTTCTCATTGCAATATCTCCTTTTCAGCTCCAGACAACAAATAGCGACAAACCGGTCGAACGTGAAAGCAACTGTCAACCACACCGAGCAATCCCAGCTAAAATAAATCAGCACCGTGCTGAGACTACAGGCGGGAGTGATGGAGAGCAAACTGTTCCCGAAAAAGATATCAGTGATTCTTTTCAGTATCACGGCAGTGACAATGACCAGCAGATCGGTCAGTGCCATTGCCAGCAGGTAATAAGTGACGCATTTGGAGAGACCGCATCTTCCACGTGATAGGACCACAACTGCTGCCAAGTTCGCTGTTAAGGGAACAAGAAGAATGGTTCGAGATTGAATGTTTGAAGTTTCAGTACAGATGGGAATTCATGAGATCACTTTATAAATGACATTATAAGGGTAAAAATGAAATTCACTCGAATAATTCCTAAAATTGAAGCGCGTTTTAAGGTAGGAGCTGGGCCCATGGGAGAGTATTGGAATTTTAGTTCTGTATCCTCGATTACAAGAAATGGAAGCAAGGGTTTATCGTTAAAAGTTCAGTATCATGTATACTTTGTTCATCAGCGTTACATTTATATTCATATCTGTTATTTTCTTCCTGTTGTTGAAAATCATATTGAATAGATCTATTTAAATTGCTTAATGTCTGTAATCAGTATTATCGTAAGATAGATGTCCGTTCTCCACTACAGAACCCTGCCTCTGGTGCCCCTCTCCCTTCCTTTTTATTCCGATTGTCCTTTTGCCTCTCCTATCAAATTCCCCCTTCTCCAGACTTTTAGCTGTTTTGCCCATCAGCTTCCGAGCCCTTCACTTGTGCCCTCCCTTCAACGGGTTTCACCTATCAACTAAATTCTTCCTGCCCTCCTCCCAGCTTGACCTATCTTCTTATCTTTTTTTTCCCTGTTCTGATGAAGGTATTCGGTCCGAAACGTCGACTGCTTATTCCTTTCCATAGATGCTACTTGGTGTGCTTCAATCGTCCAGCATTTAGCGTGTGTTGCATAAACCAAATATGTGAAATGTTACCGCAGCCTGGCAGACATATAATATATTATTTAAAGAGGCACCAAAACTAAATTGTGTTTCGATCTAGTATGGTACAGTCAAAAATATAGAGATTATACTTTGCTGTGAAACCCCTCCCTAATATAATTAATGCCAAATAGATGAAAGAATGAGCATATCGAACCTTTAAATCCATTGCAGTATATTACACTGGCATACAATTAATGTTTTGGACCTAGGAGCATTTCCCAATAAAATGGAAGACAAAAGTGAATTCATTAATTCTATACAGCACGAACTAGTTTACAATATAAAATTGTGTATTTGCTTTATATTGCTTGATGTGCAACAATGCATCGTAGCATCATTTCACGTTATCAGCTACATTTATATATCTATTACTGCTAATGATATATCATACAGTACACTATTAATGAAAGGTTAGACATTTAACGTGAGCAGATATATTCACATCACATTATTTTTTGAGATAACATCTGCAACATTTCAACTAGAAAACATAAATGGCTCAGAGAGTTGTCAAAGAATATCAGTTAGAATCACCATTGGACACTGATCTGTAAATACAGCAAGTTTGCCATATAGATTCTTAGTTGTAATTGTTCACTTACAACCAGCACTGCTGAAACGAAGCAGTCGAATTCGGTATCAAACATCTCTGGAATCACTATAAGCAAGGTACAGTGGAAGATTGAGGATACACAACTTACTGGGAAAACCAATGATGGCAAGAAAAGGATAGGAAATAGCAAATAGCAGTCCTCTTGCTGGGGCGTGCATTCTCTGTGCAAATGGTTCTAGATTCTGCTTTTCTCCAGCAGTTATACTTTGCTCGGGACTCCCCAGTGAGTCAATTATCTGTATGTTAGTAACGAGCCATAAGTAAACAATCAATGCTTTTCGTTGTGCTAATGATAGGACACAGGAGGGCTGATAGCTTCACAACATGGTCTGTCGTTCAACTCTAAATCTGGCCACCAACACTAATCCGGTTCGCAGCTTGTGGGCGGTACAGTCAGGAGTCTCATGCGATTCAATCACTTGTGTGTTCAAAGAGTGGCCAGAGCAAGTGCTTCTGTTTGTACCGAACTGTGCGATAGCAGAAAGGATAATTAAAAAACCGATTTATTTTAGTGCTCCGTAATGTATCGTGATCTTCAGTGCAGAGTATCGTTACTAGTCGCATCATGGAGTGACTAGGAAATACCAATATCCAAGAACAGAAGTTTCGACAAATTTTGTCGGGAACAGCGCAGTCCGTTACAGGAATAGCCCTCCTCATCATTGTGCAAATTTAGAAAGAGCGCCGCCACGTTAACGCAGCGTCCATTGTCAATAATCCCTACCAGCCAGACCATGATATCTTCTCGTTACTACAATCTGTCAGGAGACACAGGAGCTTTAAATGCCACGGCTTCGTAAACAGTTATTGCCCAACAATCATCAGTCTCCTGGAGCGCCGTGGATACCTTCACTCATTCATATCTGAACTGTTTCTTCAACCTATGCACTCACTTTCAAGGACTCCTCAACTCATTTTCTCAGCATTTCTTTCCTTTCTGTTATTAGTATTTGTGCGATTTGTCCTAATTTGCAAATTGCATGTCTTTCAGTCTTTGTTTATGTGTGGCTTTGCATAAATTCTATTGTGTTTCTTTATTTTTTCTGCATATGCTTGCAAGAAAATCCATCGCAAGGTGGTGTATGGTGACGTATACGTACTTTGATCATAAATATCCTTCTTACTTTGAACTTGGTTGTGCGTTGTGGAAAGCACCATAGTATGCACAATACAAATAATACATAACGACTTGGGGAACTAAGGATTTCATCTACAAATGAATTACGTAGAGATAAAGTGCACAAATCAAATATTGTAGGTCACAATGCAAACTATCCGATGATTCTTCGTATGCGATGTGGCAGGCAGTTCAGGAACTGAATGGCCGGAGGGAAGAAGCTTTTCACAATCCGCTTCTTGTTTTTATGCAAACACGAGGAAATCTGCAGATGTTGAAAATTCAAGCCGCACACCAAACACGAGGAAATCTTCAGTATATTCATCGTAGTTTCTTGCCTGATGGTTGAACGAGTGGAATCCTTAATAATAGTAAGGGCCTTGCGTACGTAAATGTCCCGATGAAAGTCTGTGATGGAAAGTAAGCTACCCCCTATTAACCCTCGGCTGTTCTCATAATCCTTTGTGGGGACTTCCTGTCCGATCGTATGGTGCTCCCATACCTGATGCACATGCAACCTTTCAGAACGCTCTCGTGTAACGGCTGTGCCTTTTTCTTCAGGGAAGTGATGTTGTCCATTATGTGAACTTGGTACGCTTTATGGAGAGCCTGGTGCACTTTACGAAGGATCTGTGTCTGCAAAGTCGGGAATGATTGTTCTATACCATCCTAACTTGCAGAGTCATTTATTTCATACGGAATCGTAGATCAGTTATAAGACCCCAGCTGTCGAATACCTATATACATACCTGCCTATATTTCAAAGCTGATTGGCGATGCGGAATGTAAGGATTGACGTAGGAAGTTTTCGATTGATAATCTCAGAATCAGAATCAGGTTTAATATACACACCACCCCATCAACATTACCATTCCCGTTTTCCTTCCTGATCAAATCGCCTTACCTGCCCATGATCTTCTTCCGGCACCCCTCTCCTTCCCTTTCTTTGATTGTCTTCTTCCCTTACCTTAACTATTGACACCTTCCCTCAGATTAACTATTCTCTTTCACCTATCAGCTTTCCAGCTTCTTATTTCAATCCTCTCCCTCTCTCGCTTTCTTCTACTACTTACCCCATGTATATTTTAACCCCTCTCCCCACGTTCTTGTCCTTTCTTCTCAATCTTTTGTCGGTCCTGATTAAAGTTCCCAGTCCAGAACGTCGACTGTTTACTTATTTTCATAGATGCTGCATGGTCTGCTGAGTTCCTCCAGCATTTTCTGTGTGTAGCATTATTTAAATCTCGTCTGGAATTTTAGCGTTACCTGGCAACTACTATGCAAAAAGGCACCAACGTATATTGTAATACGTTCCAGTAGGGGGCAGCTACAAAGACAGTAATTACACTTGCTGTGAAGCCCCTCTGTAATAAAATCATTGACAAATAGTATGGTAAAAATGAGTATATCGAGCCTTTAATTCTATTGCAGTTTATTATACTGAAATGAAGCTTATACAGACCAGGAACGGTACAGATCTCGAAGGGCCGATTGGTCGACCTCGGTAATACACCGGCGACGTCTTGTATTCTTTCAGATCGACCATTGAGTGTAAGACATCTCCCGTCAGAAATTTATTGTCGCTGCTGCCTCCAGCGTTGATTTAATGGAAAACAAGAGGATTATGTTCTTCTGCGGCGCACTTGCGTTGGATGACTTTTAAAATATATTTTATTAACCATTTTTCTGGGGCTATCTCAATTATATTTGCTTTGTGTGCAGTGTTCTGTGTGAGACTGCTACTGCGTCTTGCACCTTGGATCCAGTGGTACCTGATTTAACGGCAACGAATTTCCAGCTGGAACAGGAATCTAATTAATATTAGCCGGTTAGTAGATCAGAGATGGAACTTCCATCCAGCATCATTTGGCAGTAAATTTATCCTGGCATCAGTAAAGCTTCCGACTTCCACTCTGTCCCAGATTCCCACAAATGTAGAAAGGAGGACATGTCCTGAGTAACGACAGTTTAGGCACCGCCCTGTTTTTATTTTTACTCTGTCGATTTGTATCTGCCTTTGTCAAGTTCATGTTGTCTGTGAAACTGCATTAAGGCATTAACTCCTTTCTTCAGGAGAATGTCAACAAAATTACCGCTAATGTATGCCACCATTATGCAATAAGCAACCACCACCGTTTCATTGATTCTATTTTATTTCTTTGTTCTACTGTAAAAGTATTTCTATACTGTGAATTAGAATATTTTGCCACAGGAATGTTGCATTCCCTGTCAATGTCAAGATCTTGCTCCATTCTCAAGAAATGTTTCAAGTTGACGCCGTGATTCTTCTTTCCCCAAATTCAACTCAACATGAGTCTGTGCAGAACGTTGAGAACCTGGGATTGCTGGGTTAACTGGTGACAAGATAGTCGCACTCAAATTATCATTGATACTGTAAGCAGACAGTGATAACTCCTACATCGGTTGTTAGGCCCGAACGGTAGAATATCTGTATACATATCTCGGATGATATACACATACTATCTGCAAGCTGTCCTGTGTTGAAAGCCGGTGGCAGTGTGCATGGTGAGGATGACGTCGAAAATTTTCCTTCAGAAAATCAGAGTCAGGTATAAGACGTCGTGAAATTTATTGTTTTCCGGCAGCAGGTACATAAAAATAAAACTTAAAATTACAATATGTTAGAAGGGAAAAGTGAATAAATCATATATTACAGATAACGGAAACATATATAATTTTATCTTTTAAAACAGCTGATAACTACACGCATGGAATACTTCAGTACCTTCTTCAACTCCTTTCGGAATTTGCCTGGGTCACTGCGTAAATAAAATAATTCCTGCATAAACTCTGTAGTATGCACGGTTACATAAGAAAAACCTTTCGTTTGCACATATAAAAAATTAAAGACGTACGTAATTCTCAGAACTGAAAACTGGCTGAGGGGGTGAAAAGTAGTATAATGTGTTTTTTTTCCGATTTTCCATTCCTGCATCTTTGAGATTCTTCCCTCCATGCCCGAAGTCCCCTGCGAACCCTGTTGGACACGAAAATTTGCCTGATCGTCAGGATATTGAATAGCAGGATGAAAAGGAAATGGAGGCATGGTGATAAAAGGAAGTCCAACCAGTCTTACGTTATCCAGATTTGTTCAGTGAAGAAGCTGCGTTTAGTATTACAAAACCAGGGAACACCGTCAAGTATACACATCGGTTTGTACGTAAAGTAACAAGTTATGTTCGTCACTGTTGCCAGAAAACAGACAACAGATATAAGTACAGCAGCGTATTTCTGATTGCAAAGTTGCCTTTTTAGCTCCATGTAACAACGGGCGATAAAGAGGTCGAACCCGAAATATACTGTCAGCCACGCCGAGCAATCCTTGTTTGCATATATCAGCAGCGGGCTTAGACTACAGGTAGGAGTGATGGGGAGCAAACTGTTTGGGAATAGACACCTGTTATTCGATTCAGTGAGAACGACCCGCAGATCCGACACTGCCATTGCCACCGGGTAGTAAGTGAAGAGGTTGGAGAGACCGCACCTTTCTCGCTGCCGCCAAGTTCGCTGTTAAAGGAACAATAGAACGGTTAGAGGTTGAATGTTCGAGTCGTAGTATGGATGCGCAATCACAGGATGATTTTCACCCAATGATCACTTAGCACCAGCACCTCCCTTCCTTCCTTCCACCTGCAGCTCAACACATAGGTGAACAGAATACCACTGTTGCATCCCCGGTTGCATGCACCTCCCATTCACACCCCCGCATACAACCGCTATCGTCCCGATCTTCATCTCCACCAGCCCCCAACTTGCAAAAACTCGCCAGTCAATCTGTTCTCACCTTCACTACTGAGCAGGTGAGAAGGGCTCTACGGAAAGTGAACCGTAAGGTCCTGAAGGAGTTTTCTGAGCAGGTGTGTGGGGTATTCCAGCGCATTTTCAATCTGAGCATCAGCCTGGGAAGGGTTCCATTTGTGTGTAAAACATCATGTGTAGTCCCAGAACCTAAGAAGGGCAAATCAAATGTCTTGAATGACTACTGCCCAGTGACGCTAACCTCAAATATCATGAATAATAGAGAGGTTGGTTCTGTCTCACCTATCATATCCACCCTCGATTCCCTGCAAGTTGCCTATTGGACAATATTGGAGTCGGCGATACTGTCATCTACCAGCTAAACAAAGCCTGCTCCCACTTGGATGAGCAGGGCAGTACTGTGAGGATCATGTTTTGGGATTTCTCAAGTGCCTTCAATAGCATGCAGTTCTCATTGCCGGAGAGAAAACTCCGTTCAAGACAGGTTGGCACTTACATTGATAAAGAATTATCTGACTGGTAGACCACAGTTTCTGCGGCTTCAGAGCTGTGTATCAGACCTGGATATAAGCAATTAATGGGCCGCACAGGCGACTGTCTTGGCACCCCTCACGTATCCCTTCAAGGGCTAATGCAGAGATGTTTCAAGCAAGAGAGATGTTCACCTAGTTGGAGGTACATTGATCAGACTGTGTATCCGACTGTCCATACATGTATACAAAACAATTATGTGCACAGTCTTCGTGTTGGGCAATACCCTCCCATATTTCCCCTCTTTATAGCTTGTACGTTGCTAATAGAGCCAGAATACAAAGATCGTTACTCCCTTGGAAGCAATAAATAAATAAATAAATAGATAGCTAGATAGATAGATAGATAGATAGATAGATAGATAGATAGATAGATAGATAGATAGATAGATAGATAGATAGATAGATAGATAGATAGATAGATAGATAGATAGATAGATAGATAGATAGATAAATTAATAGATAAATGAACGGATAAATAAATAAATAAATAAATAAATAAATAAATGAATGAATGAATGAATGAATGAATGAATGAATGAATGAATGAATGAATAAATAAATACATACATACATATATACATATACATATATGACTTAGTGGTGAGAAGCCTACCCTTCATAAGTAATACTCATCTAGGGTTGGTATGATATGAGGTTCAACCAAACAGGAAAGTATAGCATATTCTAAATAAAAGCAACTCGATCTGAGTGAATGCTATGTAAATAGAAGCCGCAGCTCAAACTTCCCTCAAAGACCATTTCAAATGAACTGGCTAATTCAGGAGTATTGGCCCTTCTTCCTTTGAACCACAAATCTGCACAAAGCACTTCTTACATGATGCGTAGGATTAAGAGTTGGGCGTGATGTATTAGTATGGATAGAGGATCGTTTAACTTATGGAAAGAGAGTTGGGATACGTGATTGTTACTCTGGTTGGCTATCAGTGGGGAGCGGCGTTTGGCCTGTTACTGTTCATGATATACATTAATGATCTGGAAGAGGTAACTGTGTGTAGTGTATCTAAGTTTGCTGATGATACTAAATTGAGTGGACAAGCAAATTGTGCAGAAGATATGGAGAGTCTACAGAGAGATATACATATTGTTCAGTGAGTCTTCAAGGGTCTGGCAAATGGAGTACAATGTTGGCAAATGTGAGGTCATCCACTTTGGAAGGGAAGATGAAAGAGCAAATTATTATTTAAATGTTAAAAAATGCAGAATGATGCTGTGCAGAGGGACTTCAGTGTTCTTATGCATGAATCGCAATAGGTTGGTTTGCAAGTGCAGCAGCCTTTTAAGAAAGCAAATGGGATGTTGGCCTTCCTTGCTAGAGGGATTGAGTTTAAGAGCAGGGTGTTATGCTGCAACTGTAGAGGGTGGTGCTGAGGCTGCAGCTGGAGTACAGTGTGCAGTTCTGTTCTCCGTACTTGAGGAAGGATATACTGGTTTTGGAGGTGGTGCAGAGGACGTTCACTCGGTTGATTCTAGAGATAAGTGGTTAGACTATAAGGAGAGATTGTGTCGCCTGGTACAGTACTCACTGGAATTCAGAGTAATGAGAAGAGATAGACAATAGACAATAGGTGCAGAAGTAGACCATTCGGCCCTTCGAGCCTGCACCGCCATTTTGAGATCATGGCTGATCAATTCCTATTAATACCCGGTTACTGCCTTGTCCCCATATCCCTTGATTCCCCTATCCATAAGATACCTATCTAGCTCCTTCTTGAAAGCATCCAGCGAATTGGCCTCCACTACCTTCCGAGGCAGTGCATTCCAGACCCCCAAACTCTCTGGGAGAAGAAGTTTTTCCTTAACTCTGTCCAAAATGACCTACCCCTTATTCTCAAACCACGCCCTCTGGTACTGGACTCTCCCAGCATCTGGAACATATTTCCTGCCTCGATCTTGTCCAATCCCTTAATAATCTTATATGTTTCAAACAGATCCCCTCTCAATCTCCTTAATTCCAGCGTGTCTTACAGAATCTTATAGAAACATAAAATTACAAAAGGGATAGATGGAGTCAAGAAAGTTGTTTCTACTGTTTGGTAAGACTGGAACTAGGGGACATAGCCTCAAGATTTGGAGTTGATTTGAAACAAAGATGAGAAGAAACAGCTTTTCCAAGAGAGTGGTGAATCTGGGGAATTCTGTGCCCAATGAAGCAATGGACGCTACCTTAATAAATATATTTCAGACAAGTTTGGATAGATTTTTACATAGCAGGGGAATTAAATTTATGTGGGAAAAGCAGATAGGTGGAGACGAGTCCATGGCCTAATCAGTCATAATCTTATTTAATAGTGGAGCAGGCCTAACAGGCCAGATGGCTTACTACTGCACCTATTTCTTATGCTCTTACAATAGAGTGTCTCCTTCGGGTGTGATCCTCCGAATGTCTTCCCTTGTGCTCTGCTCAACAGCTCCTACCAAAAGACCCCAAACCGGACTACCGTCCTTCAGAAAACTCTTTCCCACAGCTCTTGGGAAACTTCTCTCAAATTCCAAAATTGGCTGACTCTCATTCCTGTGTGGGACAACATGGCTCCTTATCTTTAGCTGAACCGATAATACTTCTCCCATCAGAACACATTGCGTTTGCGGAAAAGTGTCGAAAAAAGATACCTCACAGGCCAGTAGTAGAAATGTTAACAGGAGCATTACATTTTCCCCCACCAAAAATGTTTGTTCTCATGTCTTATGGTCTTATAAAGAACAACTGACGCAGCACAGATCCCTACTTCATACAGCTAATCACTGGCCTCCAAATCAGTGAGATAACCATCTAATATACTCTCTCGCTTCGCCGAAGCCAAAGTTGACACCTGTTGTCTACTTCATACTGAGCTAACATTCTAGACTAGCCTACCATGTAGCACTTTGTAAAAGATCATGCTAAAGTCCATGTAGAATTTGTCCACGACTTTCCATTCATTGAACCTACTTAAAAAAATTCAAGATGGTTGTACATAACTCCTCCCCCCCCCCAAAATGGTTTCTCTCCTAAGTTTTTTCTTGAATCTTTTATATTCCTCAAGTGCCTCATTTGATCCTAACCGTCTATACTCTACTTTACCAGGGTCTAAACATTACTACACAACTAAGGACTCTTATAACTAAAGCCTTTCGCCAACTTAGAATATTAACCAGAGGTCCAGATCTATCCTTTTCTATAATTAACCGTAATGGATTAAAGATCACTAGGTCTAACATTTTACATTACGACCACTTCTGTCACCCACTCGTCCTCATTCTCCAAGAGGAGAATCAGTAACATGTAGTTGTTCCTTTTTTAAAAAAAAGTTTAATTGAATTTTCAATTGGATTATATAGAATAATAACTGCTCTCCCTCTTCCCTTAACCTTTCCCCCCGTAACATACCCTTACCTAAAAAACAGAAAAAAAAGAGTGAGAGGAGAGAGAGAGAGAGAGAGAGAGAGAGAGAGAGAGAGAGAGAGAGAGAGAGAGAGAGAGAGAGAGAGAGAGAGAGAGAGAGAGAGAGCGAGGAAGAACGGAAGAAAGAAAGAAAGAAAGAAAGAAAGAAAGAAAGAAAGAAAGAAAGAAAGAAAGAAAGAAAGAAAGAAAGAAAGAAAGAAAGAAAGAAAGAAAGAAAGAAAGAAAGAAAGAAAGAAAGAAAGAAAGAAAGAAAGAAAAAGAAGAAAGAATAATTGTCTCGATATTGGAAGGTCTCCACGTGCTCCATGGGATTGAAAATAAATTTAACATATGGATTTGTCAACATCTTTATCATCGGAGCACTTATATATAAAATCCTATCTTTTGTAACTAAGGCCGCCAAATATTCAAAAACGTATCATATTTATTCATTAAATTATAAACGTTTTTTTTCACGTGGAATACAGCTAATGATTTCATTCTTCCAACCATCCATACTTAAAAACGAATCCGAATTCCAAGTAACTGCAACAGCCTTTTTGGCTACAGCCAAAGCATTTTTTTAAATTCTTTTTGATATTTATTCAATTTGTTTCAGTTTTATCCCTTCAATATCACCTAATAAATCTAATATTGGGTTATGTGGAAGTTGTGTTCCAATAAAACTCTTAAATTTATCCAAAAAGCGTGAATTTTGGAACAAGACCAAGTAGAATGTAAGAAAGTATCAATTTCTTGATTACATCGAAAACATTGATCAGATAAGTTTGGTTTTAATATTTTTTTTGCGGTGTAATATATAATTGATGTAAAAATTATACAGTATTAATCTGAGTCGAACATTTATTGTATTTGTCATACTGTCTTGACCAACTTGTTTCAGCAATACTAATATTCAAATCCGCTTCCCTTTTTGGCCTTGACTTATGGATTCCTTGTTTAAGTGTCTGTTTTTGAATCAAATTATACATACAAAAAGTATTTCTAAAATTTTTCCTTTTTGAATTAAAGTTTCAAATTCATTATGTTTCGGCAATAACATCGTTTGACCCAGTTTATCTCTTAAGAAAGCCCTTAATTGAAAATAACAAAAAAGTGTTATTTGATACTTTATATTTATTCTTTAATTGTTCAAATAACATCAATATACCCCCTTTATAACAGTCTCCTATGCATCTAGTCCCTTTTTGCTACCAATTATATAAAAGTTGATTATCCATTGTAAAAGGAATAAGTCTATTTTGAATCAAAGGTCTCCTTGCTGATAAAGATTTCTTTATGTCATCATCAATATTTATCTTATTCCACAAATTAATCAAATGTTTTAATATAGGAGATTATTTTTTCCCGTATCCATTTAGATTCCCATTTATATATAACATCTTCCGATGTATTTTCTCCTATTTTATCTAATTCGATTCTAATCCATGCCGGTTTTTCTTCATCAAAAAAGTTGCAATAAATCTAAGGTGATTTGCTTTATAATAATTCTTAAAATTTGTAAGTTGTAACCAACGTAAATCAAATTTCCATGTCAATTTTCCAACGATATTCTTGACAACTTACCTTTCCAAATAAATTTCCTCACACATTTATTGAACTCTTGAAAAAAGTGCTGCGGTAATTGTATTGGTAGTGTTTGAAATAGATAGTGTAATTTAAGAAATCTATTCATTTTACAGTATTAAGTCTACCCAATAGTGTTATTGGTAACATCATCCATTTATCAAGATCTTCTTGAATTTTTTTCAATAGAGAAAAATAATTTAATTTATATATATTCTTATATCATTATCAACTCTTTTACCTAAATATTTTATACCATTCATTGGTCATCTAAATTGAGTTGCTAATCTCCTTTAGTAAGGGGTAAAATTTCACTTTTATCCCAGTTTACTTTATGCCCTGATACTTTCCTATATTCTCCCAGTCTAGAAGATAATTTACGCAACGAATACAATGAGCTTGTTAAATAAATCAAAACATCATCAGCAAACAAATTTATCTTACATTCCTCCCGATTAACTCTAAAGCCCTTAATATCTGAATTAGTCCTATTTAATTCAGCTAATTGTTCTATTGCTAATACAAATAAAGCAGGTGATAATGGACAACCTTGTCTAGTTGACCTTTTTAACTGGAATGATGTTGAAATTTGGCCATTTGTCACTACTTTAGCGTTGGGATTAGTAGTTAAGGTTTTAATCCAGTTTATAAGAAGTACTCCTAACTCATATTTTTCCAATACCTTAAATAAAAAATCCTATTCCAATCTATCAAATGCTTTTTCTGCATCCAAAGCTACTGCCACACTCAATTCTACCCCATTTTGTGCCAAATAAATTATACTAAGTAACCGAGTTACAATATCTGCCGATTGTCTTTTTTTTTATAAATGCTGTTTGATCCATATGTATTAATTTTGGTAAATATTTAGATAATCTCTTATATAAATTTGTTGCTATTATTTTATAATCCGTATTCAACAAATAAATAGGCCTATATGATGCTGGTTTTAAAGGGTCTATCTTTTTTTGGCAATACTATTAAAATCGCTGTTGAAAAAGATTCTGGAAGTTTATGTGTTCTTTCCGCTTGATGTATTAAGACCATAAAAGGAGAAATTAATAAATCTTTAAACTTTTTGTAAAATTCAGGCGGAAAACCATCATTACTCCATCAATAATGGAGATTAATTACTCTGAAGTGATCCTAAAGCTTCCTCAACCTTTTTTTAATTTAAAAGGCATATTTAATACCTTCTGTTTTTCCAAATTCAATTTTGGGAGAGTTATTTGTGATAAAAATCTTTCTATCTCATTAACAACATTTTGTGATTCCGATTGATATAATTCAGAGTAAAAACTTTTAAAGGCTTCGTTAATTTCTAAAGGTTTATAAGTAATTTTATTTGCACTTGTTCTAATTGCGTTTATCTTTTTGGAAGCTGTTCCGTTTTCAACTGCCAGGCAAGAATCTTGTGTGATTTCTCACCTAACTCATAATACCTCTGCTTAGTTCTCATAATTGCATTTTCTGTTCCATATGTCTGAAACGTATTATATTGTAGCTTCATATTGACAAGTTGTCTTCGTTTTTCTTCTGCCATATGCCTTTGAGATTCTTCTTCTAATTTTGTAATCTCTTTTTCCAATTGGTCTAGTTCTAAAATGTGTTCCTTCTTAATTTTAGAAGTATAACATTATCTGATGCTTCAAACATTGCTTCCCATAATAGAAATTTATCATCAACTGAATAAGAGTTTGTATCCAAAAAATTGAATCTGTTTTTTCATAAAATCACAAAAATCTTGATGTTTTAATAATATTGAGTTAATTCTCCATCGATAAGTCGAATCCTTATCCGTCATTATCATTTTCATTATTAAAGGAGAGTGATCTGACAATATTCTCTCTTTAAATTCCATAATTTTCACTCTATGCTGAATATTCGTTGATATTAAAAAAATCTATCCTTGAGTAAGTTTTATGTCTGTTTGAATAGAACGAATAATCTCTTGCTCTTGGATTAATTCTTCTCCATATGTCAATGAAATTTAACTCTGTCATCAATGGTAAAGTGAATTCTGCTACTTACAATTTTGTAACAACCTTGGTTGATCTATCTAAAGCTCTGTCTGGACAAAAGTTAAAGTATCCACCTATTAATATTTTATGATGTGTATCTGCCGAATTCAAAAAAGGTTTTGCAAGAGTTTCATTTGGTGCATAAATATTCCCAAGAGTCCATAATTTCGAAAAAGTTGTCAATGTATAATCACATATCTCCCCGCAGAATCAGTTATTTTATTTTGTACTTTAATTGGTAACGTTTCATTGACCAAAATTGCAACTCCCCTCGCTTTTGAATTAAATAATACTTCCCAGTCAAACTCTCTTTCATTTCTGATGTTCTATCTCTGTTAAATGTGTTTCCTGTAAAAGGCTATATCTACTTTCATTTTCTCAATATGTGTTAGAATTCTTTTTTTTTTCCCACCGGTCCAATAAGCCCATTAACATTAAAACTCGAAAGGTTCATTAAGTTAGTCATTATTTTTAACAAGATTACTCCGATCTATAACATTACTTGACATCTCAATTCTCATAATTCCTTGGGGAATCACTTTAAAATTCTCCATGTTGCTGTGAGTCTCCCCCCCCCCGCCCCCCAATCATCCAGTCAAAGAGAAAAAAATAAAAGAAAAATAGATAATAAAAAGTGAATAACGTAATATCCCGCTATTAATGCTGCGAGTGAGATAACCACAACATTACCCCACTTCATTTTGCAGGCCAAGTATATAGACATGATTACACACATTAATCCGGTAGTCGATCAGAAGTCCTTCCAGCTCCTCCGTAACACGCGCGCACACACACACACACACACACACACACACTCACACACACATATATCAGCTTTAATATCACTACTCCCGACTAATATTCCTCATACTTTTTCGTTTCTTCCCCTCTATCGTATAGTTAAGAATATATTTGTATATTCTTCCACCCTTAAAGATCCACCCAGTGTATTTCCCATACTTGTTTTCATCTTTAATCCACCTCGCTTCCTGTCTCCAGTGAAAATTCAAAGACTTATGTACAAATCTCTCCGCCTCCCGATAATCAGTAAAAAAAAATATATTTTTTCTTCAGGTAAAAAATTCTTCAACGTTGTAGGATGGCGCAATATAAATTGATAACCATTTTCGCATAGGACTGTTTTCACTGGGCTGAATTCCTTCTCTTCAAAAGTTCATAGCTTATGTCAGGGTAGAAAAGAACTCTGTTCCCTTTTATCATCAACAGCCCGTTTCTCTTTTTGGTACCTTGAACAGCCGCCTGTGGAATCCTTTCTTTGTCTTGATATCTTAAACATTTTATTAAAATTAATCTCGGATTTTGGTCGTGTTGTGGTTTTGGTCTTAAAGCTCTCTGTGCCCTTTCAATTTCAATTGACCCATTTTTTTCTTCCATTTGCAAAGTTTCCGGGAACCATCTTTGAAAAGAAATTATTGAATTCTCCCCGAATGGACTGTTTAGGTGCTGCACAACTCAATGGCATCAAAGACACTGGTCCTATGTAAACAATATCATTCAAAGCTTGCTCTATATAAAAGTATCAGCTGCTGTTTGTTAAATATAGACATGATAAATATAGATTAGAACTAGTGTAGATGAATCACTTCTATCATGTAAATTCAATGTTTATGAATTTACCTCCTTTTCCCCTCCCGACTCTCCCTACACCCTCTCCTCACACCCCTGTACACCCTGGACCATGTCTCCTCCCCTTCAACAAACGGCCGAAAATGCTTCCCTTTCCTCTTCTGTACCTTTAGATCCAAAGACCCCGCGACTTCCGTGCCTTTCATCAGCTGCGTGTTGTCATTTGTCAAGATGACCAGTAAGCATGTCGCTAGAGGGCCCCTGTATTTAATGTATGTGCGAAAGTTCCACATTGAAATCGTTTTCCCAAACTTCATGATAAGGACGTTCACCGTCACATAAAACGTAACGGAATGATTTCGACCCTCAGTGACTTCCATGTAAAGATGTTCACTACGATGTCGAACACAGTTAAATTACTTGTATTCTACCTGTTTTGCGCAAATGTTGTCCTTACATTGTGTAAAATACCGTTTGTGGGAGCTATGTTATTTGTTCTTTTAAGATATTCACTCTTGTGTGCAGGTTGTGACTATTATGTCGGTTGGAGGGAGAGGGGGAGGTATTCTTCCCCATGTAACTTCACCTCGATGATTTCTCTAGAATTATTGTGGGGAATGCGGAGGTGTGAATCAGATGCAACTTTATAGCTGGCGTCATTTGTGCTGATGTAAGAATGGCGATAAATTACTTGTCGTCCTGTGGATTTTGAAACCTCCGAGTGATGAATTAATCTGCTGTTAAATCCACATTAGAACGACAATTTGCTGAAGTGTCTCCGTGCGGAATTCTTATCAGAAATATTACCCCTATAAGGCTGCATTCACTGCTTGTTGGTTACAGGTACTGCCCTCATCGCTGTTTATGCCTGGTATAAATATTGGTGAGACTTAGCACATTGTTGTCGCGTGAATAAAATCAATACTGGTAAACAAGAAGTAGCTTTTTTATTTGATCAAACAAGATGCAGAAGGCATCACATGCAAACTCTTTCAGTCGAAAAGTCTGGCTGGTCAAACGTAGTGTTCGTTATGTATGGGCCAAACATCAAAGGACAGTTACATACTTACAATACTTTCTTTGAAACTGCACACAAACTTCACACTTCCCGCTTCGCACCCGCACCACAGACATTGACATGAATTGTAATCAGCATTGTCTAGTCTGGGATTCACAGCTCTTAGGAACTCAATGTTCAGAAATGCACTACAATTTAAAACCGCAATTTATGCTCAGATGTGAAGACTGGTAGCCGAAGTAATTTGATAAGTGTAAATGTGGTAAACCCAAAGATCGCTCTAACTCTGTTATTGGCAGATTTCTTCACCGACACAGAAATCTTCTTCTGCTGCGATGACACACAAATACCAGGATACTTGGCATTTTTTCTGGACATTGCCGCAGTGCTGTTCCCAGCCGAAGGATGGCACACACACACACACACACACACACACACACACACACACACACACACACACACACACACACACCATGTACTCTATTTCCTTCTTGGAGTTCTTTAAACCTCTTACACCCCATTCGCAGTAAAAAAAAAACAAACGCGCACATAAGCACCGATATACACACCCATACACACGCATCGTGCAAATATTGAATTATTTGCAATTTTCTCTGTGCACACTAGTCTTCCACATTGAACCCGTTTCACAAAATAATTTCTATCTGGTATGAACTCAGAAAAAGGGACAGAGAGAGCAGAGGACATTTGTAACAGCCAGAGGGCCGTGCTGACAAAGCAATAGACACTTGCGACAGAATGCAGGACAATTACTGGGAGATAAAAGAATAAGTGTTTCGGTCTGGTGCAGGGCAAATGCAATTTAAAATACGAGGGTCAATGTGCAAAATGCAAGGACGGTCTTATTGCCATAAAAATAATAAATACAGATCTGGATCCAGAACTGGCTTGCCCACAGAAGGGAAAGAGTTGTTGTTGACGGGTCAAATTCTGCATGGAGGTCGGTGACCAGTGGTGTCCCTCAGGGATCTGCTCTGGGACCCTTACTCTTCGTGATTTTTATAAATGACCTGGATGAGGAAGTGGAGGCATGGGTTAGCAAGATTGCTAATGACGCAAAAGTGTTGGAGGTCATGTGGATAATGTTGAGGGCTGTCAGCGGTTACAGAGGGATGTTGATAGGATGCAAAATTGGGTTGAGAACTGGCAGATGGAGTTCAATCCAGATATTTGTGAAGTGGTTCAGTTTGGTAGGTCAAATACGATGGCAGAATATTGTATTAATGGTACGAATCTTGGCAGTACGGGGATCAGAGAGAGTATGGAGAAGGGTCCATAGAACACTCAAAGTAACACTCAAGAGGACTCTGTGGTTAAGAAGGTATACAGCTTATTGGTCTTCATTAACCGTGGAATTGAATTTAAGAGCCGAGAGGTAATGTTGCAGTTATATAGGACCCTGGCGAGACTCCTCCTGGAATACTGCGATCAATTCTGGTCATTTCACTACAAGAAGGACGTGGAAGCCATAGAAAGGATGCAGAGCAGATTTAGAAGGAGGTAGCCTGGATTATGGAGCATGCCTCATGAAAACATGATGAGTGAACTCGGCCTTTTTTTCTTGGAGCGGTAGAGAATGAGAGGTAACATGATAGAGGTGTATCAGCTGATGAGAGGCATTGATCGTGTGGATAGTCAAAGGCTTTTTCCCAGGGCTGAAACGGTTGCCACAAAAGGACACAGGATTAAGGTGCTGAGGAGTAGCTACAGAGGAGATGTCAGGGGTAAGTTTATTTACTCAGAGAGTGGTGAATGTGTGGAATGGGCTGACGGCAATTGTGGTGGTGGTGGATAAAATAGGGTCTTTTAAGAGACTTTTGGATAGGTACATGAAGCTTAGAAAAATAGAGGGCTATGTGTAAGCCCAGTAATTTCTCAGGTAGGGATATGTTTGTCACAACTTTGAAGGCCGAAGGGTCTGTATTGTTCTGTAGGTTTTCTATGTTTCTAAAATGCAGAATTGAAGAGAGAGTGCGCGATGGCAGCAGTGGGAGAATCAGCAAAGTGCGTCTGAGGTAATGTGAGCGTCCTGATTTCGAACTCTAGGTAAATCTGGGACAGTGGGACTCGCTCTGCAGCTGTATGTCTGTAGTACAGTGTGAGAGTGTGGTTTTAATTCTTTACCTGTCAGTCTCTGGTACAGTGTGAGATTGTATGATTTAACTTGTACCTGTCATTCTCCGGTAGATTGTGACTGTGTGGATGCCTTCTCCGCCTGCTATTCATTGTGACATTGTGAGGGTGTGGGATTCATTCTCAAACCTTTGTGTCTCTGTTGTGGCGTGATTGGGTATTTATTTTACACCTGGTTATAGGTGGTATAGTATGAAAGTGTGGACATCAACCTCTGTCTGAGATTGTCTATTACAATAGGAGATTTCAGGAGGATTCATTTTTTACCTGTCAGCCTCTGTTATAGTATAAAGTGTGGGCTAATACTGTCCTGTCAATCTCTAGAACAGTGTACTAGACATGTACAGACTGAGGAGGGGAGGGGGAGGAGAAGGAAGGGGAGAGAAGGACATGGCGTGAAGCGGAAGGAGGAGGAGATGGGGATGGGGCGAGGTGAGGGGTAGGGAAGAGGTTAGCGAAGAGGGTAGGGAAGGGGGAAATTGGTGGAGGGAAAGGGTGTGAAAGGCGTGGGGGAGTAGGGGGAGAAGGGGAGTAGAGGAAAGGCGGGAGGTTGGGAAAGAGGGGGGGACGAGGGGAGGGGAAGTTAGGTGAGTGTGGTAATGAAGGAAGAGTTGGAGAGAGGGAGAAGGGGGAATGAGGGGAAGAAGGTGGAATGAGGGTGTGGGAAGAAGTCAGGGAGGGCGACAATGGCGGACAGAGAGAATGGGTGGGGTGTCAGGGAGGTTGTGGTGCAAGAGAGTGGGGAGTGTGGGAGGGGAGGGGTGAGGGAGTGAGCAGAGTGGGAGGGCAGAAATAGCAGAGAAGGAAAGAAGAGATGGGGGAGTGACGGAGGTGAATGTGTGGGTGGTGAGTGCAGAAAGAAGAGGAAGGAGCGAGAAAAGGGGAGTGGGGAGAGGGGTATAGGTTGGAGGAAGATGGGTGAGAGGGGTGGACAGGGATGCGGGAGACGGGAGAGGTGGACAGTTGGATGGGAGAAGTGGAGGGGGTGGAGGAGATCAGTGTGAATAGGGAAGGGTAGAATGGTGGAGAGAGGGGGAGGGAGAGGAAGACCGGGTGGAGTGGGGAGCGAGGGTTGAATGGGGGCATTTAGGGAGAATGGGGAAGGGGTGAGAGAAATGGGAATGGGATGCTGGGTAGAGGCTGGAAGGTGGATGCAGGAGATGGATGGAGGGTGTTGAGGAGAGGGGAAGGTTAGAAATGCGTGTTAAGAGGATGGAGTGGGAGAGGTTAGGCGGTGGGGTAATGCGCAGAGAGACAGGGGGCAAGAGTAAAAGTGGGAATGGGGAGGGTGAAGTTGGAGAAGGCAAAGCGCAAAGGTAGAGGGAAGTGAGACGAGAGGGGCTTGGAGATGGAAGGGGAGAGAGCGGAGAGGGGAATAGAGAGCATAGGTGGATATTGGGGAGGTGAGGATAGGGGAGGGGGAGTGGGTAGGGCGGTGAGAAGAATGGCTGAGGAGCGAGGTGAAGGGGAGAGGGGTAGAGTGGGAAGAGGAGGAGGAAAGAAGGGGTGAGTGGGAAGGTGAAGGGTGTCTGGGAGCTGAGGAGGGGGAGGGAGGGATTGTGGATGGGGAGATTGCGTGTGGGGGAGAGCGGGAGTGGGACGTAAAAACACGACGTGAATGGATATTCCACAACTTCCTCTATTTCTCTCTCTGTCTCTCTCTCTCTCTCTCTCTCTCTCTCACACACACACACACACACACACACACACCCGCACGCGCGCGCACACACACATATACAAACACACGCACGCACACACACAAAGCCACATGCGTGTATGCATTCTCGACTCTCCTCCGAGTACCAGCTTCCTCTCCATACATGCTAACATCGTTATCCCTGCATCCCTTCCTCTCTCTTACACTTAATGTAGTAGCGGCCTTGATCCTATCCCACAGAAAGTAATGGCTCTCCAAATGTATCACTTGATACCTGGTGGAAATGGCAGTGATGGATCTGATGATAGCTATTTTTGACCTCTTGTTGAAATGGAACTTCATGATATATTTCAAGATTTAGTTACTATAATTTATCGCCATATCCATATGCAGCTTTGTGATTTGCTTAGCAAGCAGCGGGAGCTGGAATACATGGTGCCAGAGGTTTTTTGCAAACAAGGGTTCTCAGACCAGCCAGAAGTTTTTGCAGACCTGCAACGCGAACTGGTGTTTCAATATTTCCAATCGTGGCCTGTGTTACAGTTTCAAGTAACAATAAATATATGAGTTAGGCAGCGGTTTTTATAGCCAATAACACGTTTATTAAACACTGAAAAACAATGCCCCCCTAAAGTAAACAAATGACTAACGTAACCGGAAATTCGCTGCTGTGCGGCAGCTTAAATAGTTCTCAAAGCAATGAAGCTTAAATAGTTCTTAAAGCGATGTTGCAAAAACAGTTCTTCAACGTAGTATTGCAAAAGCTCAAAATGCTCACAGTCCATTTAAGGGAGAGATTTTAAGACGATTTAAATTCTCTTTCACGTCGTGTTGCTTCAGTTCCCAAATCGAACTTTCCCCATTAAGAATTTACGTAGATGGATAAATGAAACGGCTTAAAGGCACTAACCTTTCCTTTACAGAACAGTTCACAATCATTTCTGCTATTTCACAGGGATTACCACGAGAACAGTCAACAAAATCCTTCCGAATAATAATCAAACAAAGTCGAACCTGTTGTACCGTCGAAATCGATTCTCCTCGATCTTTTAACTTCCGAACTCCGATCTTCACTCTGCACTGATTCTCAACTAGCAGTGTTATAAAGAAACTGCTGGCAAATACATTTTAAACTTTAGGCATTAAATAAAACTTCAACTTTCAACTAAACTGCGTCATAACATTAAATCACGCCGTGGCATGAAGTCAATATGGGAAATCCAGCAACAAACTGTCCCTCTTCATAGGGAGGGGTCCTCCTTTTATACCCTGTAAAAAAAAACTGTCACGTGACCTCTACTGGCGGGAAAATGACGTCACTCCACCATCACAAGTCCATTCCCTCAAGTCCAGTATAGATTCAACCCCAGTCACGTGATAAGGGTACCACTGTCACGTGTCACGGGTACGTAACACCTGCAAGAAATCTTCAGGGTGCAGATGTTAGACAACATGGTTGCTCACCAATGTCATCAACTGAAACATCAGGAGAGTCAGAAATATCGAGACAGTAGGCAATCTTTGGTGCTACCGTCGAAAGAAATCCTCTGCACTTGAGTGATCCTCTCTCACTCTCTCTTGAAGGTATGTGGCTGCCTGTCGGTCACGGAGTTCAGAAAAGTGATGTGTAATTTCATAACATCGAAACAATGAGCTGTAGGTTTCCTGCTCTTGTTTGTTGCAGCAGTGACCTCTTTTTCCGTCGCCAGTGAGAAAGAACCTATCGGAGACACTGAAGATTTGGGATGGACTTTAGTTGCAATTGCTTTCATGGTGGTGGGTGGGCAGGGGTCAGTGTGTTTGCTGGAGCAAGTGGGAGTGGAAGATGGTCTATGCCTTTTCTGCTGCTTTTGTATTAGATGGGGAGAGTGGGCTTGGGGTTCAAACATTTCAGTCACTCTTTCTTTTGTTTTTTTTTATTTCGTAGATGTCTGCGAGGAGTGAGGCTTTCAAGTTCTACACTATGCATTCTCTGATATTAAACTGATACATCGAACCATTGATTGCTATTTGGGTGATGGTCGGTTTACCTTTTAATCGACTTGTAGCCATTTGCTGTGAGAAGCTAAAGACAAAACATTGCACCGACAGGGCAGTGACTGCGATGTGAAGTTGAGAGAGTATCTCCGGCACTTCCCCTACAGAAATGTTATAACAGTTGGTGGCCTTTCCTAGGGTCGCAACTCGAAATGAAGTTTGCATACATTCCCTGCATGGGCCGCCTTCAATACATTTCATCGTACTTTGATTCCTTGTATCCCATGTTGTGGATTTCCATTTCTATCAACCTATTAATCAGATTGTTCATTAGCCAGTTGCTGATTCATTTTAATACTGGAAATGTCACAGCAGCAATTCTACTGCAGGTACTTAGTTTCTACACCAACACAATTACTTACATAGTTACTTAGATCAAATTCCGAGCAGAGTTGATGAACATGGTGTAACAGTCTCCTTATGTGATAATGAATTTCATTAAATCATGAAGGCAATCATTATAAATGCATAGATTTAAATAATCAGGTCTGTGATCTCTGGTGCTCTTTAAGTGAAATGGGGAGCCATGACTTTTCCATAAAAGATCTAAAAATCCACTCCTGGTCCTACACATCTTGACGAGTATCATTCCACAGATATTTCATGTCTGCAGGAACCTACACCTCAATAAGAAGAGAGAAAGACAGGGAGACAGAGGTGGAGACATGAAGCTCTATCTGTCTATTCCCATCCACTGCAGTTCATATTTTCCACACTCCCAGTTCCTGCCTGATTCTACTCACCCACTTCAGTTTTGTATTTGTTTATCACACTAATATCTGTCAAATCTCTTCATGTCCCAGGATAACCCCCTCTCTTTTTATTTCCTCTCTGTATATTTTTTCACCTAGACCCAGAGATTTCACACTTGTTATTTTCATGTCACTGACCATATATCAGCATCTTCCAACATAAACTATTTCAATTCTTTCGCATCACAAGGGCAACATTCCTGTTTCTCTTTGTAGCTCTTCTGATGTGTCTTCTACATCTCTTTTCTTCTGTTTCACCGATTCTTTCTGTCTCTGTCTGTTTCATTGATCCATATCTGAACTTCAGACATCGCCTTAACAAAAGAACCATGGAGGGAGGTGACCAAATTGGTCTTGAACAAAGGTAATTCACACTCAGTGGCCTTTGTGTCAAGTCCACCTGTGCACTTGCACGTTAAAGAAAATACTGCATCCAATCAGTAAATCATGTGGCAGCAACTCAGCAACATGTCAACTTGTCAATATGTTCAGTTGTTGTTCAAACCTGAACATTTGGCACAGAGAAGAAATGTTGTCTAAGTGTATTTGATTGTAGATTAATTTTGATGCCAGTCATGGTGGTTGGTGTATCTCAAACTGCCAATCTCCTGAGAGGCAGGTAGGTGGAGATGAGACAATGGCCAGATCAGGCAAGATCTTATTGAATGGCGGAGTTTGCTCGATTAGCCAGATGGCCTAGTCCTGCTCCTATTTCTTATGTTTCTTATGTAGATGTTGATTGGAAAAGAACACTGGCGGGGATGACAGCAGAGCAGCAATCACTGTAATTTCTGGAACCTGTTCAGAAGGCACAAGATTATATCTGTCCCAGAGAGCAAGAAGTGTTCTGAAGGAAAGATGACACAACCATAGCTAACAAGAAAGGTTAAAGCCAACATAAAGGCCAAAAAGAGGGCAAATAATATTCTAAAGATTAGTGGGAAGTTAGAGGATTGGGAAGATTTTAAAATTCAACGGAAGGCAAGTAAAAAGTCAATAAGGCAACTAAGGTATAAAAGTGAGCTAGCCAATAATATTGAAGAGGATAGCAAAAGTTTTTTCAGATATCGAAAGTGCAAACAGAGGCGAGAGCAGATAATGAATCACTGGAAAGGGATGCTGAGAGAAAGTAAAACAGAACAACGAAATAATGAATGAACTAAATAAGTATTTTGTTTGAGACTTCACTGTAAAGGATACGAGCGGTACGCTGTCAGGGGTCATAAAGAGTGTGAAGTTACCATATCTGGACAGAAGGTTTTGGAAAACTGACAGATCTGAAGGTGGATGAGTCACCTGAACCCGATGCTGTATACCCCAAGGTTCTGAAAGAGATGGCTGAAGAGTTGTGGAGGCATTAGTAATTATCTTTCAAGAATCATTGTATAATGGAATGATTCTGGGAGACGGCAAAATAGCAAATGTCATCCCACTCATGAAATAGGGAAAGAGGCAATAGAAAATAAACTATGGGCCTGTTAGTCTGACCCCAATGGTTGATAAGATGAAGTTGATTATTCAGGAAGAGATCTCAGGGTACTTGGAGGCACATGATAAAATGGGGCATAGACAGTATGGCTTCCTCAAGGGAAAATCTTGCCTGACAAATCTGTTGAAATTCCCTGAAAAGGTAACAAGCAGAGTAGACAAAGGAGAATTGGTCGTTCAGATGATTCCCTCTTTGGTGATTTACTCAAGCTGCGACGCAATTAACTTATTCACAAATACTTACAATGGCGAATTCGATGCTGTTGATATGTAGTGGAAGTTTTGAATATATCTGGCAGAATTATTAGATTATTGCCAAATATGTGAACTGATGTCCCAATGAAATCAAATGAAAGTCAAATAAAATTTGATTTGATACCCTCCGATATCCCTACTGTCTCCTTCGCCATTTCAGCTGGCTACTTCTTCCAACATCACGTACGGCGATTACAAAACCTCGGCCAGCTCCTCCGGCAGCAGTCCAGCTGCTCCGATCAATGAGAAGTTCACTGACGGAGTAGCCCTACAGTGCCCGAAGTTAGTGGAGTAGAATTGTCTTAGCTGCGTAAAAATAAATCTTACAAAGGAATATGCCACTTTGGTTGCACCCCCCAACTCCCCGAGAGTCCGTGTGTTTGCACACACCACCATCTTACCGGAATTCTTCCATCTTTAGTGTTGGGTGTATTTTGTCCTGCCTATACTGAAGTACAATTCTAAGAGGGGTCAAGCAAGGCAGTAAAACAATAATGATATGGCATGTGTACATGTCATTTTGACAACTTAATAATTTTTTTACCAATTTGTCATCAAAGCAATAGGTACATCAGCTGAACTCCATGTTCACCAAGTTGATTATATTTGGACACACACTGCCATCCATCCATTTATAAATCTATTTATTATCTATTTAGTTACATGTTCCTTTGTTTATTTATTTATTTTATATTTATCTACCTCTCTATATATCTGTCTACCTGTCTCTCAAGCAATGAATCTATTTATTTATTTACCATTAACTTATTTTATTCGTATTTGTACATTTTGTCTTCTTATGCTGCTAGTGTTTGTGAGAAGCTTTCATTGATTCCATTGTATTTCATTTTTCTATTATGAAGGCCCTTGAATACCATGAATGAGTGTATCTGGCGATGGCCATCTCATATTAATTCGCATTCCCTGGACATTGTGCATTGTAAAGTCTTAGTCAATTCCCAGGAACTATTTCACCACGACCTTTAGTTCTACCATCGCAAAATTATTTGCCATATGATTTGATGCAGAACGATCAGGTCCCAGGATTGTTGGTTTAACTGGTAACAAGGCACTGATCCCGTTTGCCGGCAGTGACAAGCCAAATCAAGTCACGTGAAGTTTATTGTCATTTAACTATATTCATCTATACCACCAAACGAGCCAACTTTCTCCGGACCATTGTGTAAAGTGTAGTATGTACAGCACACATTTGCCACTCAATAACTTAGAACACTACGAATTAGATCTATAAATAAAATATGCACAAATAAACAAAATAAATTTTATAAATTACACATCGTAGGGTGCAATGCAAATTTTCCGGCAATACTTTGAATGCGATGTGGCAGACAGTTCGGAAGCCTATGGCCTGAGGGAAGAAGCTGTTTCCCATATCAGTCTAGTTTTTATTGATTGGAGACTCCTGACTGATGGTCGTGTGTTAAGGACGATGCTGGATGGAGGAGTGGGATTCTTGATAATACTGAGCGTTCTGCGTACACAGCGTTCCCAATAAATGTCAGTGATGGTTGGGGGTGAGGCACCTATTATCCTCTAGGCAATTCTGACTATCCTTTCTTGGGACATCCCGTCTGCTGCTCTGCTGCTCCTATACCTAACGGAGATGCAGCTTTTCAGGATAATTCAGAGAGGTAAATTGAGTGACCTGTTGAGGTCGTCTGTGATTTGAACAGCCAGGAAATTGGTGCACTTCATGGAGGAGCCGTGTCTACGTAAACTGGGACTGTCCGTCTGAACTTCCTACAGTCAACAAACATTTCCTTAAAACCAACTCGTACACTGGTTCCTCGTCCCCAACTGTACAATACCTGTTTACCAGAATTGAGTGATACATGCTTAATATATGCAGGCCAGCGAAAATTTCAAATAGAATTGGGGATATGGATTGCGAGGATGACATCGGTGGTTTTGAAATTGATCATCTCAGAATCAGGTTTAAAGTGTTTTGAAACTTGTTGATTTGGTGCAGCAGTGCATTAAAATACATATTTATAAAAACTATAATTTAAAATACATTGAAAAGCAAAAGTGAACAAAGGCAGCAAAATTTATTCCATTTTGCTTCGTAAAACAGCTAGTAACTGCAGTCATGGGATACATCAGTATATTCTTCAACTCCACTCTGAAGTTAGCCTAGGTTACCGCATAAATGAAAGAATTTGTGCAGAAACTCAGGTTTGAAAGCATGTTCCCGCTCTCTTGCAGAATGTAGCGTGGGTCCACGAAATTGAATCCTGATATATAGGAACCACCTTTAATCTGCACGTATACAAAATTAATGACATATGTAATCCATAGCAGCAGAAAACTGACGGAGATAGTGAAAAGTAATATCATGGATCTTTTCCGCTTCTTGGTTTCTGCATCTTCGAGATTCTTCCCCTCTTTCTCACCTCGAAGCCCTCTGCGTCACGAGTGTCTAATGGTCAGAACATTGAACAGCAGGATCAGAATAAAAGGGATGCACGGCGTTAAAAGTTGGTCCAACCAATCATACGCTATCCAGAATGGTTCAGTGAAGAAACTTAGTTTATAATCACAAAACCAGGGCACACCATCTAGAATATACAAGGACAGATACACAAAATAATAGGGTACATTCATCATGGTTGCCAGAAAACAGACAACAGATATAACTACAGCTGCAGATTTCTCATTGCAATATCTCCTTTTCAGCTCCAGACAACAAATAGCGACAAACCGGTCGAATGTGAAAGCGACCGTCAACTACACCGAGAAGTTCCAGCTGAAATAAATTAGCACCGTGCTGAGACTACAAGCGGGAGTGCTGGAGAGTAAACTGTTCCCGAAAAAGATACCAGAGCCTCGATTCAGTATCACGGCAGTGACAATGACCAGCAGATCCGTCAGCACCATTGCCGTCAGGTAATATGTGACGCATTTGGAGAGACCGCATCTTCCCCGTGATAGGACCACAACTGCTGCCAAGCTCGCTTTAAGGGAACAAGAAGAACGGGTCAAGATTGAATGCTTGAAGTCTCATGACAGCCGGGAATTCATGAGATGACTTTATAAATGACGCTAATAATAAAATGACGTTAAAAATAAAATTCGCCCGAATGATTCCTAAAATTGCAGCACGGTATAAGGTAGGAATGGGTCGACTGGGCCCATGGGAATGTATTGGAGTTTAAGTTCTGTATCCTCGATTACGAGAAATGGAAACAAGCGTTTACTCTTAAAATTTCAGTGAATATGACCAACAACACAGTATCATGTATACTTTGTTCATCAGCGTACATCAATATTTATATCTGTTATTTTATTTCTGTCTTTGAAAAGTAAATAGAACAGATCTATTTAAATTCCTTCATGTCTGAAGTCAGTATTATCGTGAGATAGATGTCCCTGATCTAATGCAGAACCCTCTATCCCGTTTAATCTGGGTGCTGCGAAGAAAACAGCCAACCGCATCTTCAGGTATAAATGACGAAATGAAGTTTCTGAAGAAACTAACACGGGGATCACCGGAAATGGGACCGACGCTGCGCGTTTTTTTTTAAAGAAGCTCATTGACATGTTCGCTGGTTGGACACTCTACCACTCACATAGCTGATAATGTCAGCTCTGCATAAACAAAATATAATGGCGTCCTCTATTGTCACGATGAGGCCACATTCAGGTTTTATGAGCAACACCTTATATTGTATCTATGTAGTCTCCAACGCGATGGCATGAACATCGATTACTTGACTCTTCCCATTCCTGGTTCCTTCTCTTACATCATCTCCTTACCTGCCCACCTGCCTCTGGAACTCCTCTCCCTTCCTTTTTATTCCGATTGTCGTCTAGCCTCTCCTGTCAAATTCCCCCTTCTCCAGACTTTAAACTCATTTACCCATCATCTTCCGAGCACCTCACGTGCCCTACGTCCTCCAGCTTTCACCTATTACCCACCTTCTTCCTGCCCTCCTCCAATCTTGACCTAACTTCTCATCATTTTTTTTTTCCTGTCCTGATGAAGGTTTTCGGTCCGAAACGTAGACTGCTACCTTCTTTCCATAGATGCTACCTGGCATGCTCAGACCGTCCAGTATTTAGCTTGTGTTGCATAAACTAAATGTCTGGAATATTACCGCAGCCTGGCAGACTTACAAAATATTATTAAAAATGCATCAAAATTAAATTAAATTGCAATACGTTCCCGTAGGATAAAGCGACACAGATATGTGAAGTCCCTCCCTAATATAATTAAGGCCAAATGGAACAAAAAATGAGAATATCGAACTTTTAAATACATTGCTGTATATTAAACTGGCATGCAATTAATGTTTTGGACCTAAAGGAGTCCTTGGAGCATTTCACAATTAATTGGAAAAATTAATTAATTCTATATATCATGAATTAGTTTACAATATGAAATTGTGTATTTACGTTTTATTGGTTGATGTGCAACAATGCATGGTTGCATCGTAGCATCATCCACGTTACCAGATACATTTATATACCTATTACTGCTCATGTTAAATCATAGAGTACACTATTAAAGAAAGGTTAGACTTTTAACGTGAACAGATATATTCACATCGCATTATTTCTTGAGATAACATCTGCAACATTTCAACTAGAAAACATAAATGGCTCAGAGAGTTATCAAAGAATATCAGTTAGAATCACCATTGGACACTGATCTGTAAATATAGCAAGTTTGCCACCTAGATTCTTGGTTGCAATTGTTCACTTACAACCAGCGCTGCTGAAACGAAGCAGTGGAATTCGGTATCAAGCATCTCTGGAATCACTATAAACAAGGTACAGCAGATGATTCAGGATGCACAACTTACTGGGAAAACCAATGATGGCAAGAAAAGGATAGTAAATAGCAAATAGCAGTCCTCTTGCTGGGGTGTGCATTCTTTGCACAAATGGTTATAGTTTCTGCTTTTCTCCAGCTCTAATATTTTGCTCGGGACTCCCCAGAGAGTCAATCATCTGCATGTTGGTAACGAGCCAAAAGTAAACAATGAATGCTTTTCGTCGTGCTGATAACAGAACTCAGGAGGGCTGATAGCTTCACGACATGATCTCTCCATTAACTGTAAATCTGGCCACCATCACTCATCCGGTTCTCAGCTTGTGGGCGGTACAGTCAGGAGTTTCATGCGATTCAGTCACTTGTGTGTTCAAAGAGTGGCCGCAGCAAGTGCTTCCGTTAGTCCCGAACTCTGTGATAGTAGAAAGGATATTTAAAAAGACGATTTATTTTGTTGCTGCGTAATATCTCGTGATGTTTAGTGCAGAGTATCGTGACTAGTTGCATCTTGGAGTGACAAGGAAATACCCAAGAACAGAAGTGTCGGCAAATTGTTGCGGGAACATTGCAGTCCATAACAGGAATAGTCCTCCTCACGATTGTGCACCTTTCCAATGAGCAGTGTCCATCATCAATAACCCTTACCAGCGAGATAATTATATCTTCTCGCTACTACCATCTGTCAGGAGACACAGGAGCTTTAAATGCCTCAGCTTCATAAACAGCTATTGCCCGACAATCATCAGCCTTCTGAAGCTGCGTCGATAATTTCACTCATTCATATCTGAAATGATTCTTCAACCTATGCACTCCCTTTCAATTACTCCTTAACTCATTTTCTCAGCATTTATTTCAATTTTGTTATTAGTACTTGCGCGATTTGTCTTAATTTGCCAATTGCATGTCTTTCCGTCTTTGTTTCTGTGTGGTTTTACATATATTCTTTTTGTGTTTCTTTATTTTTGTTGCATATGCGTTCAAGAAAATCCATTGCAAGGTGGTATACGGTGACATATACGTACTTTGATCATAAATATCCTTCGTACTTTGAACTTGGTTGAGCGTTGTGGAAATTACCGTCGTATGCACAACCCATGTAACACATAACCACCCGGGGAACTAAGAATTTCATCTACAAATGAATTACGTGGAGACAAAGTGAACAAATCAAATATTGTAAACTGCAAACTATCTGGTGATGCTTCGAATGTGATGTAGCAGGAAGTTCAGAAACTTAATGGCCCGAGGGAAGACCCAAACCAGTTCTTGTTTTTTATGCAAATACGAGGAAATCCGCAGATGCTAGAAATACAAGAAACACACCAAACACGAGGAAGTCTGCAGTTTATGCATTGGAATCTCTTGTCTGGTGGTTGAACGAGTGGAATTTTTGATAATACTAAGGCCCTTGCGTATGCGAAGATCCCGATAAAAGTCAGTGATGGAAAGTCAGGAATCCCCTATTATCTTCTCCGCTGTTCTCATAATGCTTTGTAGGGACTTCCTGTTCGATGGTATGGTGCTCCCATACCTGATGGACATGTAACCTTTCAGAACGCTCTCAAGTAACGGCTGTGCCTTTTACTTCAAGAAAGTGATGTTGTCCATGATGTGAACTTGGTGCACTTTACGGGGAGCCTGGTGCACTTGACGGACGAGCCGTGTCTGCAAAGATGGGAATGATTGCTCCGTACCATTCCAAATTGCACAATCATTTATTTCACACGGGCTCGTACATCGGCTCTAAGACCCCAACTGTCCAATTCCTATATACATGCCTACCTAAATTTCAAATCTGATTGGCGATACGGATTGTACGGATTGACGTAGGAAGTTTTCGATTGATAATTTAAGAATCAGAATCAGGTTTAATATGTGCGCCCCCCATCAACATTCCCATTCCCATTCCCGTTTTCGTCTCTGATCAAATCGCCTTAACTGCCCATGATCTTCCTCCGACACTCTTCCACTTTCATTTCTTTGATTGTCTTCTTCCCTTACCGATCAGATTAACCCTTCTCCGGCCATTTATCTCTTTCAACTATCAGCTTTTCAGTTCGTTATTTCAATCCTCTCCTTCTCCTGCTTTTATCTACTAACTACCCCATCTATCTCTTATCCCATCTCCCCAGCTTCTTGTTCTTACTTCTAATCTTTGAGTCAGTCGTGATGAAGGGTCTCAGTCCAAAAGTCCGACAGTTTACTTATATTCATAGATGTTGCCTGGTATGCTGAGATCCTCCAGCATGTTGTGTGTGTAGCATAAATTAAATCTAGTCTGGAATTTCAGCGCTGCTTGGCAGAATTAGCAACTATTATCTAAAAAGGCATCAATATATATTGTAATACGTGCCAACAGGGCACAGCTCCAAAGATAGATACACTTGCTGTGAAGCTCCTCTGTAATAGAATCAATGACAAATAGTATGAAAAAATATCAGCATATCGAGCCTTTAAATCAATTGCAGAATATTATACTGAAATGAAGCTTGTACAGAACAGGAACAGTATAGATCTCGAAGGGCCGATTAGTCTACCTATATAATACCCCGGCGACTTCCTGTATTTTCTCAGATCGACCAGTGAGTGTAAGACATCTCCCGTCACAAATGAATTGTCAGTGCTGCCCTCCAGTGTTGATTGAATGGAAGACAAGAGGATTTTGTTCGACTGCGACGTAATTGCGTCAGATGACTTTTAAAATATATTTTAGCAACATTTTTGGGGCTATCTCAATGATATTTGCTGTGTGTGCTGTGTTCTGTGAGAGACTGTTGATACTGCGTTTTGCACCTTGGATCTAGTGGAACCCGGTTTAACCGCAACGAAATTTAAGCTCGAACTGGAACCAAATTAATATTAACCGGTCAGTAGATCAGAGATGGAACTTCCATCCAGCATCATTTGACGGTAAATTTATCCTAGCATTAGTGAAGCTTCGGACTCCCACTCTGGCCCAGATTCCCACAAAGGAGAAATGAGACATGTCCTGAGTAACGACCGTCACTTAATAATCACTTAGCACCAACACCTCCCTTCCTTCCCGTTCAACACATTATTGAAAAGGTTACCACTGTTGCATCCGCTCCATGTCACGCACCTGCGAATTGCACGCCTACATACAACCGGTATCTCCCCGATATTCATCTCCCCCAGCCCCCAACTTCAAACAAGTCCTCTGTCATCATGTACTCACCTTCACTACCGAGCAGGTGAGAAGAGCTCTACGAAAACTCAGTCACTGTAAAGTGAACCGCAGATTCCTGAAGGAATGTGCTAAGCAGGTGTGTGGGGCTTTCCATCGCAGTTTCAATCTGAACGTCAGCCTAGAAAGGGTTCCGCTATGTGTAAAACATCACGTGTAGTCCCAGCACCCACGAAGGGCCAATCAAATGTCTTGAATGACTACTGTCCAGTGACGCTTACCTCAAACATCTGGATAGATGCTGCCTGGCCTGCTGTGTTCTACCAGCATTTTGAGTGTGTTGTTTGAATTGCCAGCATCTGCAGATTTCCTCGTGTTTGCTGAATAATAGAGAGGTTGGTTCTGTCTCACCTGACATATCCACCCTCGATTCCCTGCAGTTGCCTATTGGAGCACATTGGAGTCGGCGATACTGTCATCTACCTGCTGAACAAAGCCTACACCCATTTGGATGAGCAGGGCAGTACTGTGAGTATCGTGTTTTGTGATTTTTCAAGTGTCTCTCAAGTGTCTGTGTGTCAGACAGAGTGGTCAGCAGCACTGGGGCTCCACAGGGGACTGTCCTTTCTCCCTTCCTCATCACCATCTACACCTTAGACTTCAACTACTACACAGACTCTTGCCATCTTCAGAAGTTTTCTGATGACTGCCATAGTTGGATGTATCAGCAAGGAAGATAAGGCAGAGTACAGGGCTCACATGGTGTGACCAAAATTATCTGCAGCTTAATGTGAAAAAGTCTAAGGAGCTGGCGGTGGACCTGAGGAGGGCTAAGGCACCGGTGACCCCAGTTTCCATCCAGGGGGTCAGTGTGGACATGATGGAGGATTACAAATACCTCGGGATACGAATTGACAATAAACTGGACTGGTCAAAGAACACCGCGGCTGTCTACAAGAAGGGTCAGAGCTGTCTCTATTTCCTGAGGAGCCTGAGGTCCTTTAACATCTGCCGGACGATGCTGAGGATGTTTGACGGATCTGTGGTGGCCAGCGCTATCATGTTTGTTGTTGTATATTGGGGCAGCAGGCTGAGGGTAGCAGACACCAACAGAATCAACGAACTCATTCGTAAGGCTAGTGATGTTGTGGGGGTGGAACTGGATTCTCTGACGCTGGTGTCTGAAAAGAGGATGCTGTCCAAGTTGCATGCCATCTTGGACAATGTCTCCCATCCATAATGTACTGTTTAGGCACAGGAGTACATTCAGCCAGAGACTCATTCCACCGAGATGCAACACTGAGCGTCATAGGAAGTCATTCCTACCTGTGGCAATCAAACTTTACAACTCCTCCCTCGGAGTGTCAGACACCATGAACCAATAGGCTGGTCCTGGACTAATTTCTACTGGGCATAATTTACATATTATTATTTAATTATTTATGGTTTTATATTGTTATATTTCTACGCTATTCTTTGTTGGTGCGTCTGTAACGAAACCCAATTTCCCTCGGGATCAATAAAGTATGTCTGTCTTTAACTGTCTGGTAAGAGTGGGCACCCTCACCTCTGCACTCTTGACCCTCAACACAGGAGCTCCCCACTGCGGCATCTTGAGCCCTCCACTTTACCGCTTATACACCTATGACCACGTTGCCATGCTCAGCTCCAATATGCTGCCCAACTTTGCAGATGACACAGCATTGATAGGCCTTATTTCCAACAATGATGAGACAGCCTACATAGTAGGTCAAAGCTCTGACATGCCAAGGAGACAACTTCTTTCTCAATGTTGAATAAATAAAGAGTTGATTGTGCATTACAGGTGGAATGGGGACAGGATAGCTCCTATTGAGATCAATGGGACTGTAGTTGAGAGGGTTGTATTTTAAAGTTCCTTATTATACACATCACTGAGGATCTGACCTGGACTGGACTGGGCTGTGTGGTGAAAAAAAAGCACACAGTGGCCCTTTCACCTCAGATATCTGATGAGGTTTGGAATGAGTCCCCAAATCCTCAGGAATTTCTACAGGGGCACCATCGAAAGAATCCTGATGGGTTGTGTTACCGCCTGGCATGGGAACTGTATTACCCTCAATTGCAGGGCACGGCAGAGAGTGTTGCGGAAAGCCCAGTACATCTGTGTATGTGAACCTTTCTCTATACAGGACATTTACAGTGTGCAGTTCTGGTCTCCATACTTGAGGAAGGATATACTGGCTTTGGAGGTGGTGCACAGGAGGTTCACCAGGTTGATTCCAGAGATGAGCGGGTTAGTCTACAAGGAGAGATTGAGTCACCTGGGATTGTATCTCACTGGAATTCAGAAGGATGAGAGGAGAACTTATAGAAACATAAAATTATAATAGGGATAGATTAGATAGAGTCAGGGAAGTTTTTTCTGCTGGTTGGTGGGACTAGAACTAAGGAATATAGCCTCAAGATTTGGAGTAGATTTGGAACAGAGATGAAGAGGAACTGCTTTCCCAGGAGAGTGGTGAATCTGGGGAATTCTCTGCCCAATGAACCAATGGACGCTACCTCAGCAAATATACCTAAGACAAGGTTAGACAGATTTTTGCATAGTAGGGGAATTAAAGATTATGGGGAAAAGCAGGTAGGTGGAGATGAGTCCATGACCCAATCATTCATAATCTTATTGAATGGTGGAGCAGGCTTGACAGGCCAGATGGCATACTCCTGCTGCTATTTCATATCGTCTTACAATACGGTGTCTCCTTTGGGTGTGATCCTCCAAATATCTTCCCTTGTGCTCTGCTCAACAACTCCTACCAAAAGACCCCAAACCGGACTACTGTCCTTCAGAAAACTCTTTTCCACAGCTCTTGGGAAACTTCTCTTACATCCCAAAATCCTGACTGGCTGACACACATTCCAGTGTGGGACAACATGGCTCCATATCTTTAGCTGAAGCCAAAACATTTCTTCCATCAGGTCACACTGGGTTTGCAGAAAACTGCCCGAAAAGTATACCTCACAGCAGAGTAATAGAAATCTTAACTGGAGCATTGCATTCTCCCCCACCAAAAATAGTCATGTCCTCATGACTTTGGAACTTAATATACCATTATAAATAACACAGTGTTCAAATGAATTTTGTCATTTCAGGACTCCCCATCGCTTTGTAAATGGAAGTAACATATTTCACCATGAGAAATGACACAACAGACTGTTTCGCAGGTGCATCCTTTGCCAGCCGAGCTGGGGATCTACTGACTTTCTGACTTCCTTATCTTCAGCCTCTACAGCTTCAGCCAACCCTTTCCTGTCCAGTGGAGAATGCTCTCTCTCGTCTATCACTCGTACCTTCTGTCAGTTCAGTTGCCCCTGTCCCACGACTCAATTCAGCTTCATTCATTTTAAGCAGGTGTTATTGAACATCTTCAAACTCCACTGCTGCTAGACGGTGAGACTTTTATTCGATAAGGATGTCCTTTGTCACTCCAGCTACTCCTCCAGGATGTAACTTTGCAGGTTTTGACTGGGTGTACCATATACCTCCTCGTTTATGCTCATCATTCTGCTTAGGAGAACTTGCACAGTCTCAAAAGCAGCTCTGAACACCTAGTGAATGAACAAGGTTTCTAAAAAATTATTTCCATTTCTCTTCTTGCATTCTCCATTCTCGCAATGGGAGTACAAGAATGAAAGCTTCAACTTTTCAACTAGATCCAAGCAAACCAACACTGGTGTGTCAATCGTCTCAGTTACTCCAACATCTGCTTCTGAAAACTCTAGTTTCAATGAAAAATAACCATCTTATGGGTGCACGTCAGTAATAACCCCTCAGCTCTCAAGGGCACTGAGTGGTGTCATTGCTAAATGCATCAAAAACCTGTTGTAAAAGCAGTTATAGAGCAAAGTAACTTGAGAACCTATGAAAAGCATGGCTCTCAAATAAACACCTTCAACCATATGGATACATCAGAGCTTGTTCCCACTAAACCTTCAGGAATAGCGTTTTGCACTTCAGTGCTTTCTTTGATACACTTATTAGAATGTATCCTCTCTGAGATGTCAGCCTTTTCCTTTACTGCGTCCATTCAGACTTTTGTTTCTTTTCTTCTCTGTTTGATTAACTGCTAACTTACTTTTCAAAGATATCCTAGATCATCATAGTTTTACTTAAAATCCCCATGCAGAAAATACAGATTGCTTCTCTAGTCAAGAGCCCTTTTCAGCATTATTTTGCCTTGTAAGTCCTACATGGATCAGGTTTCCTAACAAACGTGTCACATTTAGCTGAAACATTATCAGCTGTCCGTCAAATCAACTCAGCGCAAAGGTTTTCCACCTCATTTCCCAAAAGCTCTAACTCTGTGGCATCAGGGGTCACTTTAGCTGCAGAGGCAATCACTGAAGATATTACTCAGCTTCTGGAAATGTTCCACTTCGCAATCATGTTTGCTTCTTCTCTAACTTCCACAAGTAACTTGGTAAAAGAGGGAGGAGGACACATCTTGTGGATTACTGAAATACGTAGAGAAGTCACCTCAAGCTACACCGTGCCCTTCACAACTTGCTCCATCCTTCAGCAATTTCTCTCAGACAGTTGGATGTCCCCTTGATGGCATAAGCAGTGCAGCAATTTTTCCAACCTGAAAAGGTAGGCAGATAGCTTCTCTTTTATCTTTTGAAATGTGTGGCGAAATGTCATTATAAGATCAGCTGAACTTGCAGTACTGCCAGAAACGTCTTCCACTGCTTGTAAGTAATTAGCTGATGTGCCTAATAGATGGTCTGCCTTTAGGACCCTCACTATATCAGCTACTAGACATTTTTAAACATTTTTCATATTATATGAGCACTGCCATTCATACAGTGACTGAGATGTTCTCTTTCCCATCAGGTGTGGGCTTGACTCCAGAGAACACTCTCCGCCTACGATAAATTTGGCTCACTGCAGGTACACTTTCGGCATTTATCAACCAGTGATGTATTTGCTGAAACCAGCTCAGAATTTAAATCAACCTCTGAAGGACTATTAGGACTTTCAGTTCAGGCAACTCATCCCTCACTTTGCTGAAAAGAAAAAAAAAATTGTCTTTATGCACTCTCAGCTGCATAAAATATGTCTTTAAAATATGGTCTGCCCATGGCCCCACCTCTCCAAGCTCTCTTATCTTATCAAACAGTGTGACATTAGTTCACTGATAGCCTGGATGAACATGACATCTTTTCCCGCTGACTGGTCAAAATGACCTTCAACCAGCGTAACATTTCCGAATAATTTTACTGAACTCTGCACTCTGAGCAGCATTTCATCAGGGGTTTGAACATCATACCTGCTCAGAGCGCAGGCATTACTTGTGGATAACCGCTTTGATTTACACCTAACTTTGAAACCGTCGGCATCCACAACCGTGTAACTTAATTACGATACCTCACTATCACAAATAACAGTTTAAACACTGCTTAAACACAGAAATAAAATACACAATATAGTGCTTAATCAATCCTGAACCAACATTCTCACAACATCCAAAATCTTAATAGGCTCGATCTGTCCATTCACTTCCTCCCTCACCTCCATTCAGGGCTCCAAACAGTCCTTCGAGGTGAGTCAACACTTTACCTGCGAATCTGCTGGCGTGGTCTCATATGTCTGGTTCTCCCAATGTAGTTTCTGTATTGGTGACCCATTGTAATTTGGGGGTCCACTTCATTAAGCACCTCTGCTCCATCCACTAAAATAGGATCTTCCTGGTGGCTATACATTTTAATTCTGATTCCCATTCCCGTTCCGTCATGTAAGTCCATGGCTTCCTCCTGCCAAGATGAGCTCACCATCAGGGTGGAGAAGCAGCACTTCATATTCCATCAAAAAACTTCTTTCTCCCCCCTCCTCTCGTCTTGTATTCTCCAATCTGGCAATTCACTTCTTCTTACCTACCCATCGCTTCCCGTTGTATCACCATCTCCTTCCCTTTCTGCTATGGTCCACTCTCCTCTCCTGTCAGATTCCTTTTTCTCCAGCCCTTTACATTTCCCACCCATCAGCATTCATCTATCATCTTCTAGCTAAACTCCTTCCCTTCCCCTCCCCTCACCATTTGATTTGGGCATCATCCCCCTTCCTTTCAGTCCTAAAGAAAGTTCTTAGCCTATAAAATTGAGTTATTCATTTTCAAAGACCCTACCCGACCTGCAGAATTTTGGAAGTGTTGCCCAGACATGTAAGTACCTTCTGGATAAGCATGAATCGCCCAGGCACAGTAGGTTACAGACCATGTGCTGAACTAGTGGAGAGATATTGCAGATAGTCGGCATAGACATCAAAGTCTATCAGCTGCATAAACATTTGATTGTGAAAGTGCAGTGGAATCCTGGCACATAAAACCTCAGGTCGGACTGAAATGAAGTATAGAAAACTCAGGAGGATGGATTGATGTTAGACAAGGGGACGGAGGGTCAAATGATGAACAAAATCATCTTCATATAGGCACCAAATATCCATTCCTCCATCATCAAGTGCGTTACAACCAAGTACGTAAGTTATACTCCTCCCAAATGGGAAATTTGTGATCCATTGTGGCTAATATTAAAGGAAATTACCAACAGCTTGGTGAGGGTGGGAGTGTGCAATTGTCAACTTAAAGGTTAAGGGGTTCAGTGAGACAAAGAGAGCTAAGGGCCCAGCCAGCCAAAGTCCACGCAGGCAGTGATGGACTGTCTCTGCCAAGGCGCTGTGGAACAAAATATCGGCCCCTCTGTATTCCCCATAACATGTACGTCCACCAGAATGCATCTTCTGTACACCGCACTGCATCTATGCGGATCATCATGCCTGTCTTTACTGATTCTTCATCCCTTCATGAATTCCAAATCCCTTAATAACCCGTTGGCCTCTGTTTATTCACTGTGCCTCTTACATGGTTTTTATGAACAATAAAATTGTTATATTCGGAACAATGGGAATACAAGTAGTCAGGGCCAGAAACAAGCAAATGCATGCCGGTCTTCGTCTGATGAAGCACGGAGGGAGGACATCACATTACAGTTGTTCAGGCCGCACTTGGAGTATCGTGTACAGTTCTAGGCGCTATGCTATGGATTCATGAGATTAAACTTTGTGGGAACAGAAAGTATTCGGAAGTATTATGCTGGGCTTAGTGGGCTGGGGTATATACTGAGATATTGGAAAAACTGTCTGTTTCCCTTGCCGGAGGCTGAAAGGTGACATAATTGATAGGCACAATCTCTGGGTATCTTGCTTATCCAATTCATGTCCTACCACTGTCCAAATTTAGGGAGCATGGTTTAAGGTGTCAGGAAGGAATTAAAAGTGAATGTGAGGACTAAATATTTCAGATGAAGAATAGCTGGGATCTGGAATGAGTTACCTGAGCTGTAGGTAGAGTCAGGAACACACATCTTCTCTCTGTTCAACAATGCTCTCTCAAACCCTACCTACCATTCACTTTTGTATTCTGGCCTGGTTCAGTTCCCAGTCTCGAGCGGACTGGAATATACGTTGAGGATGCATGGATGTAATGCTCAGGCTCTGTAAGGCATTTCTCTGATTATTGTGAGCAGATTTGGGCCCGTTATCTACGAATGGATATGCTGGCCTTGGAGAGGTTGCTGAAGAAGTTCACAGGAATCATCCAGGGACTGAAAGCAGTTGATGGCTCTGGGCTTGTATTTGCTGGAGTTTAGATGAATGAGAGTGGATCACAATGAAACCTATCAAATATTGAAATTCTTAGATACAGTAGATATGGAGAGGATATTTCCAGTAGTGGGGACCAGAGGACCAGACGGCATAGTCTCGGAATACATGGTTGACCCTTTGAAAGAGAGGTGTGATGGAATTTATTTAGCCAGAGGGAGGCAAATCTATGGAATTCATTGTTATAGATGGCTGAGAAGGTCAAGTCGCTGTGTATATTCGAAACGGAGGTTAGTTAGGTTCTTGATTGGGAAGAGTGTTAAACCTTACGTTGAGAATGCAGGACAATATGACTGAATGAGATATTAATTGCAGCAAACTTATTGGCGTAATTCTGTTCTCATGTCTTAAGGTCTAAAAAAGAACAACTGACCCAGGACAGATACTTACTTCATTCAGCTATCACAGGCATCCAGATCAGTGCGAGAACCATCTAATACACTCTCTTGCTTCTCCTAAGCCAACGTTGACTCCAGTTGCCCTGTGCTAACATTCTGAACTAGCCTACCATGCAGCACTGTGTAAAGGGCCATGCTAAAGTCCATGTAGAGGTTGTCCACCGTTTCCCTTCAATGTACCTTCTTGAAAAACTTCAAGATGTTTGGACGTGACTCACCCACCCTCACTCCCACCGCCCAAATGGTTTCTCTCCTAAGTGTTTTTTTTTGAATCTTTTATATTCCTCAAAAGCCTTATTTGATTTTAACTGTCTATATTCTTCCTTACCAGGGTCTCAATATTACTACACAACTAAGGACTCTTATAACTAAAGCCTTTCTCCATCTTAGAAACTTAACCAGAGGACCATCGCTATCCTCCTCTATAATTAACTGTAATGGAAAAACGATCACTAGGTCTAACAGTTTCCACTACACTCACTTCGGTCACCCACCCATTCTAATTCCCCAAGAGGAGAATCGGTAACATGCTATCTCTAGTTGTTCATACTACATATTAAGTAAAGAAATTTTCCTGAACACTTTTCAACAAACTCTATACCATCTTGTCCTGTTACACTATGGGCGTCCCAGTCAACATGTTAAAAGTTAAAATCCCCTACCATCAGAAATGTATACATCTTGCAAATGTTTGCAATTTCTCTACAAATTTGTTCCTTTAATCCTATTTACGACTGGCAAGTCTATAATACAGTCCAAGTAATGTGATCATCCCTTTTAATTCCTCTGTTCCATCCAAATGGTCTCAGTAGACAAACACCTTATAATTACCGTCATGCGTTATTCCATGATGACGAATGCCTCTCCTCCCAATTTAATGACCCTCCATATCATGTCTAAAACAACATATTCCCGGAACATTGAACTGTCAGTCCCGAACTTCTTAAAATCAAATCTCAATAATGGCTGCAACATCGTAATTACACTCGCATAGCCACATTCTAAGTTCACCTGCTTTACTTACAAGAGACCCTACAATGAAATTGACACAACTCAGAACATTAGTCACACCTTTCCTAACCTTTCGGTTTCCATCTTTACTTGTAGATTTAATAATTACTTCTCCCAAATCCACTCCACTTGATGCCCAGCTATTCTGGTTTCTCTGTAAACTGTAACGCAGTAACTCTGGTCTGTTAACTACACCCACACCATGAGCAAACATTTCCAAAATGATATTGGACCCACCAGATTAGGCGCAAATTGTACCCTTTGTACGGGACCCACATGCTGTGACCCATAAAGTGATCCAAAGATATAAAACCTACCCTCCAGGACATTCTCCTTAGCCATGCGTTAAACTGCACTACCTTTCTATTTCATGCCTCACTAGCATGTGGTATGTATTGCGATCCTGAGATCACCAGCTTGTGTCAGGAGCCCTACAGGCCTGTGCACCTGTATTTGTTAATAGTGGTCTTATCTGGAGTCACTAAGCCCTTGTCCTTTCTGTTTAATCTTGCCAAGTTTATTCTGACTAGCATGGGTTTTCCATATATGGTACTATGATTATTTAAAGTGGACTCCCAATTAGCGCTTATTGCGGGGTCCTTGTTTTTCTAGAATGCTTCTTGTTGCTATGTCGCTCAGTCAGCCACTGAGAATCTGTTGGAATTCCAATGATTAAATTCTTGATTCTGTCTCTACATGGGAGTGTCTGTCTTTTCTCCACGCCTGGCTTCAATCTTAAATTATTACAGCTTGGAGCTGCTGAATTTTTAAGACCATAAATTTATGGCATTTGCCCATCAAGCCTGCTCCACAATTCACCACAGCTGATTTATTATCCCTCTCAATTACATTCTCCTGCCTCCCGTCCTGTAAACTTTACCACAGTTACTAATTTAGAACCTATCAAACTTCACTTCAATATACCTAACAATTTGGCCCTCACACCCGTCTTTGCAATGTATTGCACAGATTCATCACCCTCTGGCTAAACCAATTTCCTCCACATCTCTGTTATAAAGGGATGCCCTTGTAGGTTGAGGTTCTGATCTCTGGTCCTGCTGTCCCACTATAAGAAACAATATTAACTTTCCATAATGTTATTCACAGGATAGTTCTCGGGAGCTTTCGCTGCACTCTTTCCAATGACAGCTCGTATTTTCTCATTCAGGTAAGTCTGCATTGTTGTGTGTTGGGGAAAACATATCTAACAAATGTAAGAATTTTTCATTGGGAATGTGACAAATTCTATTGATGAGGACAAGGCAGCAGATTGTGAATACGAAGCTTGTAAATGTGGCACAGTCACAATCCTGTATAGCTAAGTATCGAACAACTGAGTGGCCAAGATATAGAAAACTCCCAACGTAGTGTAGGTTGGTGGGAATAACGCGCACTGGGAATGAAACAGAGTTAAGGGACATGGTGAGCCGAATGGCCTGTTTAGGTGCTGCACAACTCTATGGCTTCAAACACACTGCTCCTATGCAAACAACACCATCCAGGCTTGCTCTGTATAAAAATATCAGCTGGTGGTTGCTAAATATAGACATGTTAAATATAGATTAGAACTAGTTGTAGATGAATCACTTCTATCACGTAAATTCAATGTTGATGAATTTACTTCATATGCCCCTCCCCACTCTCCACACACCTTCTGATCACACCCTGTCCCCCTGAACACCCTCCCCCCTCCCCCCTCAACCAACGGCCGGAAATGCTACCCTTTCCTTTTCTGTACCGTTAGCTCCAGAGATCCCGCGATCTCCGTGTCCTTCATCAGCTGCGTGTTGTCATTCGTCAAAATGACCCGCAAGCATGTGGCCAGAGGGCCACTGTATTTAATGGATGTTTTCCCGAACGTACTCGTGAACTTCATGATAAGGACGTTCATCGACACGTAAAACATAACGGGATGATTTCGACCCTCAGTGACTACCATGTAAAGATGTTCACTACGATGCCGAAGACAATTAAATTACCTGTACTCTACCCGTTTTGTGCAAACGTTGTCCTTACACTGTGTAAAATACCGTCTCTGGAGACTATATCATTTCCTCTGTAAAGATATTCACTGTCGTGTGCATATTGTGGCTATTATGTCAGGGGCGGGGCGGGTGGGGTGATGGTTGAGGAGGCATTCTTCCCCGTCTATCTTCACCTCGATGATTTCTCAAGAATTATTATGGTTGGCTGCATGCTCATCCACTTACAGAAAGGTGGCACTGTAGGGACGGGTTGCTGGGAATGCAGAAGTGTGAATCAGATGCAAGTTTGTAGCTGGCGTCACTTGTGCTAATGTAAGAATGGCAATGAATTATTAGCCGTTCTGCGGATTTCGAAACTTTCGAGTGATGACACATGCACAGTCTCGCACACTGCCTCACACACACACACACACACACACACGCGCGCGCGCACATAAGCATGATATACACACCTATACACACGCATCGAACAAGTATTGAATTATTTGCAATTCTGTCTGTGCACACTATTCTTCCACATTGAACCTGTTTCACAGAATAATTTATACCGGGTCTGAACTCTGAGGACATGTTGTAACAGCCAGAGGCCCAGGCTGACAAAGCAATAGACATTTGAAACAGAATGCAGGACAATTTACTGGGAGATAAAGGCATAACTGCCTTGGTCCTGTGCAGGGCAAATGCACTGTCATATAAGAGGGTCAATGTGCAAAACGCAAAGCGGTCTTATTGCCATAAAAATAATAAAATACAGAACTGGATCCCCAACCGGTTTTCCCACAGAAGGAAAAGAGTGGTTGTAGACCGGTTATATTCTGCATGCATGTCGCTGTCCAGTGTTGTGCCGCAGGGATCTGTTTTGGCACACTTACTCTTAGTGATTTTTATAAATGACCTGGATGAGGAAGTGGTGGGATGGGTTAGTAAGTTTGCTGATGATGCAAAGGTTGGAGGTGTTGTGGATAATGTGGAGGGCTGTCAGGGGATACAGCGGGACATTGATAGTATACAAAACTGGGCAAGAAATGACAGATGGAGTTCAACCCAGATAAATGTGAAGTAGTTCAGTTTGGTACTTCAAATATAATGGCAGAATATAATATTAATTATACGATCTTGACAGTATGGAGGATCAGATGAATCTTGGAGTCCGAGTCCATAGGACGCTCAAAGCAATTGGGCAGGTGGACTCTGTGGTTAAGAAGGCATACAGTGTATTGGTCCTCATGAACCGTGGATTTGAATTTTAGAGCCGAAAGGTAATGTTGCAGTTATATAGGACCCTGGTCAGACTCCACTTGGAGTACTGTGATCAGTTCTGGTCATCTCACTATAGGAAGGACGAGGAAAACATAGAAAGCGTGCAGAAGAGATTTAGAAGGATGTTGCCTGGATTGGGGAGCATGCCATATGAAAACAGGATGAGTGAACTCGGCCTTTTTTCCTTGAGCGATAGAGGATGAGAGGTAACCTGATAGAGGTGTATAAGATGATGAGAGTCATTGATCGTGTGGATAGTCAGAGCCTTTTTTCCATGGGTGAAATGGTGGGGTGTAGGTACAGAGGAGATGTCAGGGGTAAGTGTTTTACACAGAGAGTGGTGGGTGTGTGGATTGGGCTGACGGCAATGGTGGTGGAGGCAGATAGGATCTTTTAAGAGACTTTTCGATAGGTACATGGAGCTTAAAAATTAGAGGGCTTTGTGTAAGCCTAGTAATTTCTCAGGGAGGGACATGTTTGGCACAACAATGAAGGCCGAAGGGTCTGTATTGTTCTGTAGGTTTTCTGTGTTTCTAAAATGCAGAATCGAAGAGAGAGCACGCGATAGCAGCACTGGGAGAATAAACAAAGGGAGTCTGAGGTAATGTGAGCGTCCTGATTTCAAACTCCAGGTAAATCTGGGACAGTGGGACTCGTTCCGTAGCTGTGAATCTCTAGGACAGTGTGAGAGTGTGGTTTTAATTCTGCAGCTGTCAGTATCTGGTACAGTGTGAAATTGTATGATTACCTTATTCCTTCAATTCTCCGGTAGTTTATGACTGTATGGATACCTTCTCCGCCTGCCATTCAGTGGGACATTGTAAGAGTGTGGGATTCATTCTGTACCTTTGTGTCTCTGTTGTGGCGTGATTGGGGATTTATTTGACACCCGGTTATAGCTGGTAGAGTATGAGAGTGTGGACATCAATCTCTATCTGAGATTGTCTATTACAATAGGAGATTTCAGGATTCATTCTTTAACTGTCAGCCTGCTATAGTATAAAGTGTGGGCTGTCAATCTCTAGTACAGTGTACTAGACATGTACAGACTGAGGGGGGAGGGAAGGAGAAGGAAGGGGAGGGGAGAGGAGCAGTAGGAGGGAAGGAGATGGAGTGAAGGGGAGGAAGGAGGGTGACGGGAGTAGGGAAGAGGAGATGGGGATGGAGAGAGGGGAGGGGTAGAGAAGAGGGTAGCGAAGATTGTAGGGAAGGGGAGATAGGAAGGTGGAGGGGACGATGGATAAAGGGGGAAGGTGAGGGGAAGGGGATAGGGGAAAGACGGAGAAGATTGAGGGGAGGGAATAAAAGGGAAGGAGAGGGGTGAATGAGGGGAGGGGAAATGGCTTGAAAGGAGTGGGGAAGTAGGGGGAGATGGGGAAGGGATAAAGGGGAGAGGGGATTAGAGATCATGGGGGAAGGGGAGGTTGGGAAAGAGTGGCGGAAGGAGGGGAGGGGAACTTAGGGGAGAGAGGGTGAATGAAGTGTGGGAGTGAGGGAGAAAGGGAGCGAGGGGAAAGAGGTGAAATGAGGGTGTGGGAAGGAGAGGGAGGGCGACAATGACGGGGAGAATGGTGAGGGGCATCAGGGTGGTTGCGGGGCAAGAGAGCGGGGGGAGTGGCGGAAAGGGGCGATAAAGGGAGTGCGGAGCTGGGGTAGAGGGTGGAGGTGGATGGGTGAGAGGTGTGGACAGGGATTCGGGAGTTGGGAGAGTTGGAGAAGGGTGGGGGAGAGATCAGAGTGGATAGAGGGAGTAGAATGCTGGAAAGACGGGGAAGGAAAGGAACAGAGGGTGCAGTGGGGAGGGAGAGGTAGAGTAAGTGTAGAGGTTGGAGAGATTGAGGGACGAAGGAGAGTGGGTGTGGAGGGAGGAGGAGAAGGGAGAGGAAAGAGAGGGTTAGAATCTAGATTGTGGTGAGGGGAAGGGAGGGGATGGGGAGATCAGTGGGGAAGGATAAAGGGTTAGAAGAGGGTAGAGGCGGCATTGAGGGGTGGGTGGAGGGAGTGAGGCGGGGGATGTAGTGGTTTGGGGAAGGAGGGAGAGAGAAGGAGAGGCGAAGTAAGCAAGGAAAGTATAGGCTGGGGTCAAAAAGGTGACGGAGCAGAGGCTGGTAGGGGGCAGGAAAGGTGGGGAAAAGGCGTTAGGGAAGGGAGGGGTAAATGGGAACATCCAGTGAGAAGGGGAAGAAGTGAGACAGGTTGGAACGGGGTGCGCGTTAGAGGCTGGATGGTGTGTGGGCGGAGGGAGTTGGGGTAGGGGGAAGGGTTGAGGGGCGTGTTAAAGGGAGGGCGTGGGGTGGTTCGGGGAGGGAGAGGGGGAGGGGATAGATGGGGCGGGTGAGGAGGGAGTGGGAGAGGGTGGATGGATAGATTCGCAGAGGCGGGAATGGTAGAGTGGGGTGATAGAGGAGGGCGAAGGTGGGAAGGGGAGAGTGGGAGGTGGATAGCGGTGGAGGGAGAGATGGGTACAGCGTAGAGGGTGGAGGGAAGAGGGGATGGGGTGGCGAGGGGGAGGATGAAGGAGACGGGGAGGGTGAAAAGGAGAGGGGGTAGGAGAATGGAGAGTTGGGGGAGGTGAGGTGGAGGAGGCAGAGGAATGGGGAGAGGAAGCTGTGAAGATAGGGATGGACTGGGGACACAGATGTGAGGGGAATGAGTGGTGAAGAGGGTGAGTAGGGAGAGAAGGGGAGAGGGAGACGGGGGCAGGGGAGAAAGTGGGAATGGGGAAGGTGAGGATGGAGCAGGGGAAGCGGAGATAGAGAGGCAAGTCAGAAGAGTGGGGGATGGAAGGGGACAACGCGGAAAGGGGAGTATAGAGCATGGGGGAAATTGGAGAGTTGCGGATAGTGGAGGGGTAGAGGGTAGGGCGGTGAGGAGAATGGCTGAGGGGAGAGGTGGAGGGGAGAGGGGCAGAGTGAGAAGGGGAGGGGGACAGAAGTGATGGATGGGAATGTGATGGGGCGTCTGGGATGTGTGGAGGGGGACTGGAGAGCGGGAGAGAGGGATGGGTGATGGGGAGTGTACGTGTGGGGGAGAGGGTGAGTGAGGGCTAAAAACATGAAGTTCTCTCTCACATTTCTCTCTCTCTCTCTCTCTTTCACATTTCTCTCTCTCTCTCTCTCTCTCTCGTCTCTCTCTCTCTCTCTCTCTCTCTCTCACACACACACACACACACACAGATCCACAAGAGTGTATGCATTCTGAACTCACCTGCCAGTCTTAGCTTCCTCTTCATACATGATAATAGTGCTAACCCTGCTTCCCTTCCTCTCTCACACTTAATGTAGTAGTGATCTTTATCCTATCCCACATCCCACAGAAAGTAATGGCTCTCCAAATGTATCACTTGCTACCTGGTGGAATTGGCAGTGATGGATCTGAAGACTGATATTTCTGACCTCTTGCTGAAATGGACCTGCATGATATATTTCCTGGTTTAGTTACTCTACCTTACCGCCAAATGCAGCTTTGTGATTTGCTTAGCAAGCAGCGAGAGCTGCATGGTGCCAAGTGCCATGGTTTTTGCAGACAAGGGTTCTCAGACCAGCCAGAAGTTGTTGAAGACCTGCGACGCGATCTGGTGTTTCGATATCTCCAGTTGTGTCCTGGGAGATATGAGGCTTCAGGGTGCAGATTGTAGACAACTTGGTTGGTCACCAATGTCACCAACTGAAACGTCAGGAGAATCTGAAATATCGAGAGAGTAGGCAATCTGTGGTGTACCGTCGGAAGAAATCCTTTGCACTTGAGTGATCCTCTCTCGCTCTCTGTTGATGGTATGTGAGACCCTGTCGGCACTTGAGTCAGATAGTTCAGAGATGTGATGTGTAATTTCATAACATGGAAGCAATGAGCTGTAGGTCCCCTGAACTCGTTTGTTGCAGGGAGTGACCTCTTTTTCCGTCGTCAGTGAGAAAGAACCTGTCTGAGATACTGAGGTTTTGCGATGGGATTGATTTTGTTTTTTGATGAACTCACTAGATCATGGCTTCTTTGGTGTCTTTGCAATTGCTTGCATCGTGGGGGGCAGGGGTCAGTGGGTTTACTGGAGCAAGTGAGGGTGGGGGATGGTCGATCCTTTTGCTGCTTGTGTATGAGAGGGGGAGGGTGGGCTTGGGGTTCAAACATTTCTGTCACTCACTCTTTGTTTTTTTTGTTTCGTGGATATCTGTGAGGAGTAAGACTTTCTGGCTGTACACTTCATGCGTTCTCTGATATTAAATTGAACCATTGAACCATTGATTGCTATCTGGGTGATGGTCGCTTTCATATTTGATCAATTTGTGGCCATTTGCAGTGAGAAGCTAAAGACAAAACATTGCACCGACAGAACAGTGACTGTGATGTGATGTTGAGAGAGTATCTCCGATATTTCCTCTACAGATATGTAGTAACAGTTGGTGGTGTTTCCTGGGTCGCATCTCGAAATGAAGTTTGTATACATTCCCGGCATGGGCCGCCTTCAATACATTTCATCGTATTTTAATTCCCTGTATCCCTTTCAATGTGATATTGCTGTTAATTATTTTGACAGCCAGGCAGATTGTCGTAGCCAGCTGAGTTTTCAGGAGACTGCAGGACCACAGTAATGGCGAGATTGACAGGGATCCAAGGATTGATAGCTGCAAGATGTCTATGGTTTTGCCTTTCAGTATAGCAGGCACTTTCATGTTGCTGTGGTTTTCGATTTCTATCAACGTATTAAACAAATTGCTCCTTAGTCAGCTGCTGATCCATTTTGATACTGGAAATATCAGAGCGACATTTCTACTGCAGGTACCCAGTTTCTACATCAACACAGTTACTTGTATCCTTACTTAGAGCAAATTCTGAGTAGAGTTGATGAGGGTGGTGTAACAGTCTCCTAACTGGATAATCAATTTAATTGAATCATAAAGGCAATCATTGTAAATGTATAGATTTAAATAATCTGTCTGTGATCTGTGGTGCTCTCTCAGTGAAATGGGGAGCCCCGACTTCTCCATGAAAGCTCTGACAATCCACTCCTGGTCGAACATATCTTGGCGAGTGTTATTCCGCAGATATTTGAGCAGGATATTGAATTGTGTAACGTAAGGGAAACAAATAGGGTAGTTATGGAAAATATGATGATTAAAGAAGAGGAAGTACTCGCACTTTAAATAATATAAAGGTGGATAAATCTCAGGGTTCTGATAGGATATTCGCTAGGACCTTGAGGGAAGTTAGTGTCGAAATAGCAGGGGCACGGACAGAAATATTTCGAATGTTATTAGAGACGGGGATGCTGCTGGAGGATTGGCGTATTGCTCATGTGGTTCCATTGTTTAAAAAGGGTTCTAAGCGTAAACCTAGCAATTATGGGCCAGTAAGTTTGACGTCAGTGGTGGTTAAATTAATGGAAAGTATTCATAGAGATGGTATATATAATTATCTGGATAGACAGGGTCTGATTAGGAACAGTCAACATGATATTTGTGCGTGGAAGATCATGATTAACAAATCTTATTACATTTTTTGAAGAGATTACTTGGAAAGTTGATGATGGTAAAGCAGTGGATGTTGTCTATATGGACTTCAGTAAAAGTTTGACAAGGTTCCGCACGGAAGGTTAGCTGGGAAGGTTCAATAGTTAGGTATTAATATTGAATCAGTAAAATGGCTGGATGGGAGATGCCAGAGAGTAGTGGTGGATAATTGTTTGTCAGGTTGGAGGCCGGTGACTAGTGGTGTGTCACAGGGATCTGTAGGGGGTCCAATGTTGTTTGTCATATACATTCATGATCAGGATGATGGGGTGGTAAATTGGATTAGTAAGTATGCAGATGATACTAGATATGTGGCGTTATAGATAATAAAGTAGGTTTTCAAAGCTTGCAGAGAGATTTAGGCCAGTTAGAAGAGTGGGCTGAAAGATGGCAGATGGAGTTTAATGCTGATAAGTTTGAGGTGCTGCACGTAAGTAGGACTAACCAAAATAGGACATACATGGTAAATGGCAGGGCATTGGAGAATGCAATAGAACAATGTGATCTAGGAATAACGGTGCATAGTTCCCTGAAGGTGGAATCTCATGTGGATAGGGTGGTGAAGAAAGCTTTTGGTATGCTGGCCTTTATAAATCAGAACATTTAGTATAGGAGTTGGGATATAATGTTAAAATTGTACAAGGCATTGGTGAGGCCAAATTTGGAGTATTGTGTACAGTTCTGGTCACCGAATTATAGGAAAGATGTCAACAAAATAGAGAGAGCACAGAGGAAATTTACCAGAATGTTACCTGGGTTTCAGCAGCTAAGTTACCGAGAAAGGTTGAACAAGACAGGTCATTCTTTGAAGAGAAGAAGGATGAGGGGGGGCTCGATAGAGGTATTTAAAATTATGAGGGGGATTGATAGATTTGACTTGGATAGGCGTTTTCCATTGAGAGTATGGGAGATTCAAACAAGAGGACATGAATTGAGAGGTAAGGGACAAAAGTTTAGGGATAACACGAGGAGGAACTTTTTTACTCATAGAGTGGTAGCTGTATGGCACGATCTTCCCGTAGAAGTGGTAGAGGCAGGTTCGATTGTGTCATAAAAATAGATAGGTATATGGGCAGGAAAGGAATGGAGGGTTATGGGATGAGTGCAGGTAGGTGGATTTAGGTGAAAGTAAGCGTTCGGCACGGACAAGAAGAGCCGGGATGGCCCGTTTCCGTGCTGTAATTGTTATATGGTTATATGGTTATAATTCATGTCAGCAGGGACCTACACCTCAATAAGAAGAGAGAAAGACAGGGAGACAGAGACAGAGACAGAAACATGAAGCTTTGTCTCTCTACTCCGAACTGCTGCAGTCCATATTTTCCACACTCCAGGCCCTTGCCTGTTTCTACTCACCAACTTCAGTTTTGTATTTGTTTATCACACTAATATCTCTCAAATCTCTTCATGTCCCAATGTAACCCTCTCCCCTGTTCTTCCCTCTCTGTATTTCCCTTCACTCAGACACGCAAAATTCACACCTGCTATTTCGAAATCACTGACCATATATCAGCATCTTCCAACAGAAACGCATTCAATTCTTCCGCCTCACACGGGTAACATTCCTGTTTCTCTTTGTCATCTGCCTCTCTTTTCTTCTGTTTCACAGATTCCTTCTGTCTCCGTCTGTTTCATTGATCCATCTTTGAAATTCAGCCTTCTACGTACAAAAGAATTATAGAGGGAGGGGCCCGAATTGGACTTGAATCAAGGTAATATACACTCAGAGACCTCTGTTTCAAGTACACCTGTACACCAGCTGAATAAGCAAATAGTGTATCAAATCAGCAAATCATGTGGCAGCAACTAAATGCGTAGAAGTATACAGACATGGTCAAGTGTTCAGTTGTTGTTCAAATTGAACATTGGCACAGAGAAGAAATGTGATCTAAATGACTTTGACTGTGGATTTCTTTTGATGCCACACTTGGTGGTTGGTGTATCTCAAACTGCCAATCTCCTGCGCGGCAGATAGGTGGAGGTGAGAACATGGCTAGATCAGCCATGACCTTTTGAATGGTGGAGCATTCTCGAGTGGTCAGATGGCCTACTCCTTCTCCTGTTAATTATGTTTCTTATGTAGCAGTTGATTGGAAAATAATACTGGCAGGGATGACAGCATAGCAGAAATAACTGTAATTTCTGGAACCAGTTCAGAATGCACTAGATTATATATGTCCCAAAGAGGAAGAAGTGTTCTAAAGGAAAGATGACACAACTATGGCTAAGACAAAACGTTAAAGCCAACGCAAAGGCCAAAGAGAGGGCATATCATCAAGTTAAAATTAGTGGGAAGTTAGAGCATTTGGAAGATTTTAAAAACCGACAGAAGGCAAGTAAAAAGTCAATGAGGTAAATAAGGTACAGAAGTAATCTAGCCAATAATATTGAAGAGGATAGCAAAAATTTCTTCAGGTATCTAAAGTGTAAAACAGAGGTGAGAATTGATATTTGGCCACTGGAAAGGAATGTTGAGAGAAAATAAAATGGGAAAAAGAAGTAAATAAGTAGTTTGCATCGGACTTCACTGTTAAAGACACTAGCAGTTTGGTGCAAGTTCCAGGTGTTAGGTATCATAAAGATGTAAAGTTACCATATCTGAACAGAAGATTTCGGGAAACTGACAGGTCTGAGGGCAGATGAGTCACCTCGACCAGATGGTGTACACACCAAGGTTCTGAAAGTGGTGGCTGAAGAGTTGTGGAGGCATTAGTAATGATCTTTAAAGAATCGTTAGATTCTGGAATGATTCTGGAAGAAAGGGAAGTTGCAAATGTCACCCCACTCATCAAGCAGGGAGAGAGGCCGAAGAAAGGAAACTATAGACCAGTTGGTCTGACCTCAGTGGCTGAGAAGATGAAGTTGATTATTAAAGAAGAGGTCTCAGGGTACCAGGAGGAATATGATAAAATAGTCCATAGACAGCATGTTTTCCTCAAGGCAAAATCTTGCCAGAAAAATCTGTTGGAATTCTTTGAAAAGGTAACAAGCAGAATAGACAAAGGAGAATCGGTTGATGTTGTGTACGGTGATTTTCAGAAGGCCTTTGAAAAAATGTCACACACAAGGCAGCTTGCAAATGACAAGCCTATGATATTACAGGAAAGCTTCTAATATAGATAAAACAATGACTGATTAGGAGGAGGCAAAGTGTGGAAATAAAAGGAGGCTTTTCTGACTGGCTGCAGGTGATAAGTCGTGTTCCATAGTGTTTGTGTTGGAACCAATTCTCCTCACCTTATATGTCAATTATTTGGATGATGGGATTGATGCCTTTGTTGCAAAGTTTACAGGTAATATGAAGACAGCCGGAGGGGCAGGTAGTTGTGAGGATGTACAGAGGCTGCAGAACGACTTACAGGTTAGGAGAATGAGCAAAGAAATGGCAGATGAAATGCAGTGTCGGGAAGTGTATGACCATGCCCTTTGTCGAAGAAGTGGTTGACTATTTTCTAAATGGAGAGAAATACTGAAAACTAAGATGCAGGATTTGTACAGGAGTTTCAGGAGTTTAATTTACAGGTTAGGTCTGTGGAGAAGAAAGCAAATGCAATGTTAGCGTTGATTTCAAGAGGACTAAAATATAAAAGCAAGGATGAAATGTTGAGACTTCATAAAGCATTGGCAGTATTGCGTGCAGTTTTGAGCCCATTATCTTAGAAAGGATGTGCTGAGATTGGAGAGGATTCAAAGGAGGTTCACGAAAATGATTCCAGCATTGAATGGCTATTGAGATGAAGAGCGTCTGAAGTCTCTGAGCTTGTATTCACTGGCATTCAGAAGAATGAGGGGTGACCACATTGAAACATTCCGACTGGTGACAGGCCTTGATAGAGTGGATGTGGAGAGGATGTTTCCTATGGTGGGAGAGTCAAAGATTAGAAGACACAGCCTCAGTATAGGGTACTGTTTTACAATGGAGATGAGGAGGATTTTCTTTATCCAGCATATGGTGAATCTGTCAAGTTATTTGCCACAGGCATCTGTGGAGGTCGTCTTTATGTATTTTTAAAGCAGAAGTTGATAGATTCTTGATTGGTCAAGGCATGAAGGGTACGGAGAGGACCTCAGTAGAAATTAGATCAGCCATGATGAAATGGCGGAGCAGACTCGATTGGCCTAATGGCCTAATTTTGCTGCTATATCTTATGCTGTAACTACTGAATTATAATCTGTCTAAATAAGATTTCTCTCTAAATCAGTTCACTAACACGTTCAGATGATTCTCTCTCAGGTGATTTACTCAAGGTGCTGACAGCAATGAATTTATTCCACAAATTCTTACAATGGCGAATTCATTGCTGTTGATATATTGTGGAACTTTTGAATATATCTGGCAGAATTATTAGATAATAGCCGAATATGTGAAGGGACGCCCCAATAAAATTAAACAAAAATCAAATCAAGATTAATGGTCATCCAAATCATACATAGATAAAGCAGAATAAGACAGCCTTTTTTCTGGGATATGGTATAAAACATTCAATAAGCAAGCAAACTTGAAAATGGTGAGTAATGTTCAAAAAGAATATTGTATAATTCAAGAATCGAGCAGTTATAAGACCCTGAGTGACAATGTCCGGCAGTCGATGGCCCAGTCTCCTGGCAATGCGCTGAAGTGAGCAATCCAGTCTGACATTCCACATCTCTAACACGGGAGGGCAGCACCGATTGGAGAGGCCATGCCCCAGCTGAGTGCGGATACCATGGTGCAGGTGTAGTGTTTCCGCGTCCTTTGCCTGGTGTGCAGCAGCAGGCAAGCCCGAGGCTTGTCTATTTCCCGCGACAATCGAGGCTACAAAGATCCCATGTCATCTTTCCCGCCGCCAGACAAGGGGAACAGGCCTGCGGAAACTGACAATACCTGTATCAAGAGCCAACAGTGTATTGTGATAGCAAGTGAAATATACGAGATAACCTCGATGGTAATGCTGCACCAACGTCGATGTTTCTGAGTAGTAGACAGCAAGGTCTGCTCCGACGTTCCCGCAGAACCCTCCGATATCCCGACTGTCTCCTTCGACATTCCTGCTGGCTCCTTCTCCCAAAATCACGGCCGACCATTTCAACACCTTTGCCGGCTCCTCCAGCACCAGTCCAGCTACTCCGATCAATGAGAAATTCACTGATGGAGTAGCCCAACAGTACCTGAAGTTCTTGGAGTAGAATTGCTTTTGTAGTGTGAAAAGAAATCTTACTAAGAAAGATGCACATTTTGTTGCTCCCCCACCTCCCCGAGAGGCCGTGTGTTTGTACACACCGCCATCTTACCGTAAGTCTTCCATCTTTTGTGTTTAGTTTATTTTAACCTGCCTATACTGAAGTAGAATTATAAGAGGGGTAAAGCAAGTCAGTAAAACAGTAATGATATGGCATGTGAATATATGTCAATTTCACAAGTGCAAACATTTGAAATTGCAATTTTTTTATTTTGCAATTTGTCACCAAAGGAATAGGTACATGAGCTGAACTCTATGTTCAACAAGTTGATTATATTTGGACCCACACTGCGATCTAACCAACTACCTATCTATTTATTATCTATTTAGTTACGTGTTTCTTTGTTTGTTTATTTATTTATTTACTTAATTTAAATTTATCTACCTATCTTCTGTCCACTTGTCTATCAAGCTATGAATCTACTGATTTATATACTATTTTTTTGTATTTGTACAGTTTGTCGTCTTAAGCTGCTATTGTATGTGAGTAGTTTTCATTGATTCTATTGTATTTCATTGTTCTATCGTGAAGGCCCTTGAATACCGTGAATGAGTGTATTTGGCGATGGCCATCTCATATTAATTAGCATTCCATGGACATTGTCCATTGTAAGGTCTTAGTCCATTCCCAGGAAATTTTTCACCACGACCTGTAGTTCTACCTTCCCAAAATTATTCGCCATATGTGTTGATTCAGAGCGTTCAGATCCCGGGACTGTTGTTTTAACTGGTAACAAAGCAGTGACCCCGTCAGCAGGCAGTGAGAAACCACATCAAGTCACGAGAAGTTTATTGTCATTTAACTGTGTACATATGTACCACCAAACGAGCTAACTTTTCCGGAACCATTGTGTAAAGTATAATATGTACAACACACATATACCACTCAATAACTTAAAAACATTACCAATTAAATCTAGAATTGAAAGTTGCACAGATAAACAAAATAAACTTATAATGTAAATATTTTAGGCACAGTGCAAATTTTCCGGTGATACTTTGAATGCGACGTGGCGGGAAGTCTAGAGACCTATGGCCTGAGGGAGGAAGCTGTTTCCCATCTCATTTTAGTTTTTATTCATTGGAGTCTCCTGCCTGATGGTAGAATGTTAAGGAGGATGCTGGATGGTGGAGTGGGATGCTTGATAATACGGAGCATTCTGCGTACACAGCACTCCCAATAAATGTTAATGATGGTTGTGGGTGAGACCCCTATTATCCTCAGGGCAATTCTTACTATCCTTCCCGTCTGATGTTCTGGTGCTCCTATACCCTATGGAGATGCAAATTTTCAGGATGCTCTCAATGGTGGTTCTGTAAAATACAATTGAGATGGACGGGGAGTGTGTGTCTTTTTATTTAGAGAGGAAAACTGGGGGACATGTTGAGGTCGTCCATGACCTATACACCATGAAAATTGGTGCGCTTCATGGACGAGCGATGTCAGCGAAGACTGGGTTGGTTCTTCAGCACCTTCCAAAAGTCCACAAACATTTACATAAAAACAAATCGTACACTGGGTTTAAGTCTCCAACTGTCCAACTGTACAATTCCTGTATATCAGCTGTGAATGATATATGCTTAATATATACAGGCCGGCCAAAATTTCAAAGCCAGTTGTCAATATGGATTGCATGGATTACGTAGATGATTTTGAAATAGATCATCTCTGAATCACGTTTAAAATGTCTTGAAATTTGTTGACTTGGTGCAGCAGTGCATCACAATACATATTTATAAAAACTGTAATTTAAAATACATTGAAAAGCAAAAGTGAATTACGCAAACATCAAAGGCAGCAGAATTTATTCATTTTTGCTTGGTAAAACAGTTAGTAACTGCAGTCACGGGATACTTCAGTGTTTTCTTCAACTCCTCTCTGAAGTGAGCCTGGGTTACCGCGTAAATGAAAGAATTCGTGCAGAAACTCAGGTTTGAAAGCATGTTGCCGCTCTCTTGGAGAATGTAGCGTGGGTCCCCGAAATTGAATCCAGACATATAAGAACCGCCTGTAACCTGCACGTATACAAAATTAATGACATATGTAGTCCACAGGAACAGAAAACTGACGGAGATAGTGAAAAGTAATATCATGGATTTTTTCCGCTTTTCCATTTCTACATCTTCGAGATCCTTCCCCTCTTTCTCACCCCGAAGTCCCCTGCGGACTCTGTTCGATAACAGAATATGTCTAATGGTCAGAACATTGAACAGCAGGATCAGAAGAAAAGGGATGCACGGCGTTAAAAGGTGGTCAAACCAATCATACGCTATCCAGACTGGTTCAGTGAAGTAACTTAGTTTATATACACAAAACCAGGGCACGCCATCTGCTATATACAAGGGCTGATACACAAAGTAATAGGGTACATTCTTCACGGTTGCCAGAAAACAGACAACAGATATAATTACAGCAGCAGATTTCTCATTGCAATGTCTCCTTCTCAGCTCCAGACAACAAATAGCGACAAACCGATCGAACGTGAAAGCGACCGTCAACCACTCCGAGCAATCCCAGCTGAAATAAATCAGAACCGTAACGAGAGTACAGGCTGGAGTGGTGGAGAGCAAGCTGTTAACGAAAAAAATACCGTTTATTCGATTCAGTATCACGGCAGTAACAATGACCAGCAGATCCGTCACCGCCATTGCCACCAGGTAATAAGTGACGCATTTGGAGAGACCGCATCTTCCCCGTGATAGGACCACAACTGATGCCAAGCTCGCTGTAAAGGGAACAATAAGATCGGTTCAAGATTGAATGTTTGAAATCTCAGTACAGATGGGAATTGATGAGCTGACATTACAAATGACGCGAAAAGGGTAAAACTGAAATTCTCTCGAATGATTCCTAAAATTGCAGCACCATATAAGGTAGGAATGGGTCGACTGGGTCCATGGAAGGGTATTGGATTTTTAGTTCTGTCTCCTCTATTACGAGAAATGTAAGCAAGGGTTAAGCCTTAAAAGTGCAGTGAATATGGCCAACAACTCAGTATCATGTATAATTTGTTCATCAAATTTACATCGATATTCATATCTGTTATTTTCTTTCTGAATATTGGACAGATCTATTTAAATTGCTTCATGTCTGTAAACAGTATTATCGAGAGATCGATGTCCGTGCTCTACTGCAGAATTCTCTATCCCGTTTAATCTGGGTGCTGCGAAGAAAGCAGCCAACCCGCATCTTCAGGTTTAAATGAGGAAATAACGTTTCTGAAGAAAATAACACGGGCATCGATAGAAATGCGCGGTGTTCTAAAGAGGCGCAATGGCATGTTCGCTGTTTGGATACTGAACCACTCAAATTGCTGATAATATCAGCTCTGCATCAACTAAATCTAGAGACATCCTCTATTGCCACTATGAGGCCACTTTCAGGTTGTATGAGCAGCACCTTATATTGTGTCTGTGTAGTCTCCAACCTGATGGAATGAACGTCGATTTATTGACCCTCCCATTCCTGGTTCCCACTCTCACATTGTCTCCTTACCTGCCCATCATCTGCCTCCGGTGCTGTTCCCCCTTCCTTCTTTTTTTTTGGATGGTCCTCAAGCCTCTCCTATCAAATTCCCCCTTCTCCAGACTTTTAGCTCTTTTACACATCAGCCTCCGAGCCCTTCACTCGTGTCATCCGTTATCCTGCTTACACCGTCACTTATATACTTCCTGTCCTCCTCCCATCTTGGCCTAACATTTTCTTTTTTTTTCCCGGTCCTGGTGAAGTTATTCGGTCGGAAACGTCCACTGCTTACTCCTTTCCGTAGATGCTACTTGGCATTCTCAGATCGTGTGTGTGTTCCATAAACTAAATGTCTGGAATGTTACCGCAGCCTTGGCAGACATATAAAATATTATTTTAAAATGAACCAAAACTAAATTGTAATACGTTCCAGTATGGTACAGACACAAATATAGAGATCAGACTTACTCTGAAGTCCCTTCGTTATAGAATTAATGACAAATGGAAGTAAAAATGAGCATATCGAACCTTTAAATCCATTGCAGTATATTATACTGGCATGCAATTATTGTTTTGAACCAAAAGAAGTCCTTGGAGCATCTCCCAATAAAATGGAAGACAAAGTTGAATTAATTCTATGCAGCATGAAGAAGTTTGCAATATCAAATCGTGTATTTACGTTATGCTGCTTGATGTGCAAAAAGGAATCGTAGCATCATGCACGTTATCAGATACATTTGTATATCTATTACTGCCAATGGTAAGTCATACAGAACACTATTAAATAAAGGTTAGACATTTAACGTAAACAGATATATTCACATCACATTACTTCTTGAGATAATATCTGCAACATTTCTACCAGAAAACTTAAATGGCTCGGACATTTGTCAAAGAATATCAGTTAGAATCACCATTGGACACTGATCTGTAAATACAGCAAGTTTGTCATCTAGATTCTTAGTTGCAATTGTTCACTTACAACCAGCGCTGCTGAAACGAAGCAGTGGAAGTCGGTATCAAGCATCTCTGGAATCACTATGAACAAGGTACAGCAGATGATTGAAGATGCACAACTTACTGGGAAAACCAATGATGGCAAGAAAAGGATAGTAAATGGCATATAGCAGTCCTCGTGCTGGGCTGTGCATTCTCTGCGCAAGTGGTTCTAGCTTCTGCTTTTCTCCAGCAGTTATATTTAGCTCGGGACTCCCAGTGAGTCAATTATCTGCATGTTAGTAACGAGCCAAAAGTAAACAATGAATGCTTTTCGTACCCAACACCCATCCGTTTCTCAGCTTGTGGGCGGTACAGTCAGGAGTCTCATGCGATTCAGTCACTTGTGGGTTCGAAGAGTGGCTAGAGCAAGTGCTCCCGTTTGTCCCGACTTGTGTGATAGCGGAAAGGATAATTGAAAAGACGATTTATTTTTTTGGCCGTAATATCTCGTGATGTTCAGTGCAGAGTATCGTGACTAGTTGCATCATGGAGTGGTAAAGAAATACCAATACCCAAGAACAGAAGTATCGACAAATCGTGGCGGGAACAGTGCAGTCCATAACAGGAATATTCCTCCTCACTATTGCGCATATTTAGAAAGAGCTCCGCCACGAGAATGCAGCGTCCATCATCAATAACCCTTACCAGCCAGGCCATGATATCTTCTCGCTAATAACATCTGTTAGGAGACACAGCAGCTTTAAATGTCTCAACTTCATCAACAGTTACTGCCCGACAATCATCAGCCTCCTGAAGCAGCGTGGATAACTTCACTCATTCATACCTGAAACGATTCTTCAACCTGTGCATTCACTTTAATGAGTCCTCAACTCATTTTCTCAGCTTTATTTTTTTTTCCTTTTTGTGATTAGTATTTGTGCGATTTGTCTTAATTTGCAAATTGCTGGTCGTTCAATCTTTGTATATGTGTGGTTTTGCAGAAATTCTATTGTGTTTCTTTATTTTTTCTGCATATGCGTGTAAAAAATCCATCGCAACGTAGTATAAGGTGACATATACATCCTCTGATAACAAATACCCTTCGCAGTTTGAACTTGGTTGTGCGTTGTGGAAAGCACCGTAGTATGCAGAACCTATATAACACATAATGATTTAGGGAACTAAGGATTCCCATCTACAAATGAATTTAGGAGAGACAATGAGCACAAATCAAATATTGCAGGGTACAGTGCAAACAATCCGGTGACTCTTCGAATGCGATGTGGCAGGAAGTTCAGAAACTTAATCGCCTGTGGGAAGAAACTGTTGAAAACACAGATCTTGTTTTTATGCATCAGAGTCTCCTGCCTGATGGGTGAACGAGTGGGATCCTTGATAATAATAAGAACTTTGCGTATGCAAAGATCCTGATAAAAGTCTCTGATGGAAAGTAAGCAACTCTCTAATATCCTCTCGTCTGTTCTCATAATCCTTTGTAGGGACTTACTGTCCGATGGTATGCTGCTCCCATACCTGATGGACATGCATCCTTTCAGAACGCTCTCAGGTAACGGTTGTGCCTTATTATTCAGGGAAGTGATGTTATAGACCAATTGTCATTAACTTCACAGCTGGGTAAAATTATGGAACGAATAATAACTGATAGGCTTACATACTTTCCAGAAAAAAAAAGTCGTATTTCTTTCTACTAAATCGGTTTTCGTGAAGGAAGAACTACAGTAGATTCAATACCTAGCTTGGAAACTGAAATTAGGAAGGCTCAAACCGGTAATGAAATGGTCCTGGCGGTACTCCTCGGCATTGAAAAGGCATATGATGTGCTCTGGAAAGAGGGAGTGTTAAATAAATTGAAAGAATTAAGTGTGGAAAAAAATTTTTTGATCGAACAATTAAAGTCAAGGTGGAAGAAGGGTACTCCAGGACACATTCGTTTGAAAACGGTGCACCACAAGGTAGTGTCAGCAGTCTATTACTGTTTATCATAATGATAAATGACATATTTGCGCAAGTTGAACAAGGTGTAGGGAAATCCTTATATGCAGCTGATGGGACTTTATGGGTGAGGGGAAGAAATCTAATTTATATGCAAAGGAAAATGCAAGATGCAATTAAAAAAGCGGAGGAGTGGGCAAATAAATGGGGTTTCAAATTGTCTATAAGTAATTCGCAAGTGATATGTTTTTCAAGAAATCAGAAACCAGTTTCTTTGAAATTATATGAACAAAACATAGAGCAAGTAATGGTAATTCGGTTCCTCGGTTTGCTATTTGATATGAAACTTACATGGAAAAAGCAAATTGAGAAATTACAAACAAATGTAAAACAATAAACGACTTATTAAGGTGTATTGTTGGGCAGGATAGTGGTGCGATCAGGGTATCGCTATTAAGTATTTATCAAGCTCTAATGAGGGAAACCTTGGATTATGCATGTGTAGCATACATGTCAGCAGCAGAGAGTAATTTAAAAATGCTAGACGTTGAGCAAGCTCAGGCCCACAGGATATGTAGTGGAGCATTCAGAACATCACCTGTATCTGCTCGTCAAGTCGAAACGGGGGAAATATCATTAAGACTTAGAAGAATAAAGCTAATGCTACCCTACTGGGTTGACATCATGGGGCAGAGCAATTCACGTCCAGCTAAAGCTATACTAAAAGACTGCTGGGATCATAATAATTCAAATTATAATAGCTTTAGATGGATTGGGGATGCAATAGCACAAAAGTATGGTGCAGAAGAGCTGGAATATAGCCCTACAGTTCCATTATCTGATGTTCCTCCATGGCTCTTTACAATATATACAGTGGATATAAACCTGCAACAACTTTTTAAAAAGTCTAAATATGGAATCAAACTGATAGTACAAGAATATATAGACCTGCATTTTAGAAACAAATAAGTAATATTTCCGGATGGATCAAAAGACCCTAGGTCTGGCCACACAGGTATTGCAGTCTACATTCCTCAGTGCAAAAACTAGAATTAGGAGAAGAACATCAAACCATTTATCAGTGTATACGACAGAATTAATGGCAAAACTGAGTGCGTTATCTTGGATAGGTGAAAGTAATGTCAAAAAGATGGTAATTGGTTCAGACAGTTGGTCTGCATTAATCTCTACCAAATCAAGAAAGTCAAAAAGTAGACAGGATATTTTATTAGAGATTCTATGCAGGTTGTATATACTGACCGAAAATGGGGTAGAAGTCAGCTTTCTTTGGGTTCCTGCTCATTGTGGGGTGGAGGGTAATGAAAAAAAATGGACATTACAGCTAAACAATCACTCAAATCGTCTATAATAGAGGTCCAGATCCCTCTAAGCAAAACGGATGTCAAAAGCTTTATAAAAACACGTATTGAAGAGACATGGCAGAAGCACTGGGATGAGAGTAAAATACGGAAACAACTGTACAAAATACAAAGGCAAGTCAGATACCAAAGAATATTAGGTAGGCATAGAAAGATAGAAGTGATCATCAGTCGTTTCAGAATTGGTCACACAAGTCTTAATTACACATTATACAAAATAGGGAAACATCCAAATGGGTTGGGTGAATGCTGTAATCAACCAAAAACAGTTGAACATGCATTGATAAAATGTAAGAAGTATGAAAGAGAAAGAGTGAAGATGATAGGAACGCTTCAGAAAAACAAAAAAAAATTGCTGTTGGTTTAGAAGACATTTTAGATGGGAGCGCAAAATAAATACGGACCTATATCATGGAGTATCTGAAAGACTCTGGGAAGAAGAAGAAGAAGAAGAAGAAGAAGAAGAAGAAGAAGAAGAAGAAGAAGAAGAAGAAGAAGAAGAAGAAGAAGAAGAAGAAGAAGAAGAAGAAGAAGAAGAAGAAGAAGAAGAAGAAGAAGAAGAAGAAGAAGAAGAAGAAGAAGAAGAAGAAGAAGAAGAAGAAGAAGAAGAAGAAGAAGAAGAAGAAGAAGAAGAAGAAGAAGAAGAAGAAGAAGAGGAAGAAGAAGATGTCCGTGATGTGAACTTGGTGCACTTTATAGAGAGCCTGGTGCACTTTACGGAGGAGCCGTGTCAGCAAAGACGGGAATGATTGTTCTGTAGCATCCTAATTTGCACAATCGGCTCTAAGACCCCAACTGTCCAATACCTATATGCATACCTACCTAAATTTCAAAGCTGATTGGCGATGCGGATTGTACGGATTGACGTAGGAAGTTTTCGATTGATAATCTCAGAATCAGAATCAGGTTTAATAAACATCGTCACCTCCCCCATCAACATTCTCATTCCCGTTTTCTCTCTGGTCAAATCGGCTTACCTGCCAATGATCTTCCTCAGGCACTCCTCCCCTTCACTTTCTTTCATTGTCTTCTTCCCTCATCGATCAGATTACCCATTCTCCGGCCATTTATCTCTTTCAACTATTAGCTTTCCAGCTCTTTATTTGAATCCTCTCCCTCTCCCGCTTCCAGCTACTACCTTCCGCATGTATCTCTTATCCCATCTCCCCACCTTCTTGCCCTTTTTTCTCATCCTTTAGTTAGTCCTGATGAAGGGTCTCAGTCCAAAACGTCGACTGTTTACTTATTTTCATAGATGCTGCCAGGTTTGCTGAGTTCCTCCAGCATTTTGTGTGTGTAGCATAAATTAAATCCAGTCTGGAATTTTAGCGTTGCCTGGCAGAATTAGCAACTATAATGTAAAAAGGCACCAAAGTATATTGCAATACGTTCCAGCAGGGCACATCTGCAAACATAGCGAATACACTTGCTGTGAAGTCCCTCTGTAACAGAATCAATGACAAATAATATAAAAAAAATCAGCATATTGAGTCTTTAAATCTATTGCAGTATACTATACTGAAATGAAGCTCATACAGAACAGGAACAGTACAGATCTCGAAGGGCCGATTGGTCTACCTCGATAATACCCGGCGATTTCCTATATTCTCTCAGATCGACCTTTCAGTTTAAGACATATCCCGTCACAAATTTATTGTCGTTGCTGCCCTCCAGTGTTCATTAGACGGAAGACAAGAGGATTGTGTTCGTCTGCGACGCACTTGAGTTGGGTGACTTTTAAAATACATTTTTGTAACCATTTTTTGGGGTTATCTAAATTATATTTGCTGTATCTGCTGTGTTCTGTGTGAGACTGTTGATACTGTGTTGATACTGCAAACACCTTGGATCTAGTGGAACACGGGTTAACGGCAACGACATTTGAGTTCGAACTTGAACTGGAACCAAATTAATATTAGCCGGTCAGTAGATCAGAGATGGAACTTCCATCCAGCATCTTTTGGTGGTAGATTTATCCTGGGATCAGTTAACATTCGGACTCCCACTCGTCCCATATTCCCACAAAGCAGAAAGGAGGAAATGTCCTGAGTAACGACAGCCGAGGCTCCGTACTCTTTTTATTTTTACTCTGTAGATTCGTATTCGCCTTTGTCAAGTTCATGCTGCCTGTCAAACTGCATTAAGGCATAAACGCCTTTCATCAGCAGAATGTTAACAAAATTACCGCTAATATTTGCCACCATAATGCAATAAGCAACCAGCACCGTTTCACTGATTCTTTTTTATTTCTTTGCTCTACTGTAAAAGCATTTTAGCACTGTGAAGGAGTATATTTTGCCACAGTGAAGTTGCATTCCCTGTCAAAGTCCACAGTAAGATCTTGCATCATTCTCAAGAAATATTTCATGTTGACACCTGTATCCAGAGATTCTGGTCACGTGACAGGTGCACTGCCACCTTGCTGGTCGAGGACACACCACACGCCAAACAACATTTGGTACCTCCCAACCAATCAATGCACAACTAAATTATTGGTCACCTTAGTTGGATTATCTCGCCCAGCCCCATGCTATAAAAGGTGAGACATGTGCCATGCTCGGTCTCTCTTACAGACCACCTCATTGAAGGTAAGTGCATTGATTTATGTTTGGGAAGGTTTATCGTTGGTCCTGGTAAGGGAGCCGCAGCTATCCAGGGTCAAGGGGGATAGCTGTCGTTATACTTTTCCCTTGTTCTTTGTATGTGTAACTGTACCCTGTCCCCCACACCGTTTCCTGTGTATTGTAGTTGCTTGTGTTGACCCGACTTCCCCTTGTAAATAAATTCCTTATTTTAAAACTGTGTGTGCCCAGGCCTCTGCTGTTGGGACTCAATGAACCAGTTATTTTCCATCACAACAACACCGTGATTCTGCTTTCCCCAAATTAAACTCTACATGAGTCTGTGCAGAACGTTCAGGACCCGGGATTGCTGGTTTAACTGGTGACAAGATTGTTACACTCAAATGAGCATTGATACCGTAAGCAGGCAGGTATAACTCCAAGATCGGTTCTTAGGCCCCAATTGTACAATATCTGTATAAATATCTCGGATGATATACGCATCATATGTGCAAACTGGCCTATGTTGAAAGCCGGTGGCGATGTGCATTTGAGGATGACGTCGAAAATTTACCACCTGATAATCAGAGTCCGGTATGTTATGTCATGAAATTTATTGTTTTCCAGCAGTGGATACATTCAAAATAAAACTTAAAATTGCAATATGTTAAAAGAGAAAAGTGAATAAACCATATATTAAAGATAACGGAAAATATATATATATATATATATTTCTTTTAAAACAGCTAATAACTACACGCATGCAATACTTCAGTACCTTCTTCAACTTTCTGAATAGCCCCGTGTCTCCGCGGAAATAAAGAAATTCGTGCAGAAACTTAGGTTGGCACTCTCTTGGAGAATGGAGTGTGTATTTCCGAAATCGAAACGGTTACATAAGAAAGACCTTTAGTATGCACGTATACAAAACTAAAGACGTACGCAATTCTCAGAACAGAAAGCTGGCGGAGAAGGTGAAAAGTAGTATAATGTGTGTATTTCCGATTTTCCGTTTGTGCATCTTGCTGCTTCTTCCCTCCTTGCCCGAAGTCCCCTGTAGAACCCGTTGGGCACGAAAATTTGCCTGATCGTCAGAACACTGAATCTGAGAAGGAAATGGAAGCACGGTGACAAAAATAAGTCCAACCACTCATATCTTATCCAGATTGTTTCATTGAAGCAGTTTCTTTTAACATTACAAAACCAGGGAACACCGTCTATTATGTACAGAGGTTTGTACGTAAAGTAACAGTTACTGTTTCTTCACCTCCTCCCTCACTTCCATTCAGGGCCCCAAACATTCCTTCCAGGTGAGGCAACACTTCACCTGCGAATCTGCTGGATTTGTCTCATATGTGTGGTTATCCCAATTTGGTTTCTAATTGGTGACCCATTGAAATTTGGGGACCACTTCACTGAGCACCTCTGCTCTATCCACTGAAAGTGATACTTCCTGGTGGATATACATATCAATTCTGATTCCCATTCCAGTTCTGACATTAAGGTCCAGGGAATGATCCAGGGAATGAATGGATTGACGTATAAGGAGCACTTGATGGCTCTGGGTTGTACTTGCTGGAGTTTAGAAGAATGAGAGTGGATCACAATGAAACCTATCAAATATTGAAAGTCCGAGATAGTGTAGGTATGGAGAGGCTGTTTCCAATAGTGGGGGAGTCTAGGACTAGACGGCATAGTCTCAGAATGCATGGTTATCCCTTTAGAAGAGTGGTGGGATGGAATTTATTTAGCCAGTGGGAGGCAAATCTATGGATTTCATTGTCATAGGTGGCTGAGTAGATCAAGCCACTGGATATATTTGAAACGGAGGTTGCATAGTTTCTTGATTAGGAAGAGTGTTAAAGCTTATGTTGAGAAGGCAGGGCAATGGGACAGAATCACATAATAATTGGAGCAGACTCAATGGCCTAATTCTGCTCCCATGTCTTATGGTCTCAAAAAAACAATTGACCAAGCACAGATTCCTGCTTCATCCAGCTGATCACTGGCCTCCAAATCAGTGAGATAACCATCTAATATGTTCTATTGCTTCTCCTAAGCCGAAATTGACTCCAGTTGTCTACTTTATCCTTAGCTAACATTCTGGACTAGCCTATCATGCAGCACTTTGTAAAAGGCCATGATAAAGTCCATGTAGAGTTTGTCCACGACTTTCCCTTCATTGAACCTTCTGTTCCATCCAAATGGTCTCAGTAGACAAACATCTTATGATTACTGTCATGGGTTATTCTATGATGACTAATACGTCCCCTCCCAAGTAAATCTCAATAATGGCTGCAACATCGTAATTACACTTGCATAGCTACATTCTAAGCTCACCAGCCTTCTTTACAAGAGACTCTACAACGAAATCGACACAACTCAGAACATTAGTCACACCTCACCTAACCTTTCGGTTTCCATCTTTGCTTGCAGACTTAATAGTTACTTCCCCCAAATCCACTGCCCTTGCTGCCCAGCTATTCTGGTTTCCCAACCCTATAACTCTAGTGTATTAACCACGCCCTCACCAAGAGCAAACCTTTCTACAATGATATTGGACCCACCAGATTTGTTGCAAATTGTTCCCTTTGTAAGAGACCCACATGCTCTGGAAAATGATCCAACGATATCAAACCCACCCTCCAGGACTATCTCCTTAGCCACGTGTTAAACTGCACTATCTTTCTGTTTCATGCCTCACTAGCATGTGGCATGGATGGCATTCCTGAGATCACCAGCTTGTGTCATGAGCCCTACCGACCTGTGCACGTATTTGCTAATAGTGGTCTTATCTGTCGTCACCTAGCCCTTGTATGCTCTGTTTAATCTTGCCAAGTTTAATTTGACTAGCATGGGTTTTCCATTAATGGTACTGTAATTATTTAAAGTGGGCTCCCAATTAGCGCTTATTGTGGGGTCTGTGTGTTTCTGGAATGTTTCTTGTTGCAATGTTGCTCAGTCAAGCCACCGACATTCTGTTGTTATTCCAGTGATTAAATTCTTGCTTCTGACTCTACATGGAAGTCTCTGTCTTTCCTCCTCACCATAACAGCATGGAGCTGCTGAATTTCTAAGTCCATAAACGAAGGAGCAGGATTAGGGCATTTGCCCATCACGCCTGCTCCACAATCCATCATAGCTGATTTATTATCCCTCTCTGTGACATTCTCCTGCCACCCGCCTGTAAACTTTAACACACTCACTAATCTAGAACCTACCAAACTCCACTTCAATATACCTATCAATTTGGCCCTCACACCTGACTTTGCAATGTATTGCACAGATTCATCACGCTCTGACTAAACAAATTTCCTCCTCATCTCTGTTCTAAAGGGATGCCCTTGTATGTTGAGACTGTGATCTCTGGTCCTGCTCTCCCCACTTTAAGAAACATGCTCTTCAGATCTACTTTATCGAGCCCTATCAATATTTAATAGGGTTCAGTGAAATCTTCTACTCACTGTTCTAAAACTCCAGTGAGTAGGGACCACAGACGACAAACGTTTACATTATGTTATTTCTTTTCATTCCCAGGATAATTCTTGTGAGCTTCCTCTGCACCCTTTCCAATGAAGCACGTAGGGGATTCTACATTGTTGTGTGTTGGGGAAATCATATCTTACAAATGTAAGAAATGTTTATTGAGAAAGTGACAAATTCGATTGATGAGGGCAAGCCAACAGATAGTGAATGCAAGGCTTGTAAAAGAGACACAGCCACAACCCTGAATAGCTAAACATCGAACGTCTGAGTTGCCAAGATATGGAAAGCTCCCAACGTAATGTATGTTGGTCGGAATAACGTGCATTTGGAATGAAACAGATTTCAGGGACTTGGTGAGCCGAATGGCCTGCGTAGGTTCTGCACAACTCTATGGCATCAAACACACTGGTCCTATGTAATCAAAATCATTCAAGCTTGCTCTGTAAAGAAGTATCAGCAGCTGGTTGCTAAATATAGACATGCTAAATATAGATTAGAACTAGTTGTAGATGAATCACTTCTATCACCTAAATTCAATGTTTATGAATTTACCTCATTTTCCCCTTCCCACTTCCCCCACACCCTCTACTCACACCCTTTTCCCCGTGAACACGCTACCCCATCGCCCTCAACCAACGGCCGGAAATGCTTCCCTTTCCTGTTCCTTACCGTTAGCTCCAAAGACACCGCGATTTCCGTGCCCTTCATCAGCCGTGTGCTGTAACTTGTCAAGATGACCCGCAAGCATGTGCCCAGAGGGCCCCTGTATTTAATGCAACACGTACAACAAGCTGGAGCAACTCAGCAGGTCGGGCAGCATCCGAGGAAACGAGCAGTCAACGTTTCGGGCTAAGACCCTTCGTCAGGACTGAAGAGGGAGGGGGCAGTTGGTGAATATTCGCTTCCACGGATGATGCCTGACCTGCTGAGTTCCTTCAGCTTGTTGTACGTGTTGCTTTGACCCCAGCATCTGCAGTGTACCCTGTATTTAATGTATGTGTGAATGTTTCACATTATAATAGTTTTCCCAAACATACACGTAGTCTTCATGTTAAGGACGTTTACCGCCACGTAAAACGTAACGGAATGATTTCGACCCTCAGTGACTTCCACGTAAAGGTGTTCACTGCTATGTCGAAGACAGTTAAATTACCTGTATTCTACCTGTTTTGTGCAAATGTTGTCCTTACACTGTGTAAGATAACGTCTGCGGGAGCTATACTATTTCTTCTTTAAAGATATTCACTGTCGTGTGCAGATGGTGTCTGTTAAGTCGGGGGTTGGAGTGGTGGTGGGGGAGGTATTCTTCCTGTGTATCTACACCTCGATGGTTTCTCGAGGATTATTATGGCTGACTGAATATTCACCCATTTACGGAAAGGTGGCGCTGTAGGGATGGTTTGGTGGGAATGCGGATGTGTGAATCAGATGCAAGTTTGTTGCTGGCGTCACTTGTGCTGATGCAAGAATGGCGATGAATTACTAGTCCTTCTGTGGATTTTAAAACTTCGGAGTGAATCTGCTGTCAAAACCACATGAGGACGACAATTGCTGAAGTGTTTACGCGTGGAATTCATTCTCAAAAGTATTACCCTGAAAAAGCAACATTCATTGACATGTTGGTTACGGGTCCTGCCATCGTCGCTGTTTATCTCTGGTATAAATTTTGGTGAGAATTAGCACATTGTCGTTGCGTGAATGATGACACAAATCAACTTCTTTATTCGACCAAACAAGATACGGAAGGCATGGAGACGCTTTCAGTCGACAGGTCCTGCTGACCCAACGTGGCGTTCGATATTTATGTGCTAAATATCAAAGGACTGTAACATACTTACAATGCTTTCTTTGAACACAGACTATATACCTCCCGATTGGCAACCGCACCACAGACATCGAAACGATTTGTAATCAGATCTGTCCAGTTTGGGATTCATAGGTTTTAGGAACTCATTGTTCAGAAATGCACTCGAATATAAAACCGCAATTTATGCTCAGATGTGAAGACTAGTAGCCGAAGTAATTTGCTAAGTGTAAACGTGGTAAACCCAAAGATCGCTCTAACACTGTTACGGGCAGATTTCTTCCCCGACACAGAAATCTTCCTCTGCTGCGTTGACACACAAATGCCAGGATTCTTGGCATTGTTCTGGACATTGCTGTAGTGCTGTTTCTGGCGGAAGGGTGGCACATACATATCACCGAACACACACACACACACACGCGCGCGCGCCCGCGCGCGAAAACACTAAGACACGGCGAGCACTCTCTTCCTTCTTGGAGTGGTTGAAATCTCTCACACGCCACTCGCCATAAACACACAAAAAGAGGAGCACATGAGCACAGATATACACACCCGTACACACGCATCGTGCAAGTGTTGTATTATTTGCAATTCTCTCTGTGCACGCTATTCTTCCACATTGAACCCGTTTCACAAAATAATTTCTACCTGGTCTGAACTCTGAAAAAGGGACAGAGAGAGCAGAGGACATGTGACAGCCAGAACGCCGTGCTGACAAAGCAATAGACACTTCTGACAGATGGAGGACAAATGTTGGGAGATAAATGAATAAATTGTTTCGGTTCGGTGCAAGGCAAATTCAATGTAATATACGAGGGTCAATTTGTAAAATGCAAGGACGGTCTGATTGCCATAAACAATCAGAAAATACAGAACTGGCTTGCACACGGAAGGGAAAGAATGGTTGTAGACGGGTCATATACTGCATGGAGGCAGGTGACTAGTGCTGTGCTTTAGGGATCTGTTCTGGGACCAGTACACTTCGTGAGGAAGTGGAGGGATGGGTTAATAAGTTTGCTGATGACACCAAAGGTTGTAAGTGTTGTGGATAATGTGGAGGGCTGTCAAAGGTTACAGTGGGACATTGATAGGATGCAAAACTGGACTGAAAAGTGGCAGATGGAGTTCAGCCTGGATAACTGTGAAGTGGATCATTTTAGTAGGTCAGATGTGATGGCAGAATATAGTATTAATGATAAGAATCTTGGCAGTATGGAGGATCAGAGGGATCCTGGGGTCCGAGTCCATAGGACGCTCTATGCAGCTGCGCATGTTGATTCTGTGGTTAAGAAGGCGTATGGTGTATTGGCCTTCATTAATCGTGGAATTGAATTTAGGAGCCTAGAGGTAATGTTATAGCTATATAAAAGCACAATCAGACTCAACATGGAGTACTGTGCTCAGTTCTAGTCGCCTCTCTACAGGAATGATGTGGAAGGCTTAGAAAGTCTGCAGAGGAGATTCAGAAGGATGTTGCCTGGATTGAGGAGCATGCCTTATGAAAACAGGTTGAATTTTAACTCGGCCTTTACTCATTGGAGCGACGAAGGATGAGTGGTGAACTGATAGAGGTGTATACGACGATGACAGGCATTGATTGTGTGGATAATCAGAGTCTTTTCCCCAGGGCTGAAATGGTTGCCACAGAGGGAACAGGTTTAAAGTGCTGGAGAGTAGGAACAGAGGACATGTCAGGGGTAAGTTTTTTACTGAGGGAGTGGTGAGTGTGTGGAATGTGCTGCCAGCAATGGTGGTGGAGTCGAATACGGTATGGTATTTTAAAGAGACTTTTGGATAGGTACTTGGAGCTTAGAAAAATAGAGCGCAATGGGTAAGTCTAGTAATTTCTAAGGTAAGGAAATGCTCGACACAACTTTGAGGGCCGAAGGTCCTGTCTAGTGCTGTAGATTTTCTATGCTTCTAAATTGCAGAATTGAACAGACAGCACGCGATAGCAGCACTGGGAGAATCAGCAAAATTTAAGAGAATATTAGACAGGTATATGGAGGACGTTAAGGTGGGGGGTTATATGGGAGGCAGGGTTTGAGAGTCGGCACAACATTGTGGGCCGAAGGGCCTGTAACGTGCTGTACTATTCTCTGTTCTATGTAAAATGGAGTCCGAGGTAATATGAGCATCCTAATTTCAAACTCTGGATAAATGTGGGACTGTGGGACTTGGTCTGTAGCTGTGAGTCTCTAGTACAGTGTGCGAGTGTGAGGTTCATTCTGTACCTGTCAGTCTCTGGTACAGAGTGAGAATGTAGGATTTAACCTATACCTGTCATTCTACGAAAGATTGTAACTGTGTTGATGCATTCTCCGCCTGACATTCTGTGGGATATTGTGAGAGTGTGGGATTCATTCTGTCCCTATGTGTCTCTGTTACAGTGCGATTGGGGGTTTATTCTATACATGGTAATGGATGGTATAGTGTGAGAGTGCGGACATCAACCTCTATCTGAGATTGTCTAGTAGAAGGAGATTTCAGGATTCATTCTTTACCTGTCAGCCTCTCTTGTAGTACAACGTGTGGGCTAATACTGTCCTGTCGTTCTCTAGTACAGTGAACTCAACATGTATAGACTGAGGGGGGAGGGGAAGGAGAAGGAAGGGGAGAGGTGAGGGGAAGTGTGAGGTTAGCAGAGAGAGCGAAGGGGAGATTGGAGAGTGAGGGGGATGGTGAGAGAAGAGGGGTAGGGGAGATGGTAGCGAAGTGTAAGGGAGGGGGAGAATGGAGGATAGAGATGGAGAATGGAGGGGAGGGAGAGGAATAAAAGGGGGAAGGGGATGAGAGAGGGATGGGAAGAGAGGCGGGTGAGAGAGGTGGAGGGGGAACCTTTTGTTGCACCCCCCACCACCTCCCCGAGAGGCCGCGTGTTTGCACATACCGCCATCTAACCGGACGTCTTCCATCTTTTGTGTTGGGTTTATTTTGTCCTGCCTGTACTGAAGTACAATTATAAGAGGGGTAACGCAAGGCAGTAAAACAATAATGATATGGCATGTGAACATATGTCATTTTGACAACTTAATAATATTTTTTCTGCAATTTGTCACCAAAGCAAAAGGTACATGAGCTGAAATCTATGTTGAACAAGTTGATTATATTTGGACCCACACTGCCATCTATCCATCTATCAATCTATTTATTATCTACTTAGTTACGTGTTTCTTTGTTTATTTATTTATTTTACATTTATCTGCCTATTTGTCTGTCCACTTGTCTAGCAAGCAATGACTATTTATTTACTTATTTACTTATTTACCATTGACTTATCTTTTTGGTATTTTTACAGATTGTCTTCTTATGCTGCTACTGTTTGTGTGTAGCTTTCATTGATTCTATTGGATTTCATTGTGAAGGCCCTTGAATACAGTGAATGAGTGTATTTGGCGATGGGCACCTCATATTAATTCGCATTTGCTGGACATTGTCCATTGTAAGGTCTTAGTCCATTCCCAGGAAATATTTCACCACGACCTGCAGTTCTACCTTCCCAAAATTATTTGCCATATGGGTTGATGCAGAACGTTTAGGTCCCAGGATTGTTGGTTTAACAGGTAACAAGGCAATGATCCCTTTAGCAGTCTGTGACAAGCCAAATCAAGTCATGTCAAGTTTATTGTCACTTAACTAAATACAGATATCCCTCAAACGAGCCACCTTTCTCCGGACCATGGTGTAAAGTGTAATATGTATAACACACATACACCACACAATAACTTTAAACGCTACGAATTAAATCTAGAAATGACATATGCATATATAAACAAAATAAAATTTGTAAATTACATATTGTAGAGTGCAATGCAAAATTTCCGGCGATACTTTAATTCGATTTGGCAGGAAGTTCAGAAGCTTATGGCCTGAGGGAAGCAGCTGTTTCCAATATCAGTCTAGTTTTTTTATTCATTGGAGTCTTCTGCCTGATGGTAGAATGTTAAGGAGGATGCTGGATAGAGGAGTGGGATCCTTGATAATACTGAGCGTTCTGCGTACACAACGTTTCCAATAAATGTCAATGATGGTTGGGGGTGAGACCTCTATTATCATCTGGGCAATTCTTTCTATATCTTCTAAGGACTTCCTGTCTGATGCTCTACTGCTCCTCTCCCTAACGGAGATGCAGCTTTTCGGGATACGCTCAATGGAGCTTCTGTAAAATTCATTTGAGATGGAGGGGGGTGTGTGTGACTTTTTATTCAGTGAGGAAAACTGAGAGACCTGTTGAGGTCGTCTGTGATGCGAACAGCCAGGAAATTGGTGCACTTCATGCAGGAGAGGTGTCTGTGTAGACTGGGACGGTCCTACCGACCTTCCTAAAGTCCACAACCATTTCCTTAAAACCAACTCGTACACTGGTTCTGCGTCCCTAACAGTACAATACCTGTATACCAGATTTGAATGATACACGCTTAATATATGCAGGCCGGCCGAAATTTCAAAGCCAATTGGCGATATGGATTGGGAGGATGACGTAGCTGGTTTTGAAATTGATCACCTCAGAATCAGGTTTAAAATGTCTTGAAATTTCTTGATTTCGTGCAGCAGTGCATCAAAATACATAATTATAAAAACTATAATTTAAAAGTGAATGACACAAACATCAAAGGCAGCAGAATTTACTCATTTTTGCTTAGTAAAACAGCTAGTAACTGCAGTCACGGGATACTTCAGTGTCTTCTTCAACTCCTCTCTGAAGTGAGCCTGGGTTTCCGCGTAAATGAAAGAATTCGTACAGAAACTCAGGTTTGAAAGCATGTTGCCGCTCTCTTGGAGAATGTAGAGTGTGTCCGCGAAATTGAATCCTGACATATAAACAACGCCTTTAATCTGCACGTATACAAAATTAAGGACATGTGTAATCCACAGGAACAAAAAACTGGCGGAGATAGTGAAAAGTAATATCATGGATTTTTTCCGCTTTTCCGTTTCTGCATCTTCGAGATTCTTCCCCTCTTTCTCACCCCGAAGTCCTCTGCGAACTCTGTTCGATAACAAAATATGTCTAATGGTCAGAACATTGAACAGCAGGATCAGAAGGAAGGGGATGCACGGCGTTAAAAGTTGGTCCAACCAATCATACGCTATCCAGAATGGTTCAGTGAAGAAACTTGGTTTATAATCACAAAACCAGGGCATGCCATCAAGTATATACAAGGGCTGATACACAAAGTAATAGGGTACATTCTTAACGGTTGCCAGAAAACAGACAACAGGTATAACTACAGCAGCAGATTTCTCATTGCAATATCTTCTTTTCAGCTTCAGACAACAAATAGCGACAAACCGGTCGAACGTGAAAGCGACCGTCAACCACACCGAGCAATCCCTGCTGAAATAAATCAGCGCCGTGCTGAGACTACAGGCGGGAGTGATGGAGAGCAAACTGTTCACGAAAAAGGTACCAGTGATTCGATTCAGTATCACCGTAGTGACAATGACCAGAAGATCCGTTACCGCCATTCCCACCAGGTAATAAGTGACGCATTTGGAGAGACCGCATCTTCCTCGTGATAGGACCACAACTGCTGCCAAGCTCGCTGTTCAGGGAAATATAAGAACGTTTCGAGATTGAATGTTTGAAGTCTCAGTACAGATGGGAATTAATGAGATGACTTTATAAATGACGCAATAAGTGTAAAAACAAAATTCACTCGAGTGATTCCTAAAATTGCAGCACCATATAAGGTAGGAATGGGTCGACTGGGCCCATGGAAAGATATTGGATTTTTAGTTTTGTATCCTCGATTAAAAGAAATGGAAGCAAGGGTTTATCCTTAAAAGTTCAGTGAATATGATCAACAACTCAGTATCATGTATACTTTGTTCATCAGTGTTACATCTATATACATATTCCTTATTTTCTTTCTGTCTTTGAAAAGTAAATTGAACAGTTCTATTTAAATTGTTTCACGTCTGCAATCAGTATTATCGTGAGATAGATGTTTCTGTTCTATTGCAGAATTCTCTATCCCGTTTAATCTGGGTGCTGCGAAGAAAACAGCCATCCACATCTTCAGATTTAAATGAGGAAATGACATTTCTGAAGAAAATGGGACCGACGGTGAAATCGGAAGTGGGACGTACGCTGCGCGTTGTTCTAAAGAAGCTCAATGGCATGTTCGCTGGTTGAATACTAAACCACTCACATAGCTGATAATGTCAGCTCTGCATCAACAATATCTAATGGCGTCCTCTATTGCCACGAAGAGGCCACATTCAGGTTTTATGAGCAAAACCTTATATTGTGTCTGTGTAGTCTCCAACCTGATGGCATAAACATCGATTACTTGACCCTCACATTCCCGGTTCCCTCTCTCACATCATCTCCTTACCTGCCCATCATCTGCCTCTGGTGCTCCTTTCCCTTCCTTTATTCGATGGTCGTCTAGCCTCTCCTATCAAATTCCCCCTTCTCCAGTCTTTTTTACCCATCATCTTCCGAGCCGTTCATTTGTGCCCACCGTTCTTCCGGTTTCGCCTATCACCTACCTTCTTCCTGCCCTCCTCCCAGCTAGAAATAACTTCTCATCTTTTTTTTTTTCCTGTGCTGATGAAGGTATTCGGTCCGAAACGTGGACTACAACCTCCTTTCCATAGATGCTACTTGGCATGCTCCGTTCGTCCAGCATTTTGCGTGTGATACCTAAACCAAATGTCTGGAATATTACCGCAGCCTGGCAGATATATAAAATATTAATTAGAAGGCACCAAAACTAAATTGTAAAACGTTACGGTATGGTACAGTCACAAATATAGAGATTGTACTTGCTGTGAAGCCCCTCCATAATAGAATTAATGCCAAATAGAAGAAAAAATGAGCATATCGAACCTTTAAATTCATTGCAGTATATTATACTGGCAGGTAATTAATGTGTTGGACCTAATAGAGTCCTTGGTGTATTTCCCAATATAATGGAAGACAAAATTGAATTAATTCTATACACCATGAACTAGTTCACAATATGAAATTGTGTATTTACGTTTTGTTGCTTCATGTGCAACAATGTATCTTAGCATCATGCACATCAGATACATTTATATATCTATTACTGCTAATGGTAAAACATACAATATTCTATTAAATAAATGTTAGTCATTTAAAGTGAACAGATACATTCACATCACATTATTTTTTGAGATAATATCTGCAATATTTCAACTAGAAAACTTTGATGGCTCGGGGAGTTGTCAAAGAATATCAGTTAGAAGCACCATTGGACACTGATTTGTAAATATAGCAAGTTTGCCATCCAGATTCTTAGTTGTAATTGTTTACTTACAACCAGCGCTGCTGAAACGAAGCAGTGGAATTCGGTATCAAGCATCTCTGGAATCACTATAAGCAAGGTACAGTAGATGACTGAGTATGCACAACTTACTGGGAAAACCAATGATGGCAAGAAAAGGATAGTAAATGGCAAATAGCAGTCCTCTTGCTGGGCTGTGCATTCTTCTGCGCAAATATTTCTAGTTTCAGCTTTTCTCCAACTGTTATATTTTGTTCGGGACTCCCCAATGAGTCAATTATCTGCATGTTAGTAGCGAGCGAAAAGTAAACAATGAATGCTTTTCGTCGTGCTGATGACAGAACTCAGGAGAGCTGATAGCTTCACAATATGCTCTGTCCTTTAACTGTAAATCTGGCCACCAACACTCATCCGGTTCTCAGCTGGTGGGCGGTACAGTCAGGAGTCTCATGCGATTCAGTCACTTGTGTATTCAAAGAGTGGCCGTAGCAAGTGCTCCAATTAGTCCCGAACTGTGTGATAGTAGAAAGGACATTTAAAAAGACGATTTGTTTTTCGCTCCGTAATATCTCGTGATATTCAGTGGAGAGTATCGTGACTAGTTGCGTCATGGAGTGACAAGGAATTCCTGCAAATATATTGGTCCCCTTGAAGTTCAGCTGTAACCCATCTCTCTTGTACAGGTCCCACCAGCCCCAGAAGTGATCCCAATGATCTAGAAATCTGAAACCCTGCCCCCTACACCAGTTTCTCAAACACGTGTTCATCTGCTAGAGCATCCTAATCTTACCATCACTGGGCAATCCGAAGATTACTACCCTCGAGGTCCTGTTTTACAACCTCCTACCAAGCTCTCTATACTCACTCTTCCAGACCTCCTGACTCTTTCTACCTATGTCATTGGTACCGATGTGTACCACGAAAACTGGCTGATCGCCATCCCACTTCAGAATACTGTGCACGCGATCAGAGACATCACTGACCCTGGCACCCGGGAGGCAACAAACCATCCGGGAGTCTCTGCCACGACAACAGAATCTCCTGTCAGTACCCTGACTGTACCTCTATCGCTACCGCTCTCCTCTTCTTCCTCGCTCCCTCTGCACTGCAGAACCATACTCACTGCCAGAGATCCGGCTGCTGCAGCTTGTCCCATGTATGCCACCCCCCCACCCCCCACCGTATCGAAATCGGTATACCTGTTCAGGAAGGGAATGGTCACAGGGGAACCCTGCACGACATGCCTTTTCCCCTTCCATCGCCTGACGGTAACCCAACTACCTGTGCCCTGTACCTTAGATAAACTGCTCAGTGTCCCGAATAATTCGGAACACTTCTTCATGCAGAGAGTGGTGGGAGTGTGCAATGAGCTGCCAGATGAAGTGGTGAATGCGGGCTCACTTTTGACATTTAAAAACAAAACCTGGACAGATATATGGATGAGAGGGGTTTGGAGGGATATGGCCCAGGTGCAGGTCAGTGGGATTAGGCAGAAAAATGGATTGGCACAGCCAAGAAGGGCCAAAAGACCTCGTTCTGTGCTGTAATGTTCTATGGTTCTACGAGGAAATAGCACCCGAGTCTCCTGCCTGATGGCTGAACGAGTGGGATCCTTGATAATACTACCGGCCTTTTGCAAGCAAAAGTCCAAATAAAAGTCACTAATGGAAATTAAGCAACTGCCTATTATCCTCTCCGCTGTCCTCACAATCCTTTGCAGGGACTTATGTCCCATGGTATGCTGTTCTCATACGTGATGGACATGCAGCCTTTCAGAACGCTCTCAGGTAACGGCAGTGTCTTTTTATACCAGGAAGTGATTTTGTCCGTGATGTGAACTTGATGCACGAAATGGAGAGCCCGGTGCACTTTATGTGACACGGACGTGGTAGGAAAACGAACCCAAGTGCAGGACTCCGACGCGGAGGCAGGATCAGGAGTCAAAATCTCCGTAGCAGTGTAGAATAGGGACCAGGCTGAGTCAGGATCTGGGAGACTTGGTTTACAGAGAGATACGGGAATGGAGACTTGGAGCAAGGTTTCTCTCTCTCTCTCTCTCTCTCTCTCTCTCTCTCTCTCTCTCTCTCTCTCTCTCTCTCTCTCTCTCTCTCTCTCTCTCTCTCTCTCTCTCTCTCTCTCTCTCTCTCTCTCTCTCTCTCTCCTCTCTCTCTCTCTCTCTCTCTCTCTCTCTCTCTCTCTCTCTCTCTCTCTCTCTCTCTCTCTGGGTCGACCAACAATCTGGCAAGGGCTGACAGGAGCTGTCGGAGTCTTATCCTCTGGTGGCTAATAGAAACCAGGTGCAGGTGATTGGGTGGAAAGGGAAAGGGAAAGGGAAAACATGGAAAACGCCAGCCAGGACCATGACAGTACCCCATCCGCAAAGGGATGTACATCTCGGTGATGAAGGCCTGGAAAACGGCGGGAGCATTAGTAAGGACAAACGGCGTTACAAGATATTCAAAATGGACCAGAGGGGTGTTAAAGGCTGCCTTCCACTCATTCCCTTCCCATATCCTAACGAGATGCTAGGCATTCCGTAGGTCCAGCTTGGAAAATATGGTCATTCCGTGTAGCGGGTCGAAGGCTGAACTAATGAGAGGTAGTGGGTATTTGTTCTTAATGGTTATATTGTTCAAGCCTCGATAATCGATGCAAGGGCGATATGCAGGGCCAACTGTCCAATATTTATATACATGCCTACCTAAATAAAATCTAAATAAATCTAAATAAATTTTAGCGCTGCCTCGCAGAATTAGCAACTATTATGTAAAAAGGCCCAAAGTATTTTGTAATACTTTCCAGTAGGGCACAGCTACTAGCAAAAGATTACACTTGCTGTGAAGTCCCTCTGTTATGACAATGACAAATAGTATGAAAAAAATGAGGATATGAGCCTTTAAATCTATTGCAGTATATTGCACTGAAATGAAGCTCGCAAGGGACAGGAACAGTACACATCTCGAAGGGCCTACCTCAATAATACACCGGCGACTTCCTGTATTCTCTTAAATCGAGCACTGAGTGTTTAACATATCCCAACACAAATTTATTGTCGGTGCTGCCCTCCAGTATTCATTAGATAAGAAGACAAGATGATTGTGTTCGTCTGTGGTGCACGTCCGTAGGATGACTTTTAGAATATATTTTTGTAACCAGTCTTTTTGGGGCTATCTCAATTATATTTTCTGTTTGTGCTGTGTTCTGTGTGAGACTGTTGATGCTGTGTCTTGCAGCTTGGATCTAGTGGTACCTGGTATAACGGCAACGACACTTGAGCAGAACTTGAACCCGAACCTTATTAATATTAGCCGGTCAGTAGATCAGAGATGGAACTTCCATCAATCACTTTTATGCGGTAAATTTATCCTGGCAACAGTGAAGCTTCCGACTCCCACTCTGGCTCAGATTCCCACAGAGGAAAAAGGAGGACATGTCCCGAGTAACGACAGTCTAGGCACCGCCATCTTTTTATTTTTACTTTGTCGATTCGTACCCGCCTTTGTCAAGTTCATGCTGTCTGTGACAATGCACTAAGGCATGAAGGCCTTTCTTCAGGAGACCGTTATCAAAAATACCGCTAATTTATGCCACCATTATGGATTAAATAACAACGCCGCAGGGCATTGTCACCCAAGAATTCCAAATATGATTTCTTGCCAGAAGTCTGTTGAATAACACATTCAGTTGATCGTCCCTTAAATGATTTATTCAAGGCGTTGGTAGCAATGAATTTATTCAGCAATATCTTCAACAGCCGAACGTATCACTTCCATAGGTTGTGGGAATGTTTAATTTGTCCTGTAGTATTATTAGTTTGCAGCGGAATAAATAACGTGATACCGCGTGAAATGAATAATGTTCAGATCATTTTCGCCACGTTCATCATGGTATAATTAAAAGAGGACAGTTGTCCACCTCTAAAACACTAAAACAATAATGCTATAACAGGTTAAAATATGTAGATTTGCCTCATTACACCTTTAACTTTTTTCATGAATTTGTCATCAAATCAATAGGTATATGAGCTCAACTTTGTATTCAACAACGTGATTATCTCCGGACATTGAAGGAGACAAGTAGAACTTTGGGAAGAAGAGATACAATCATTTGTTGGTTTATTTATCAGACTCCTGAAGCACCGCAGAAAACCTCACTTACCTCTACACAGAACGGATTCCACAAAATACAGACTCACTGCTAAGGAGTCTCCAATTGATGCTCTCAGAAGAAATAATTAATTAACTAATTTATTTGTGTGTCTATTTTTTTTATTTTCCTATTAACTTATTTTCGTATGTATTTATTTCTCTGTTTATTTATCTATATATCTATCTATCAATCTTTTCAACGCAGTTTAAATTAATTATTTATTTTATTTGCCACTTAATTGTCTATATTTTTTAAATAATTGCACAATTTTACGTATTCTGTATGTTAGTTGCTTGACGGTCTTTGCTTGTGAGTAGGTTTCATTGATTCTATTTTTTTTTCTCTGCTCTACTGTAAATGCATTTCAATACAGTGAAGGAGTGTATTTCGCCACAGGGAAGTTCCATTCCCGGTCAATATTCTCAGTAAGATCATGCATCATTCTCAAGAAATATTTCAAGTTGACACCGTGATTCTACTTTCCCCAAATTAAACTCTACATGAGTCAGTGCAGAACGTTCAGGACCCGGGATTCCTGGGTTAACTGTTGACAAGATACTCACACTCAAATTAGCATTGATACCGTAAGCAGGCAGGTTTAACTCCTACATCGTTTCTTAGGCCCCAACTGTACAATATCTGTATACAGATCTCGGATGATATGCACATAATATCTGCAAACTGGTCTATGTTGAAAGCCGGTGGCGGTGTGCATGGTGAGGATGACGTCGAGAATGTTCGATCTGATAATCAGAGTCAGGTATAATATGTCGTGAAATTTATTGTTTTCCGGCAGCAGGTACATGATAATAGAACTATAAATTACAATATGTTAAAAGGAAAAAGTGAATAAAATATATATATATATATATATATATATCAAAGATATCGGATAATATACACTTTTATCTTTTGAAACTGCTGATACCTACACACATGGAATACTTCAGTGTCTTCTTCAACTCCTCTCTGAATTTGCCTGGGTCACTGCGTAAATAATGAAACTCGTGCAGAAACGCATGTTTGAAAGCAAGTTGGCGCTCTCTTGGAGAATGGAGTGTGTATCTTCGAAATCGAATCTGGTTACATAAGAAACAACTTTAATATGCACGTGTACAAAATTAACGACGTACGTAATTCTCAGAACAGAAAACTGGGGAAGATGGTGAAAAGTAATATAATGTATTCTTTCCGATTTTCCGTTTCTGCATCTTTGAGATTCGTACCCTCCTTGCCCGAAATCCCCTGCGGACCCTGCTGGACATGAAAATTTGCCTGATGGTCAGAACATTGAACGGCAGGATCAGAGGAAAGACAGGCACTGATTTAAAAGGAGGTCCAAACAGTCATACATTACCCAGATTAGTTCAGTGAAGAACACTAGAAAGCCAGGGCACAATGTCTACTATATACAACGGTTTGTACTTAGAGTAACAGGTTATGTTCTTCACTTTTTTCAGAAGACAGACAACAGATATAAATACAGCAGCGTATTTCCGATTGCAATGTTGCCTTTTCAGTTCCTGGTTAAAAAAAAGGCGAAAATGAGGTCGAACGAAAAAGGAACTGTCAGCCACACCGAGCAATCCCTGCTTCCATATATCAGTTGCGTGCTGAGACTACAGGGGGAAGTGATGGAAAGCAAACTGTTCGCGAAGGAGACAACGGTTATTCGATTCAGTGACAACGACCAGCTGATCCGCTACTGCCATTGCCACCGGGTCGTAAGTGAGGAGGTTGGAGAGACCGCACCCTCCTCGTGATAGGATCACAGCTGCCGCCAATTTCGCTGTTAAGCGAACAACATAGCGGTTAGAGGTTGAACGTTCATCGTCGCAGTATGGAACAGCAATGATAGAATGATTTTCAACCAATGTTCACTTAGCACCAACGCCTCCCTTCCTCCCTCCTCCCTCCAGTTCAACACATGGATGAACAGATTACCACTGTTTCACGCCCCCCTCTGTCATGCACCTCCGATTCACACTCGCACATATAACTGCAGTCGTCCCGATCTTCATCTCCCCCATCTCTCAACTTCCAATAATTCCTCAGTCATCATGTTCTCACCTTCACTACGGAGCAGGCGAGAAGAGCTCTACGGAAACTCAATCACTGCAAAGTGAAGCGCAAGGCCCAGAAGGAATGTGCTGAGCAGGTCTGTAGGGTATTCCAACGCATTTTCAATCTGAGCATCAGCATGGAAAAGGTTCCGCCTGTGTGGGAAACCTCATGTGTAGTCCCAGCACCCAAGAAAGGCCAATCAAATGTCTTGAATGACTGTTGTCCAGTGACGCTTACCTCAAATATCATGAAGAATAGAAAGGTTGGTTCTGGCTCACCTATCATATCTACCTCATCATATCCACCCTCGATTCCCTGCAGTTGCCTATTGGAGCACATTGGAGTCGGCGATACTGTCATCTACCTGCTGAACAAAGCTTACTCCCATTTGGATGAGCAGGGCAGTACTGTGAGGATCATGTTTTGTGATTTCTCAAGTGCCTTCAATAGCATGCAGTCCTCATTGCCGGAGAGAAAGCTGCGTTCAGGACAGGTTGGCACTTTCATTGTATCCTAGATAATGAATTATCTGACTGGCAGACCACGGTTTCTGCGACTTCAGAGCTGTGTGTCAGACATGGCTATAAGCAGTACTGGAGCCGCACAGGCAACTGTATTGACACCCCTCATGTATACCGTGTGTATTGTGGAATTCAGGCTCATCACTGTTACATCATTTGAAAAAAATCTCTGAGGACTCAGCAATAGTTGTGTGTATAAAGGGAGGAGAGAGGACGGGCCTTGGTGGTGGACCTGGTCAAATGGTGCACGCCGAATAATTTGCAGCTCAACATGAGCAAGACAAAGCAATGGTGATGGATTTCAGGAAGACTAAGCTTGCACTGCTCCCTGTTACTATTGATCGTGAGAACATAGATGTGGCAAGGACATACAAGTACCTGGGGGTGCAGCTGGATGGACAGGCCTGAATGGAGAACCAACACAGAGGCTGTGTACACACAGAACCAGAGTCACCCCTACTTCCTGAGGGGACTGAAGTCCTTTGGAGTATGCGGGCCTCTCCTTAACTTGTTCTACAAGTCTGTTGTCGCCAGTACAATCTTTTTTACCTCGGTGGTGCGCTGGGACAATGGCACTAGCACGAATGATGCCAAAAGCTGAATAAACAGATTAGAAAGGACTCTGTTATAGGAATCAGACTGGGCACACTGGAGCTGTGGTTGAACAAAGGATCATACTGAAAATCCGGGCTATTCTGGACAATATTTCCCACCGTCTACACGCCACCGTGGCAGAACAGAAAAACACATTTAGTAATAGATTAAGGCAACTGTGCTGCTCCAAAGAGCGCTATATGAGGTCACTCTTACACTGGTCCATTAGGTCTGCAACGAGAATACCTATCGCCAGGGAAGTGATAACCTCGCCATGTTTGAACATTTGAGGTAACTTTTTTTTAAAATTTGTTATCTTACTTCCGTTCTAATATTTGAAAGTTTGTATATCTGTACACTTGTAATGCTGCTGCGAATTTTTAATTTCCTTAGGGATCAATAAAGTATCTATCTATATGCTAATCAATATATCTCTCTGTCTATCTTTATTATGTTATGTAAATACGATATTAAATTTCATTGGAGTGTTTCTTGAAATTAGAGGACGGTATAAAGTAGGATTGGGCCGATTTGGTCAATGTTTGGAGAGAGAATTTACAGAAAGCTTCAAACAAGTAATCAGGATAGATTTGCTGAAGGCTTTTGAGGTGGCTAGGAAGTCCTGAGCCAAGGTCTACTGACTGTGGATTTTATTTATTCATTTAGTTAGAGATACGGGACCGCACAGTATCTCACGGGTCGACAAGCCGCAACAGCCGACAACCCACCCATTTATAATCCTGGCTTAATTACTGGACAATTTCCTATGAAGAATTAATTAACAAACCAGTATGTCATTGGACTGCGTGACGAAAACGGAGCAGTGGAAGACTCCTATGTGCTCACAGGAAGAACGTACAAGTATTCTTACAGAGGACGCCAGAAATGAACTCCAAATTCCAAGGCCCTGACCTGTACTAACGTCATCTTAACCGCTGCACTACCGTGGCGTCTAATTCTAGCTAAATGTCGGGATATACCTTCAAGAAGAAGGAGCTGAATCCATGGACCTCTCTCACAAAAGGCCTCGAATATAATTTTTCTCAGCAAGGAGTCATGTCCATTCCTCAATACTACAGGGCAAAGGGTGAGGTCGGGAATTAGTTACATGTGGATAAGCAGCCACGATTGGGTTAATCTTGCTGCAGGATAATCACTTTCTGTGTTGCAGAGAGAATGTGGAAATCCCAGTGAACCCCAATATTGGAATTAGCGTATCCTGTGAGTACTATACTGTGTAAAAGTCTCAGGCAAATATATACAGTCAGGACGCCTGAGACTTTTGCCCAGTACTGTATAGCTTTATGTATTAATCTGTACTGCTACCTCAGAAAGAAACAGCTTTCAAGACATATGTAAGCGATGATGCACCTAATTCTGATATGTGTCTCTATTGTGGAGTGAGAGTGCGAAAGCGGCAGAGAGATTGGGAAAAGATTAAGGAAGAGGGTAGAGAATGCGAACCACCAGAGGGATATTCTATAATGATCAATAAACCAATAGTTCTGCGAACAGTTTGCCCTGGCTGGTGTCTCAGGGTTGGTGTGCTTGACCCGCTACACCCCTGTGATTCCTTCGCTGTCACCTGTTCCACATCATTTCCGCAGCTCCCGACCCTCACAATTCCCAATATTCTTTGCTTCCGCCAGCTGTAGTTTCTCGCTCCCTTTGTCAAAACACAAGAGTGCATATGATTTTTGCAGAGTATTGTAAGTAACTGAAGATACACAAGCGTCTAGTTTGCTTTCCCCAATTTTGGAAAGTTGTAAGATAGCAGAGGAGGACGAAGAATTTAAACATATTAAAGCCATGGCATTGAAACGAGCTGTTGTAATGATCACAATTTAGTTTCTGCACTGATGAGGTGAGCACATTCTGAGCACAGAAGGCAAGCTAAGTCACCAGATTTTACCATAAGTGATATGACACTTATGGCCATCTGCGCCGGCCATTTACTATGTTCCTGGTTAGGGTGGGCGTATTTCTCTGTATAATCGAACACGAGAAATATTAGTAAGGGGATCCCTCTACGTTCAGTGAACATGGCTTATGACTCATTATCAAATGTACTTCTCATTCGTGAAATATCGGTATACATTTCCGTTATATTTACTGTATTTTAAAATAATATTGAACATTCCTAATTAAATTGTTCCATGTCAGGATTTAGTATTGTGAGATAGATGCCTGTACTCTGTTGCAGAACCCGAAAACCCGTTTAGAGTGGGTGTTGTAAAGAGAAAATGAGACAATAATCTTCTTAAGGAAAATAATGTGAACAGCGGTTCTAAATGGGACGGAGCCCGAGCGTTTTTACTGAAATCCCATCCCGTGTTCGCAAGCCTGGTGCTAAACTTCACAAATCGCTGATAAAATCAGCTCTGAACACACTAAATCTGATATAGAATATGCACCACAGTCTGAAAGAAATAGTAAACACTTTTCGATTTCAAAGCACCAGAACAGAGGTCCAATACAATAAAATCAAACGTTGACAATCGCGTTTTTAGAGCCTCCCTGTCGCCTGGCTGCTGCTTTCTGTGAAGCTGTTTTGTCCATAACCTTTAACTTTGAACGGTATCTGACACACAAGACTAGATCATTCATAAACGCGCTACATACACAATCACATCGCTTATTCACGTTAATATTACCCTGCCAAATCGGATAATGAGCAACAATACTTTGTAGCTCCACACACTTTTCCTATCATGTGACGTATACATTACTAAATTATACTGCAGTAGCCTAAGATGGAACTCACGCTGAATTTAAATGAAGCTAAGACAACAATGCAGATAATTCCTGGTTAATATTAGAAAGTGAATAAAACAGTTTGAATAAGCATGCAGTGTATAAATTACTGGTAAGACGTGTGGCGGCGCAAGCAGGAATGAAGACCGAACATGTGCTCGGCAAAAGTACTGTTACAGAGCATGGTGGAAGTCCGCAGGAAGTTGCAGATATAACGGATGAGAATATTTATGAGGACACGTTGAAGGTCACCTGATCCATACAGTGTAAATTCTAGTTATATGGAGAGAACAGACGAGTACAGAACCGGTGAACTTTGTATATGGAATCGGCCCTCCCGGCCTTCCGAGCCATGCCACGCAGGAGTCCTCCAATTTACAATGACCAAGTAACAAACCAACTGGCACGTCTTTGGACTGTGAGAGGAAACCGGAGCGCTAGAAGAAAATCCACGTGGTCACGGCAAGACCGTACTTCAGTACGTTCGTTACGTACTTGTAAGGTTCCTTACAGTCAGCCGCGGGAATTGAACCCATTCGGTCATTCTCATAGTGTTTTGAAATGGCCTCCGTCTGATGCTCTGCTGCTACCCAAACCTAATGGAGGTGCAGAGTTTCAATGGTGGTTCTGTACAATTCAATGGATTTGGTGGGGGAGGGTTGGTGCGGGCGTGAGCCTTTGTTGTCTGTTCAGGGAGTGAAGGCACCGCTGTGCCATTTAATTCAGAGAAGTGATATTGAGGGACCAGTTGAGGTAGTCCGTGATGTGAACACCGAGGATCTTGGTGCACTTTATGGAGCAGCCCAGCCTGCGAAACGTGGGATGGTAATTATGCACCTACCTCTACATCAGTTCTCGGGACACAACTCGACAGCATCTGTATTAATTATTTGGATGATATGCGCTTAATATATGAAGCCCTACCAGAATTTCAAAGCTGATTGTCGATGTGGATTGTGAAGATTACGTAGGAAGTTTTGAAATTGATAATCCGCTGAATCAGGTTTAAAATGTCTTGAAATTAATTGATTTGCTTCAGCAGTACAAAATAGTAGCAAAACCTATAACTTACAATATATTGAAAGGAAAAACAGTGAATGAAGCAAACATCGAAGTCAGTAGAAGCATCTATATATTTGTGCTTATTAAAACTGCTAGTAACTGCAGTCATGGGATACTTCAGTGTCTTCTTGAACTCCTCTCTAAAGGTATCCTGGGTGAAGGAATTCGTGCAGAAACTCAGGATCGAAAGCATGTTGGCGCTGTCTTGGAGATTGTAGCGTGGATTCCCGGAATTGAATCCTGATATATAAGAACCGCCTTTAATCCGCATGTAAACAAAGTTAATGACATATGTAATCCACAGGAACAGAAAACTGGCGGAGATAGTGATGTTACGTACCCCTTAACTGGGTGTCTTACCAGCAAAGATAGAAGTGTCCGTTGGAGTCTGGTGATACTATTTTCAACAATATTTATTAGCAAAAATATACAAAATAATATCAATGCGAATATACAGAGAATATACGTTAGCAATACTAAACCTAAACGTGGGGTATAATAATAATCACTAATGAAACAAGCTCTGTCGTTGTCTAGGGGATAATGAATTATCAGATGGAAATATAATGGTCAGTTCAGTTCATGCAGGCTGCGGTAGTTGTTTGCCGATGTGTTGCAATTGCTGGAGAGAGAGAGAGAGAGAGAGAGAGAGAGAGAGAGAGAGAGAGAGATAACGTGTGAACAGTAACAGCTATTATCTTGCCAACCTTCCTTTACGATTTTGATCCATCGATGCATTGTTGTTGTGGCCATTCACGTATGACCCCTCCGTCCTTTAGTGGTGGACTCGTCACCCAGGCAAGGATGGACACACACGCAAGCCCCCACCGGTCTTGCTACAAAACAGTGTGAGTTAAAATTTACTGACCCTTCGTTCGGTCTCGGATCTCACACCCTGTCTCGTGTGGGTTCTGATGCTCACTAGCGTTTCTCCTGGTGCGTCTGAGGGGTGTTACCCCAGACCTCACTTTTATCCCCACTCACGGGGTCTCAGGTGTCAGTCAGGTTGGGATGATGTAACCCATCAAACCATCCCACTCTAGTTTCCCCTGAGGAGTTTTAATGAATAGAACAGTAGCAAGTAAACAATCCTTCTCCAACAGACAATAACAGTAATCAATGCTTCTGCTCCTCTTTTGTCAGTTGTGTCTCTCTCTCATTAACTTTCATGAGCTGTTATCAATAACAACTGCCCTGGCAGATTTCCTTTGTCTCTCTTACTTCCTTGATAACAGCATCGAAATAGTAGCGAATTGCGATTCTCCAAAAGTGCGGGAGGGTGCATGGGCGACTATGCACCCTTCTGCCCATCAGAGTTGTTCATCCTTCGTAACAGTGAAAAATAATATCATGGATTTTTTCCGCTTTTCCGTTTCTAAATCTTCGAGATTCGTCCCCTACTTGTCACTTCGAAGTCCCCTGCAGACTCCGTTCGATGCAAAAATGTGTCTAATGGTCAGAACATTGATTAATAGGATCAGAAGGAAAGGGACGCATGGCGTTAAAAAGCGGTCCAACCAATCATAGGCTATCCATAATGGTTCAGTGAAGAAGCTTAGTTTAATATCACCAAACCAGGGCACGCCATCAACTATATACAAGGGCTGGTACGCAAAGTAATAGGGTGCACTCTTAACGGTTACCAGAAAACAGACAACAGATATTGCTACAGCAGCAGATTTCTCATTTTGTCTCCTTTTCAGCTCGAGACAGCCATTAGCGACAAACCGATCGAACGTGAAAGTGACCGTCAACCATACCGAACAATCCCTGGTGGCATAAATCAGCACCGTGCTGAGACTACAGGCGGGAGTGATGGAGAGCAAACTGTTCACGAAAAAGATACCAGTGATTCGATTCAGTATCACGGCAGTGTCAATGACCAACAGATCCGTCCCCGCCATTGCCACCAGGTAATAAGTGACGCACATGTATAGACGGCATTTTCCCGCTGATAGGATCATAGCTGCCGCTATGTTCGCTGTTAAGGGAACAATAAGAAAAGTTGGAGATTGAATGTTTGAAGTCTTCGTACAGATGGGAATTCATGAGGTGATCTTATAAATTGCGCTTTAAGGATGAAAATTATATTCATCCGAGTGCATTCTGAAATTGCAGGACACTACACGATAGGATTGGGTCGATGGGGTCCATGGAAGGGTGTTGGATTTTTAGTTCTGTAATCTCGATTACAAGAAACATAAGCAAGGGCTAGTCATTAAAAGTTCAGTGAACATGACCAACAACTCAGTATCAAATTTACTTTGTTCATTATCAATATTCATATCCGTTATTTTTTTTCTGTCTTCAAGAAGTATATTGAACAGATCTATTTAAATTACTCCATGTCTGTAATCAATTTATCGGGAGAGGGATGTCCGTCTTCTACTGCAGAACCCGGAATACCGTTTAATCTGAATGTTGTAAATACAACAGCCATCCTGCATCTTCCGAGCGAAAGGAAGAAATGACATTTTTGAAGAAAATACTACGGGCAGTCTTAGGAATTGGGACCGACGCTACGCGTTGCTTTACAGAAACTATATGTCTTGTTCGCTGGTTGGATACTGAACTACTGATATAACAGAAAAAATCAGCTCTGCACAAACTATATCTAATGGCCCCCTCTATTGCCGCGATGAGGCCACACTCAGGCTGTATGAGCAAAGCCTTATATTGCATCTGTGTAGTCTCCAACCTGATGGTATGAACATCGATTTCTTGACCTTCCCATTCCCGCTTCCCTCTGTCACATAATTTCCTTTTCTGCCCATCATCTCCCTCGGTTCCCCCTCCCCGTCCCCTTTCTTCGAGGGTCGTCTAGCCTGTCCTCTCAAATTTCATCCCTCTCCAGCATTTTAGCTCTTGTACCCATCAGCTTCTAAGCCGTTTACTTCACCCTTCCGTTCCCTGGATTTCAGCTATCACCTACAATTTTCCTGCCCTCCTCCCATCTTAACCTAACTTCTCGTTTTTTTTTTCCGATCTTAAAGAATGTACTCGGTCCAAAATGTCGACTGCTTAATCCTTTCCATAGATGCTACGTGACTTGCTGAGTTCCTCCAGCATTTAACGTGTGTTGCGTAAACTAAATGTTTTCTGATATGTTATCGCAGCCTGGCAGAAGTAGAAAATATTAATTTAAAATACACCAATATATATTTTAGCAGGTTCCAGTGGGGTGAAGCTACAAATACGGAGATTATACTTGCTGTGCAACCCCTCACTAATAGAATTAATGAGAAATAAATGAAACAGTTATGTGCATATCGAATCATTAAATCTATTGCAGCATATTCTTCTGGCAAGGAATACAATGTTTTGGATCGAAAGGAATCTTTGGATTCCTGCATTTCCCAATAAAATTATGCTTGACTAATCTGTTGGAGTTTTTTGAGGGTGTAACAAGGATGTTAGACGAGGGTAAGCCAGTAGATGTTGTGTACCTAGATTTTCAGAAGGCATTCGAAAAGGTGGACATAGGAGATTGGTGAGTAAAATCAGAGCTCATGGCATTGGGGGCAGGGTTTCAACATGGATAGAAAACTGGTTGGCAGATAGAAAGCAAAGGGTAGCAGTGAATGGGTGTTTCTCAGACTGGCTGGAGGTGACAATACAGGGCTCTGTATTGGGACCACAGCTGTTTACGATTTATGTCAATGATTTATATGAGGGCATTGAAAACTATATCAGCAAGTTTGCTGACGATACTAAACTGGGTGGCAGTGTGACATGTGAAGAGGACTTTAGGAGAATACAGGGAGACTTGGATAGGCTGAGTGAGTGGGCAGATACTTGGCAGATGTCATTCAATGTGAATAAATGTTAAGTTATCCACTTTGGAAGCTGGAACAAGAGGGCAGAGTATTGTCTGAACGGTGTCGAGTTAGGTAAGGGAGAAATGCAAAGAGACCTAGGAGTCCTAGTTCACCAGTCAATGAAGGTGAATGAGCAAGTGCAACAGGCAGTGAAGAGGGCAAATGGAATGTTGGCCTTTGTTACAAGGGGAATTGAATACAAGAGCAAGGATGTTCTTTTGCATTTGTACAGGGCCCTGGTGAGACCACACCTGGAATATTGTGTACAGTTTTGGTCTCCAGGTTTAAGGAAGGACATTCTGGCAGTTGCAGTTGAGGAAGTGCAGCGTAGATTCACTAGGTTGATTCCTGGGATGGCAGGGCTGTCTTACGCAGAGAGATTGGAGAGATTGGGCTTGTACACGCTGGAATTGAGGAGACTGAGAGGGGATCTGATTGAAACGTTTAAGATAATTAAAGGATTTGATAGGATTGAGGCAGGAAATATGTTCCAGATGTTGGGAGAGTCCAGTACCAGAGGGCATGGATTGAGAATAAGAGGTCAGTTATTTAAAACAGAGTTGAGGAAGAGCTTCTTCTCCAAGAGAGTTGTGGAGGTGTGGAATGCACTGCCTCGGAAGACTGTGGAGGCCAATTCTCTGGATGCTTTCAAGAAGGAGCTGGATAGATATCTGATGGATAGGGGAATCAAGGGATATGGGGAAAAGGCAGGGACTGGGTATTGATAGAGAATGATCAGCCATGATCTCAGAATGGCGGTGCAGACTCGAGGGGCCGAATGGTCTACTTCTGCACCTATTGTCTATTGTCTGTCTATAGTCTATAAAATGTATAATAAAATTGAATTAATTCTAAACAGTATGAACTAGTTTACAATATCATATTGTGTATTTAAGTTATATTACTTAAGGTGCAACAATGCATCGTAGCATCAAGTACGTTATTAGATACATTTATATATCACAAGATCACACGACAAAGCAGCAGTAGTAAGCCATTCGGCCCATCGAGTCTGCTCCAGCACTCCACCGTGAGCTAAACTATTTTCCCATCTAGTTCCAATTTCCGGTTTCTCGCCCTACCCCTTGATACCTTGACTAATAGATACCTATCAATCTCCTCCTTAAATACCCCCAATGATTGGGCCTGCACAGCTGTATGTGGCAACGAATACCATATATCCACGACCTTCTAGCTAAGAAAATGTCTCCTCATCTCTGTTTTAAATGGGTACCCTCTAATTCTAAGACTGTGACCTCTTATCCTGGACTCAGCCACCAAGGGAAAACAGCCTTTCCACATCTACTCTGTCCAAACATTTCAACATTCGAAATGTTTCTATGAGATCTTCTCTCATTCTACTATACTCTAATGAATACGATCCAAGAGCCGACAAACGCTCCTCATATGTTAGTCCCTACATTCCAGAAATCATCCTAGTGGATCTTCTCTGAACAATCATCCTAGTGAATCTTCTCTGAATCTATATCTGTTACTGTCAATGTTTAATCAGTTCAGACAACCGTTACATGAGACCGTTTTGAAAGGCTGCATGTCCATCAGGTATGGCAGCTGCATACCATCGGACAGGAAGTCCCGTTAAAAGACTGTGCGAACAACCGAGGAGATAATAGAGGGCCCCTTACATTCCATCAGTGACTTTTATCGGGACCGTTGCGCAAGCAAGACCCTTAGTATTATTAAGGATCCTACACATTCTGCCATCAAGCAGGAATGATACACAACTTCTTTCCTCAGGGCATTAAGCTTCTGAACTTCCTGCCACATCGCATTCCAAGTTTCCCCGGATAATTTTCATTGTACCATACAACATTTGATTCCTGCAATTCGTTTGTCTCTTCGTAATTCATTTGTTGATGTAATTATTTCTTTCTTGAGTCATTGTGTGTTATCCGAGCGTTGTGCATACTACTGTGCTTTACACAGCACACAACCAAGTTCAAAGTTTGAAGTATATTTATTCAGTCAGAACGTTGACTGTTTACTCATTTTCATAAATGCTGTGTGGCCTGCTGAATTCCTCCAACATTATGTGGGTGTAGCATAAAGATCGTGCAGCCTAGGAGAATTGGAAAATATTTCGTATTTTAGTCCGTACCTGCAGCGTAGCTCTGAAGTCCATCTGTAATAGAATCAATGCAAAATAGTATGAAAAAAATCAGCATATCGAGCCTTTAAATCAATTGCAGAATATTATACTGCAATGAAGCTCTTCCAGAGCACGATCGATACAGATCACAAGCGGCAGATTGGTCTACCTTGATAATACACCGGAGCTTCCTGAATTCTGTCACATCGACCATTGAGAGTAAGAAAATCCCATCACAAATGTATTGTCGGCGCTGCAGTCCAGTGTTCATTATGTAAAGACATTTGTGTTCTTCTGCGCCGCTGCGTTGAGTTAATGTTTAATGGTACAAATATATTTATGTAAACATTTTTTGGGCTCTCAATTTTTTTTGCTGTTTGTGCTGTGTGAGACTGTTGGCACTGCGTTTTGCACCTTGGCCCTGGAGGAACGCAATGAAACTTTATCTATCTACGTTTCTATATCCATCTCTTCCTTAAGTATTTATATATTTTATTTCCCATTTACACGTTTATATATTTAATTATTTGCAGTTTGACTTATTCTGTACGTTAGTTGCCTGAGAGTCTTTGCTTGTGATTAGCTTTCATTGATTCTATTGCATTTCTTTGCTCTACTGTAAGTGCATTTGAATACTGTGAAGGAGCGTATTTTGCCAAGGGGAAGTTATATTTCCCGTCACAGTCCAGAGTAAGGATTCTCAAGAAATATTTCACGTTCACGTCGTGATTCCACTGTTCCTAAATTAATCTCTATATGACTAGGCGTAGAACGTTCAGGACCCTGGATCGCTGTGATAACCGGCGACAAGGTTGTGACAGTCAAATAAGCAGTGATCCCGTAAATATGAAGGGATAACTCCTACATCAGTTCTCATAACAAAACTGCACCGTATGTATATACATGTCTCGGAAGATATATACGAAGTATCGATATGCTGGCCTAAAGTTGAAAGCCTGTTGACGGTGTTGATTGTGAGGATGATGTCTAAAATTTTCGATTTCATAATCTCAGAATCGAAGTATGCTATCGTAAGTTTATTGTTTTTCGGGAGAAAAGCATGGGAATACAAAATAAATTACAATTTATAATCGGGAGGGTTTAAACTAATTTGCAAGGTGGATGGGACCCGAAGCGATAGAGCAGTGGAAGAAGTTAATGGAGTAAAGCCAGATCTAACATATAGAGAGGCTTTGAGGAAACAGAAGCAGAATAAAGATGTCACGGTATGTTGACAGGCCGACTAGGGGGAATGTTTAGTATTAGGTAACGAACTGGGTCAGGTCATAGATCTCTCAGTGGGTGAGCATATGGGGGACAGTGACCACCGCTCCCTGGCCTTTAGCCTTATCATGGAAAACGGTAGAATCAGAAAGAACAGCAATATTTTATAATTGGGGAAGGGCAAATTATGAAGCTATAAGGCGAGAACTTCCGGGTGTGAATTGGGATGATGTTTTTGCAGGGAAATATGCTATAGAGATTTTGTCGATGTTTAGGGATCATTTGCAGGATGTTCGGGATAAATTTGTCCCGGTGAGGAAGATAAAAATGGTAGGGTCAAGGAACCATGTGTGCGAAGTGTGGTGGAAAATCTAGTCAGGTGGAAGAAGGCAGCATGCATGAGGTTCCGGAAACAAGGATCAGATGGGTCTATTGAGGAATATAGGGTTGCAAGAAAGGTGCTTAAGAAGGGGCTGAGGAGAGCAAGATGGGGACATGAGAAGTCCTTGACGAGTAGGGTGAAGGAACACCAAAATGCATTCTTCAATTATGTGAAGAACAAAAGGATGAAAGGAATGAAGGTAGGATCGATTAGAGATAAAGGTGGGACGATGTGCCTGGAGGCTGTGAAAGTGAGCGAGGTCCTCAATGAATAGCTCTCTTCGGTATTCAGCAGTGAGAGGGAACGACGGTGAGGACAATATGAGTAAGGATGATTGCCTGGACTATTTTGATATTAAGGGAGAGAAGTTGTTGGAGTTATTAAAATATATTAGGACAGGCAAGTCCCCGGGGCCTGGCGGAATATTCTCCAGGTTGCCCCATGAAGCGAGGGAAGAGACTGCTGACCCTCTGGCTAGGAACTATATGTCCTCGTTTTCCACGGGAATGTTACCGGAGGATTGGAGGGAGGCGAATGTTGTCCTCTTGTTCAAAAAAGTTAGTAGGGTTAGTCGGGGTAATTATAGACAAGTGAGCCTTACGCCTGTGGTGGAAAGCTTTCAGAAACGATTCTTAGAGATAGGATCGATAGACATTTAGAGAATCGTGGTCTGATCAGGGACAGTCAGCATGGGTTTGTGAAGGGTAGATCATATCTAACTATCCTGATAGATTTCTTTGAGGAGGTGACCGGGCATATAGATGAGGGTAGTGCAGTGGATGTGATCTACATGGATTTTAGTAAGGCATTTGATAAGGTTTCACACAGTAGGCTTATTCAGAAAGTCAGAAGTCATGGGACCCAGGGAAGTTTCGCCAGGTGGATTCAGATTTAGCTTGCCTGCAGAAAGTGGAGTCTGGAGGTGGAGGTAGTACATTCGGATTGGAGGGTTGTGACTAGTGATGTCCTACGAGGATCGGTTCTGAGACATCTACTTTTCGTGATTATTGTTAACGATCCGGATGTAGGGGTAGAAGGGTGGGTTGGCAAGTTTGCAGACGACACAAATGTTGGTAGTGTTCTGGATAGTATGGAGGACTGTCGAAGATTGCAGAAAGACATTGATAGGATGCAGATTTGGGCTGAGAAGTGGTAGATGGAGTTCAATCTGGAGACGTGTGAGGAGGTATACTTTGGAAGGACAAACTCCATGGCAGAGTACAAAGTAAATAGCGGGATACTTGGTAGTGTAGAGGAACAGAGGGATCTAAGGGTACATGTCCACTGATCCCTGAAAGTTTACACACAGATAGATAGGGTACTTAACAAAGCTTATAGGGTGTTATCTTTCATAAGTCGAGGGATAGACTTTAAGAGTCGCGAGGTAATGATGCAGTTCTATAAAACTCTGGTTAGGCCACTCTTGGAGTACCGTGTGCGTTTCTGGTCGCCTCGCTATAGGAAGGATATGTAAGTATAGGAAAGGGTACATGGAGATTTAACAGGATGCTGCCTAGTTTAGAGAGTATGCATTATGATCAGAGATTAAGGGAGCTAGGGCTTTACTCTTTGGAAAGGAAGAGGATGAGAGAAGACATGATAGAAGTATACAAGATATTAAGAAGAATAGACAGGGTGGACAGCCAGCGCCTCTTCCCTAGGGCACCCCTGCTCAATACCAGAGGATATGCCTTTAAGGTAAGGGGTCGAAAGTTCAAGGGGAATATTAGAGGAAGGCTTTTTGCTCAGAGAGTGGTTGGTGCTTGGAATGCATTGTCTGAGTGAGTTCTGGAGGCAGGTACTCTAATAAAATTTAAAAGACTGCCCGACAGGTATAAGGAGGAATCTAATGTGGTGTTTATATGGGAGGCAGGATTTAAGAGTTGGTACGACATTGTGGGCCGGAGAGGCTGTACTGTGCGGTACTATTCTATGTTCTAATATATTAAAACGGGAAAGTGAATAAAGCAAATATCAAAGATAACAGTAAAATGTATACTTTTACTTTTTAAAACAGCTAAAAACTATAAGCATGGGATACTTCAGTGTCTTCTTCAACTCCTCTCTGAAGTTAGCCTGGGTTACCGCGTAAATAAATGAATTCGTGCAGAAGCTCAGGTTTGAAAGCATGTTGGCGCTCTCTTGGAGAATGTAGCGTGGATTCCCGAAATTGAACCCTGATATATAAGAACCGCTTTTAATTCGAGCGTATACAAAATTAATCACATATGTAATCCACAGGAACAGAAAACTGGCGGAGATGGTGAAAAGTAATATAATGGATTTTTTTCGCTTTTCCGTTTCTGCATCTTTGAGTTGCTTCCCCTTCTTGTCACCTCGAAGTCCCCTGCGGACCCTGTTGGACACGAAAATATGTTTCATGGTCAGAACATTAAACAGCAAAATGAGAAGGAAAGGGAGGCACGGTGTTAAAAGGCGGTCGAACCAGTCATACGTTATCCAGACTGGTTCAGTGAAGAAGCTTCGCTTAAAATCACAAAACCAGGGCACACCGTCTAACATATACAGCGGTTTGTAAGTGAAGTAACAGGGCACGTTCTTCACAATTGCCAGAAAACAGACAACAGATATAACTACAGCAGTGTATTTCTCAGTGCAAAGTCGTCTTTTCAGCTCCAGGCAACAAATGGCGACAAACCGGTCGAAAGTGAAAGCCACTGTCAGCCACACCGAGCAATCCCTGGATGCATATATCAATACCGTGCTGAGACTGCAGGCGGGAGTGATGGAGAGCACACTGTTCATGAAGTAGATACCAGTTATTCGATTTAGTATAACGCCAGTGATAATGACCAGCAGATCCGCTACTGCCATTGCCACCAGGTAGTAAGTGACGCATCTGGAGAGACCGCACCTTCCCCGTGATAGGATCACAACTGCGGCCAAGTTCGCTGTTAAGGGAACAATAAGAAAGGTTAGAGTTAGAATATTCAGATGGGAAATCAAAAGATGATTCTTACCCAATGCTCCATTAGCACCAAAACCTCCCCTCTTCACCCCTTCCAGTTCAACACGTGAATGAACAACAAAAATTACAACTGTCTACATCTGCTCCTAGACATGCACCTACGATTCACACCTCCATATACCAACCACTACCGTTCTGATCTTCATCTCTCCCAGCCGCCGAATTCCACGAACTCCCCAGTCATTATGCTGTCACCTTTACTACCGACCAGCCGAAAGGGGTTCTGCAGAAACTCAGAGACTGCAAAGTGAACGCCACGATCCTGGAGGAGTGTGCTGAGCAGCTGTGTGGAGTTTTCCAGAGCATTTTCAATCTGTGTATCAACCCGACTGGGTAGCGTCAGACTGTAATTTATCATGTGTGGTCCCAGCACGCGAGAAGGATCAAACAAAATTCTTGAATGAACACTGTCCACTGACGTTTCCTTCATATATCATGAAGACTAGAGAGGTTTGTCCTAGCTGATCCCAGAGCCCTGGTCAGATCCGCCCTTGACCCCCTGCAATTTGTCTACTGGAGCACATTGGAGTCGGCGATGCTGTCATCTGACTGAGTCTGCTCCCTTTTGGAGATCTAGGGCGGCACTGTGAGGATCATGTTTTCTCATTGCTGGGAATAAAGCTCAGTTCAATATAAGTTGACACCGCTATTGTATCTTAGATAATGGACTATCTGACTGGAAGACCACTGTTTGTGCAGCTTCAGAGCTGTGTGTCAAACGTGGCTCTGAGCAGTACTGAAAACTGCATTGACAGCGTTCCTCTTCACCCTGTATATCTTGGACTTAATGCACCTCTAAGTCAGGTATTTTGAAACAAGTTGGTTGTTTTATTTGGGTGTATACAAGGGCGACGGGAGGATAAACAAAGGGTGGAGTATCTCGTCACCGGGTGCAAGATGAATCACCTGCACCTCAACATCAATAAGACAAACGAGATTATAATGGACTTCAGGAAGACTAAGCTTGCACTGCTCTCTCTTACTATTGATGGTGAGGACCTGGATGTGGTGAGGACCTACAAGTACTTGCGGATACACCTGGACGGCAGACCAGTGGAGCACCAACACAGAGGCTATGCACAAGAAGAGCCAGGGTCGACTCAAATTTTTGAGGAGAACGAGATCCTTTGGAGTAAGCTAGCCTCTCTATAACATGTTCTACCCATCGGATGTCGCCAGTGCAATCTTCTGTGCATTGGTGAGCTGGGGAAATGCTATCAACACGAATGATGCCAACAGGCTTAATAAACTGATTACAACGACTCTCTCTGTTACAGGAGTAAAACCGGACACAGTGGATGCAGATGTAGAACAGAGGGCGTCACGGAAAACCCTGGCCAATCTGGACAACATTTCTCACCCTCTACGTTCCACCACGGCTGAACAGAGGAGCACCTTAAGTAACAGAATAATCCAACAGTGCTGGGAAGTGAGAAAGAATGAAATTCTGAAAGATACGTATTTTTTATTCTTCCTCATTTCCCATCTAATATTTGCATATTTGTGTATCTATGCACTTGTAATGCTACTGCGAATCTCTAATTTCCTTTGGGATCAATAAAGTATCCATCTATCCATCCGTCTATCGATCTACCTATCTATCTCTATCAATCAGTCCAAATAGCTCTCTATCGTTTTATATTAATCTAGGTAAGGACGAAACTAAACGTCATTCGAGTGATTCCAGAAATTAGCGGAAGGTATAAGGTCCAATTGGGCCGATTAGGTAAATGTTTGGAAGGACGATAGTGACTTTACAGAAAGTTTCGAATTAGGAAAGCTTTGTCGAGAACTTTTGCGATGGCTAAGAACTTCTGGACCAGGTCCTACCGACTATGGGGTTTAATTAAGTAACTTAATTAGAGATACAGCACCGTACGAATCTCACGGGACAACAAGCCTCGTCGCCCAGTGACCCATCCGTCTATAATACTAGCTTAATTACCAGACAACTACGAATGTGCAATTAACCAATTAACCGCTACGTCTTTGGACTGTGTGAAGAAATGCTGGAAAGCACTGGAAAGAATCCTATGTGCTCACAGCAAGAACGTGCAAGCACTCTCACAGAGGACTCTAGAAATGAACTCCGAATTCCACGCACCAACCTGTCATAGCGTCGTCTTAATCGCTGCGATACAGAGGCGACCAATGCTAGCTAAACCTATGGATACACCTTCAAGAAGAACGAGATGATAGCATGGATCTCCCTCACAAAAAGCCGCGAATGCAATGGTTCTCAGGAAGGAGTCAAGCACATTTTTCAATATTCTAGGTTAAAAGGTGGGGACGAGAGTTAGTTTCAGAAGTGAACGACCAGCCACGATCGGGTTGAATGTTGTTGCAGGCTGAATGGCAGAGCTGCTTCTTTTTCTGTTGCAGAGAGAATGTGGAAACCCCGGTGAGCCTCACTATTGAATGTTGTGTATCTTGTGGCGCACTATGCTGTGTAAAAGACTTAGGCACATACATATCGAACAATTACGTCCAGAGCAGTATGTTATGTCGGCATGCGATATGTTTTTGATGCAATGGAAACTTAATGCATTTCCCATTAAACGTAAAGCAAAAGTGAATCAATGTTATACAGGCAAACTAGTTTACAATATCATATCGTGTATTTACGTCATCACTGCACTGCCATACCACATGATAAACAGCAATATATTGTAGCTTCATGCACGTGATCACACACATTTATAAATCTATTGCTGCCAATTTTTTTTTTTATCACACAGTACAGTCTTAGGTAAAGATTAGACATTTCAGGTGTACAGAAATAAATACGTCACAGTGTTTCTTGAGGCAGAGTCTACACCGTTTCATTTGCAAAACCGAAACGGCTCAGAGCGCAGTCAAAAATATTAAGGAGAATCAACATCGGGCGCTGTCTGGCAAGCATTGCAACTTTGCAGCTTAGATTCTTATTTGAGATCGGTTGCTTTCTCGAAGCACTGCTGAAACAGAACACTTGGACAGTCTCAAATTGCTCTGGAAACACTGTAAGCAAGGGAGAAAACGGTGGATGCAAAACTTACTTGGAACACCAATGATAGCAAGAAACGGATAGTAAATGGCAAACAGCAGTCCTCTTGCTGGGCCGTGCATTTTCTGCAGAATTGGAACTGGATTTTGCTATCTACCGGCAGTTCTCTCCTTTATTTAGCTCGGGACTCCCCAATGAGTTAATTATCTTATGTTAATAGCGATTCCAAAAATAAACTATGACTTCACTTTTTAAAAATGTCCGCTTTTCGTTTCAAAGCACCTGCACAGAGGTCCCACACAATTAAATCAAACGTTACCAAGTATGTTCTTGGAGTTCTCCTGTCGAAGAGAAATAATATGCTTCCTCCTGGCTTCAGTTTTCTCTGACGCTGTTTTGTCCAGAACCTTTAAAGTTGAACAGTATATGACATTGAAGAGAAGATGCTTCATGAACTCGTGCATACAAAATCACATCGCATATTTACGTCGATGTTGAGCTCTGCCAAAACGGATAATGAATAACAATGTATTCAAGCTTCACGCACGTTTTCATAGTATGCGCTGCTTATATCATTAAGTTATACTAGGGCATCCAAAGATGGAACCCAGAATGAATTCAAATGAAGCTGAGACTTCAAAAACGCATGACAAGTTGTTCTTAGCTAATATTAGAAACGGAACGAAACATTCTGTGTTAGTATACAGTTTATAACACTCTGCTAAGACGTGTGGCGGCGGAAGCATGACTGGAAGTCCGAAGATGTTCTCGGCTTAAGTAACGTCATAGAGCATAGTGGAGGTCCACAGGAAGATGCAGATATGACAGATGAGGATATTTATGAGGTCATATTGAAGGTCACCTGAACCGTAAAGTGTGAATTCCAGTTATGTTCAGGGGCAGACGAGTAGAGATCTGGTGGAATTTATATATTTTATTGTTATTTTCCTTCATTGAGATACAGCGTGGATCGGCCCTTCTGGAGTCGACCCCTGCTCTAAACCGTTCTAATTCACGCCAATTTAACTTTATAACCATATAACAATTACAGCACGGAAACAGGCCATCTCGGCCCTTCTAGTCCGTGCGGAACGCTAAAACTCACCTAGTCCTACTGACCAGCACTCAGCCCAGAACCCTCCATTCCTTTCCTGTCCATATACCTATCCAATTTTACTTTATATGACAATATAGAACCTGCCTCTACCGCTTCTACTGGAATCTCGATCCACACAACTACCACAATTTGAGTAAAGAAGATCTCCCTCCTGTAACCCCTAAACTTTTCCCCCCTAGCTCTCAAGTCATGTCCTCTTGTTTGAATATCCCCTACTCCCAATGGAAAAAGCCTATCCAAGTCAACTCTATCTATCCCGATCCTAATTTTAAATACCTCTATCAAGTCCCCCCTCACCGTTCTACGCAACTAAGAATAAAGATCTAACTTGTTCGACCGTTCTCTGTAACTTAGTTGCTGAAACCCAAGTAACATCCTAGTAAATCTTCTCTGTGCTCTATTTTGTTGACATCTGTCCTATAATTCGGTGACCAGAACTGTGCACAGTACTTCAAATTTGGCCTTGCCAATGCCTTGTACAATATTAACATTACATCCCAACCTATACTCAATACTCTGATTTATAAAGGTCAGCATACCAAAAGCTTTCTTCACCACCCTATCCACATGAGAGTCCACCTTCAGGGAAATAAGCGCCATTATTCCTCGATCATTCTGTTCTACAGCATTCTTCGATGCCCTACCATTAACCATGCATGTCCTATTTTGATTGGTCCTACCAAAATATAGCACCTCACACTTATCAGCATTTAACTCCATCTATCATCTTTCAGCCCACTCTTCTAACTGGCTTGAATCTCTCTGCAAGCTCTGAAAACCTACTTCATTATCCACAACACCACCTACCTTGGTATCATCTACATATTTACTCATCCAATTTACCACCCCATCATCCAGATCATTAGTGTATATGACAAACAAAATTGGACCCTGTACAGATTCCTGTGGCACACCACTAGTCACTACCCTACAACCTGAGAAGCAGTTATCCACCACTAACCTCTGGCATCTCCCATACAACCACTGTTGAATCCATTTTACTACTTCAATATTAATATGTAAAGATTGAACCTACCTAACTAACCTTCCGTGTGGAAACTTGTCAAAGGCCTGACTGAAGTGCATGTAGACAACATCCACTGCTTTACCCTCGTCAACTTTCATAGTAAACTCTTCATAAAATTCAATAAGATTTTTCAATGCGCAGCTCCATGTTGACTGTTCCTGATCAGACCCTGTCTGGCCAGGTACTTATATATACCATCTCTAAGAATTTTCCATTAATTTACCCACCATTGACGTCAAACTGACAGGCCTATAATTGCTCGGTTTCCTCTTAGAACCCTTTTTAATCAATAGAACAACATGAGCAATACGCCAATCCTCCAGCACCATCCCCGTTTCCAATGACATTTGAAATATTTCTGTCAGAGCCCCTGCTATTTCGACACTAACTTCCCTCAAGGTCCGAGGGAATATTTTGTCAGGATCTGGAGATTTATGCACTTTTATATTCTTTAAAAGCGCAAGTACTTCCTACTCTTTAATCGTCATAATTTCCATAATTTTCCTAGAGCAATCACGAGGAGATATGCAGATGCTGGAAATTCAAACAACACACACTAAATGCTGGTGGAACACAGCAGACCAGGCAGCATCTATAAGGAGAAGCACTGTCGACGTTTCAGGCCGAGACCCTTTGTCAGGACGAACTGAACGGAAAGATACAAAGAGATTTCAAAGTAGTTGGAGGAGGGGGACATGCGAAATAATAGAAGACCGGAAGGGGTTGTATGAAGCTAAGATCTGGAAAGGTGATTGAGGAAGGTGATACAGAGCTGGAGAAGGGAAAGGGTCATGGGACGACAGGACTCAGGAGAAAGAAAGGGGGAGGGGGGGAGCACCAGAGGGAAATGGAGAATAGGCAGCGTGATGGGCAGAGATAGACAGAAAAAAAAGCAGACAACTAAATATGTCAGGGATGGGATAAGGAGGAGGGGCATTGACGGGGCATTAATTTGAACATTAACTTCTCTAACTTCCTACTTACCCCATCCCTGATATACTTAGTTTTTTTTCACTTTCTCTGCCCATCACTCTGCCTGTTCTCCATCTCCCTCTGCTGCTCCCCACTTCCCCTTTTTTTCCCCAGAGCCTCCCGTTCCATGATCCTTTCCCTTCTCCAGCTCTGTATCACTTTCGCCAATCACCTTTCCAGCTCTTAGCTTCATCCCATCCCCTCCGGTCTTGTACTATTATTTCGCAGTTCCCCCTCCCCCCACTACTTTCAAATCTCTTAGGCAACACGACTGAATCTGCAGATGCCGGAAATAAATAAAAACACAAAATGCTGGCAGAACTCAGCATGCCAGACAGCATCTATGAGCGGAGGTAGTGACGACGTTTCGGGCCGATACCCTTCATCAGGAGGGTTAAATCTCTTCGTATCTTTCCTTTCAATTAGTCCAGACGAAAAGTCTCAGCCCGAAACGTCGACAGTGCTTCTCCTTATAGATGCTGCCTGGCCTGCTGTGTTCGACCAGTATTTTGAGTGTGTTGTCCATAATTTCCCGTCTTTTTTCCCTTACCTTACACAATTCAATATCCTTCTCCTTAGTGAATACAGAAGAAAAGAATTTTTTTCAAAATCTCCTCCATCTCTTTTTCCTCCACACATAGATGTCCACTCTAATTTTATAAGAAACCAATTTTATTACTTAATATCCTTTTTCTTTTAATATAACTGTAGAAAACCTTTGGATCTATTTTTTGCCTTACTTGTCAAAGCAAACTCATACCTTCTTTTAGCTTTATTAATTTATTTCTTAATATTCTTCTTACATTCTTTTTATTCCTCAAGCACCTCATTTACTCCATGCTGCCTCAATCTATTGTAGATATCTGTCTTTTTCCGAACCAAGTTTCCAATATCCATTGAAAACCATGGATCCGTCAAACTTTTAATCTTTCCTTTCAACCCAACAGGAACATAAAGTTTCTGTAACTTGAAAATTTCACGTTTAAATGACCTCCATTTCTCTATTACATACTTCCCATTAAACAAATTCACCCAATCGACTCCTTCTAAATCCTTTTACATCTCCTCAAAGTTAGCCTTTCTCCAATCAAAAATCTCAACACTGGGTTCAGTCCTATCCTTCTCCATAATTATATTGAAACGAATGGCAATTTGATCACTGGACCTGAAGTACTCCCCAACACATACCTCCGTCGCCTGACCTATCTCATTCCCTAACAGGAGATCCCACATTGCCTCTTCTCTAGTTTGTACCTCTATGTATTGCTGCAAAAACTATCCTGCGAACATTTTCAAACTCCAAATCATCCAGCTTTTTTACAGTCTGGGCTTCCCAGTCTATGTGTGGAAAATTAAAATCTCCCACAATCACAACCCTGTGCTTACTACAAATATCTGCTATCTCGTTACAAAATTGCTCTTCCTATTCTCGCTCCCCATTAAAAGGCCTATAATACACCCCTATAAGTTTCTAGTTTTTAGGACATTTCGTTGTAAACTAACCTTTTCATGCCATAGACTAATAGCATCAACCATGTTTGGGAAACCCTACTATAAACCTTCCGTATTCGCGTCCATTTCGAAATGATCTTTTATACGCTGTAATTGTACTGGCCTCTACCGCTTACCCTGTAAGTTCCTTATAGCCACCCACGACACTCTGTGGAAAAGAAATGCGCTTTAGTGTTGTTTTAGCTTATTTCCATTTGTTCCAGATACCTGGTGAGGTTCCTTTGTCCTGCCTGTCATGAAACACAATTTAAAATGTAGTAAAACAAGGCTCTAAAACAATAAAGATATACTTCGTGAACGTATGTCATTTTGCCTCCTGACAATTGAATAATGTTTTTGTTGATGAAAATCCATAGTTCATGAAGTAAACACTATATTTAACAAGTTGATTATATTTGGACTAACACACCCATCCAATAATCTATCTATCTATCTGTCTATCTATCATCTATTTTATGTGCTTCTTTCTTTGTTTGATTAATTATTAATTATCTATTTATCTACCTATCTGTCTATCTATCTATTTGGCTATGAATCTATCTATTTACCATTAACTTTTTTTTCCACTTGTATAGTTTGTCTTCTTTTGCAGGCATTCTTTGTGAGTAGATTCATTCAACCTATTGTATTTAATTATTTTACTATAAAGTCCTTTGAATCCCGTGGATGAGTGTATTTGGCGACGACTATTTTATATCAAATCACATTCCCTTGGCATTGTCTTTGTATATTCCCAGTAAATATTTCACAAAGACCCGTGGTTCAACTCTTCCAAAACTATTGGCCATATGTGTTGATCCAAAATGTTCAGGTCCAAGTATTGTTGGTTTAACCGGTGACAAGGCCGTCAGACGTCTATAAGCAATAACCCCCGTAAGCAGGCAGTGATAAGCCAAATCAAGTCAAGTCAATTTTATTTTCATTTCTCTATATACATGTATACCGCCAAACGAGCCAATGTTTCTGCAGTCATGGTGTAAACCAAACCACTGTATACCATTCACTAACTTAAAAATTCTACGAATTAAATCTAGAACCGGAATAGGCATAGATAAGAAAATTAATGTTTATTAATTGAATAACGTCTGGTACAATGCAAATTATGCGGTGACACTTCGAATGAAATGCGGCAGGTAGTTCAAAAGCTAAATAGCCTGAGGGGAGAAGGTGTTTCACATCCCGTTCCTGTGTTTATTCATTGGAGACTCCTGCCTGATCGAAGAATGAAGGATTGGGATCCTTGCTAAAACTAAGGGCTCTGCATACACAGCGCTCCTAATAAATGTCATTGATGGATGGTGGGGAAAACCCTATTATCCTCTCGGCCATTCCCGTCTGACGTTTTGCTGCTCCCATACCTAATGGGGCCATTGGTTGTGCTCCTGAACAATTTAATTGAGTTGGAGGGGGAGGGTTGGGGTTGGAGGCGAGCCCTGTTTGCCCCCTTCGGAAGGGAAGGCAACGCTGTGCCTTTGTATGCAGAGAGGGACGATTTGACCTCGTCCGTGATGTGAACAGCTGGATCTTGGAAGACTGGGATGGTTATTCTGCACCTAACTCGTACGTCGGTAATCGGAACCCAACTCTACAATACCTGTATACATGATTTGGATGATATACGTAAAATATATGCAGGCCTGCCTAAATTTCAAAGCGATTTGGCGAGATGGTTTGTGAGGCCGACGCAGGAAATTTTGAAATTGATAATCCCAGAATCAGAATCAGGTTTAAAATGTCTTGAAATTTATTGATTCGCAGCAGCATACAAAACACTCGTAGTAATGAAACCGATAGCTGACTACGTATTAAAGGGAAAAAAAGTGAATGAAGCAAATATCAAAGGCAGCAGAAGAATTTATTTTTGCTTATGAAAAAAACTAGTAACTGCAGTCATGGGATACTTCAGTGTCTTCTTCAACTCCTCTCTGAAGTCAGCCTGGGTTACAGCATAAATAAAGGAATTCGTGCAGAAACTCAGGTTTGAAAGCATATTGGCGCTCTCTTGGAGAATGTAGCGTGGATTCCCGAAATTGAACCCTGATATATAAGAACCGCCTTTAATCCGCGCGTATACAAAGTTAATGACATATGTAATCCACAGGAACAGAAAACTGGCGGAGATAGTGAAAAGTAATATCATGGATTTTTTCCGCTTTACCGTTTCTGCATCTTCGAAAATCTTCCCCTCTTTCTCACCCCGAAGTCCCCTGCGGACTCTGTTCGATACAAAAATGTGTCTAATGGTCATAACATTGAGCAGCAGGATCAGAAGGAAAGGGACGCATGGCGTTAAAAGGCGGTCCAACCAATCATACGCTATCCAGACTGTTTCAGTGAAAAAGCTTAGTTTAATATCACAAAACCAGGGCACACCGTCTACTGTATACAAGGGCTGGTACGCAAAGTAATAAGGTACGTTCTTCACGGTTGCCAGAAAACAGACCACGGATATAACTATAGCAGCACACTTCTCATTGCAAAGTCTCCTTTTCAGCTCAAGACAACAAATAGCGACAAACCGGTCGAACGTGAAAGCGACTGTCAACCACACCGAGCAATCCCTGGTGGTATAAATCAGCACTGTGCTGAGACTACAGGCGGGAGTGATGGAGAGCAAACTGTTCACGAAGAAGATACCTGTGATTCGATTCAGTATCACGGCCGTGACAATGACCAGCAGATCAGTCCCCGCCATTGCCACCAGGTAATACGTGACGCATTTGGAGAGACCGCATCTTCCTCGTGATAGGACCACAACTGCTGCCAGGTTCGCTGTTAAGGGAACAAAAAGAACGTTTAGAAATTTATGTTTGAAGTCTTAGTTCAGATCGGAATTCATGAGATGTTTCTATAAACTACGCTATAAGGATAAAACTAAAATTCACTCGAGAGATTCTGGAAATTGCCGGATAGTATACGTAGGACTGAGTCGATTGGGTCCATGGAAGGGTATTGGAGTTTTAGTTCTGTGTCTTTAATTATGAGGGCTTATCCTTAGAAGTGCAGTGAACATGGTCATCAACTCAGAATCATGTATACTTTGTGCATAATCTCTATTCATATTCGTCACCTTTTTCTGACTCAGAAGTACATTGAACAGATCTATTTAAGTTGTTCCATGTCCATAATAAGTATTATCATGGGATGGATGCTGGGGCTCTACTACAGACGCCGGAATTCCCGTTCAATCGAGGTGCTGTAAAGAAAGCAGCAATCCTGTACCTTCAGGGTTAAATGAGGTAATGACGTTTTTGAAGAAAATAAAAAGAGTAGTCGTAGGAAATGGGACGGAAGATGAGCGTCGTTGTCCATGGCGTCTTCGCTGGGTTGTTACTACACTACTTACATAGCTGATAAAGCTGGCTCTGCATTAACTAAATCTGATGGTCTCCTCTATTGCAGCGATCAGGCCCCTCTGAGACTGAATGAGTAAGACCTTCTATGCCGTTCACGTAGCCTCCTACCTGATGGCGTGAGCAAGAATTTCTTGAACTGACCATTCCTGTTTCCCTCTCTCATATCATCTTATCTCTTACCTACCCATTATCTGCTTCTGGTACTCCTCTGTCCTCGATAGTCTTCTAGCCGCTCCTATCAAATGCCCGCTTCTCTAGCCTATCCGCGTTCAAAGCCTTTACTTGTCCCCCTTTGTTCTCCGGGTTTCACCTATCACCTGCCACACTGGTCAGCTACCCCCAAATTCTTGATGTAACTTTTCATCTTTTTTGCCAGTTCTGATGAATGTTCTCGGCCCGAAACGTCGACTGGACACTCCTTTCTAAGGTTATTACGGGTCCTGCAGAGATCCTCGAGAATTTAGCGTGTATTGCGCAAGCTAAATCGTATCTGGAATGTTATCGTAGCTTGGCAGTGCAGAACAAAATCATTTGGAAAGGCGCAATATTTATTGTAGTATTTTTCAGTAAGGTACAGCTAGAAAAATAGAGGTTACACTTCCTGTGAAGTCCCTCCCTCATAGAAGTATTTCCAAATAGCAGGAAAAATGAGCACATCGAACCACTAAATACATTGCAGCATATTATATAGTATTGCAATACAGTGTTTTGGATCTAAGGGAATCGTACTGCATGTCCCATTAAATATAAAACAACATTGAATTAATTGTATGCAGTACAATCTAATTTATAATATCGTATTTTGTACTTACCTTATTGATTCACTGCCATACTGAATAATGTGCAAAAATGCATTGTAGCAACATGCACGTTTATAAATCTATTACTGCCATTGTTTTATGATACTGTATACTCTGAAGTAAAGGTTATACAATGAATATCAACAGATTCGTTCACGTCACACTATTTCTTGGGACAATACCTGCAAGATTTCAACGACAAAACAGAAACGGCTCAGAGAGCAATCAAAGAATAACAATGAGAATCAATATCGGAGGCTGATTTAAACATTGCAAGTTTGCCACCTTGAATCTTAGATGTAATTGCTTACTTACAAGCAGCGCTGCTGAAACGAAACAATCGAGTTAGGTATCAAACCGCTCTGTAATCACTGTAAGCAACGTATAGCAGATGTATGTGGTTGCACAACTTACGTGGAAAACCAATGATGGCAAGAAAAGTATAGTAAATAGCAAAAGGCAGTCCTCTTGCTGGGCCGTGCATATTCTCGGCACAAATGGAACTAGTTTCTGCTTTTCTCCTGCTGTTCTATCTTTTTATTAAGCTCGGGACTCTCCAGTGAGTCAATTATCTGCATGTTAATATCGACCCCAAAATAAACAATGTTGTTTTTTTGCGATGCTGATGACAAGACGCAGGAAGGCTGATGACTTCACAGCGCTGTCTGTTCTTTGATTGTAAGTCTGGTCACCAACACTCATCTGCTTCTCACTTTGTGGGTGGTGCAGACAGAATCGTCATGCGATTCAGTCACTTGTGCGTTCAAAGAGTGGCCGGAGGTAGTGCTCCCTTTAGGCCCGAATGGTGTGAAACGGTGTGAAAGACCAATAACCAGGAACAGAAGCGTAGACAAAGTGTGGCGGGAACAGCGCAGATTATAACAGGAATCCTTTCTGACTGTTGTGCGCATTTCCATAGAGCGCCGCCAGAATAAAGCAGCGTCCATGATCACGAAGCCCTACCAGCCAGGCCACGATCTCTTCTCGCTACTACCGTCTGTCAGGAGACCAAGGAGCTTGAAATATCAAAGCAACAGGTTCTTCAACAGATATTTCCCTACAACTATCAGCTTCTGGAAGCAACATGGATAAATTCACTCATTTTAGCTCTGAACTGACTCTTCAACCTATGGACTCACTTATAAGGACTCCTCAACTCATTTTCTCAGCATTATTTATTCCCTTTTTGCAATTAGCATTTGCGCGATATTTCTTCAATTGCAAATCGTTTGCCTTTCAATCTTTGCTCAGGTGTCGTTTTGCATAAATTCTATTGATTTTTTTTTATTTTTTGTGCAAATGCCTGCAAGAAACTGCATCTCAATATACAGTGCATTATATGGTGACATATACGTACTTTCATAATAAATTTACTGTGAACTTTGAACTTGGCTGTGTGTTGTTCAAGCACAGTAGTATGCACAACACAATTATAACACACAATGACTTAGAAAAGTAAGATTTAAATCTGCAAATGAATTACGTATAGACAAACAAAGTGAACAAATCAAAATTGCAGGACATCACACAACTTATTTGGTGACAAATCGAATGCATTGTGGCAGGATGTTCTGCAATCTAATAGCTGGAGCAAGAAGCTGTTTACCCTTCCGTTCTTCTTTTACGCATCGCAGTCTCCTGCTTGATGGCAGAGTGAGTGAGATCCTTGATATACTGAGGGATTCCGTGAGCAACGATCCCGATAAAAGTCTCTGATGGAAAGTAAGCAACCCCGTATTATCCTCTCGGCTGTTCACGCAATCCTTTGTAGGGACTTCCTGTCCGATGGTATGCTGTTCCCAAACCGGATGGACATGCAGCGTCTCGGAACGCTCTCCTGTAACTGCTGTGCCTTATTACTCAGGAAGGTGTCTGCACCATATGGTGCATGAAGTCCACAGTCATTTCTATTAAACCAACTCCTACATTGGCTCCAAGGCCCGAAATCCCGAATACTTATATACCTGATTAGAATGATATATATGCAGTCCTGCCTAAATTTCAAAGTTGGCTGCCAATGCGGATTGTGAGGATGATACTGGATGTTTTTGATTGATAATCTCAGCATCGGATTCAGGTTTAAATTGAGACCGCTCCCATCACCATTCCTCTTCCCGTTTTCCTCTTTGATTAAAACTCCTTAACTGCCCATGATCTTCCGGTACTCTTACCCTTCTCTTTCTTCGATTGCCTTCTTCCCTCACCTATCAAAATACCCCTTCTCCAGCCATCTATCTCTTTCATCTATCAGCTTCTCAGCCCTTTCCTTCAACCGCCCTCCCGCTTTCACCTGCCATCTATCACCTTGTACGTCTTACTTCCCTCTTCCCAAATTCTTGCCGTTTCTTCTCACATTTTCGCCAGTGTTGATGAAGGGTCTCAGCCAGAAACGTCGAGGGCATTCTCATTTACATTCAAGCTGCATGGCCTGCTGCATCTTTTTCACCATTTTATGCGTTTAGCATTAAATAAGTCTTGTCTGGAATGTTAACGCAGCCTAGCAGAATTTGCAAATGTTATGTAAAAATGCACCAATGTATATGGTACTGCGTTCCAGTACGGTACAACTCCAAATATAGAGATTACACCTGCCGGGAAGACCCTTTGTGATTGAATCAATGCTACATAGTCCGGAAGCAAAATCAGCATATCGAGGCAGTTTATCTATGTCCGTATATTATAGTGAAGTAAAGCTCTTACAGAATACGATGAGGACAGATCTCGAGGGGTTGATAGGTCTACTTCGATAATATACCGGCGACTTCCTGAATTCTTTCACATAGATTATTGAGTGAGACATCTCCCGTCAGAATTTTTTTGTCGGTGCTGATCTCCAGTGTTCATTGGTTGGAAGACAAGACGATTGTATTCGTCTCCGGCGCATTTGCGTTGATTGACCTTTATAATATATTTTTGTAACCATTATTTTTGTGGCTATCGCAGTCATATTTGCTGTATGTGCTGTGTGCTGTGTGAGACTGTTGAGACTGCGTTTTGCAGCGGGGTCCTAGAGGTACGCGGTTTAACGGCAACAAAATTTGAGCTTGAACTTGAACTCGAACCCAACTAATATCAGCTGGTCAGTAGATCAGAGGTGGAACTTCCATTCATCACCGTTATGCAATAAATTGATCTCCGCATCAGTGAAGCTTCCAATTCCCACCCTGGCCCAGATTCCCACAAAAGAAAAAGGAGGATTTGTCCCAGAATTTCATGACAATGTATCCATCCTGAGTAACGGCAGTCTGGTCACTGCCCGCTTTTTACTTTTTCTCTGTCGATTCGTACCTGCCTTTGTCAACTTCATGCTGCTATGACAATGCATTAAGGAATGAACGCCTTTCTGCAGGAGACCGTTAACAAAAATACAGCTAAATTACGCCACCATTATGCTCATCAATTTAAGGCAACCAACACCGCCTGCATCATCATCTAAGAATTGCAAATAAAAATTCTTGCCCGAAGTCAGTTGAAAGAAAAAACGTTCAGCTGAACCTCTCTCAGGCGATTCACTCAAGGCGCTGACAGCAATGAATTTATTCACCAATATCTTCTACCGTCGAACGTATCAGTATGCATAGATAGTGGAATTATTTAATCTGTTCTGCAGTATTATTAGATTGTAGCAGAATGCATAAGGTGATAATTAGTGAAATGAAGAGTGTTCAGATCATTTCGACACGCTTGTCATGAAGAATAATTAAAAAAGCAAGAAAGCAGGCCAGCTAAGGCTCCTGCCCGCTCGCCTCGTTTCCGATTCCTCGCACAGGGCTTACGACGTCTCCAACTCCGGCCACCGACATCAGGCAACTCCGAGGACTGCAGGACCGATTCCTTCAGCAATCTAACCAGCATTTTTATATGAAGGTTTGTTTTTGGGCGATCTCTGTATTGCATCAGCAACTGGCGATGGTAGATAGTCACTCAGTTATCCATTGCCCTAAACCCTAATTGTGCCTTAAAATTAAATGGAAAAAAATATATTAAAGTAGCACCAGATCCGAAAAGCCGCCGCTGTCGTGTGCCGCGCCTAGATTTGCCTTATGACAACTTTAACTTTTTTCATTAAATTGCCATCGTCAAAAGGTACAAAAGCACAATTTTGCATTCAACATCTTTATTATCTTTGGACGATGACGGAGACAAGTAGAAAATTGGAACATGTGATGTCACATGCTGTTGGATTCCTCCAGCCCTTCGGTGACGTCGACATGTTTGAGCATGTTCATCATGCGTTGCTGTCTTCAGGAAGGCGATAAGGGATGCTGAATGCATACACTGCGAGTCTCAGGAGATGTTACTTCTCTTCAACGATCAGCCTCCCGAAGCAGCGTAGATAACATCACCTACCTCAACAATGAACTGATTACGCAACCTACAGACTCACTTCCAAGGAGACTAGCCCTGATGTTCAATAACAATTAATTTATTAACTAATTTATGTGTGCATCCATCTATTTATTTATTTATTTATTTACTGAGCTAATTTTCTCTGTTTATTTATATATCTACCTATCAAGGTATCCGTCAAAATATCTCTTCATTAAGTATCGAATTATTTTTATTTGCCTTTTGCATGTTTATATTTCTTAAACATTTGCACAGTTCATGCCGTGGTTCCTTGTCGCCAAATTAATCGCCACATGAGTTGGTGTAGAACGTACAGGATCCAGAAATACTCGGATAACCACACTCAAATTAGCAACGATGCCATAAGCAGGTATAGATAACTTCTACATCGCTTCTTAGTTCTCAACTGTCCAATATCTGTATGCATGTCTCGGATGATATATGCATAATATTGACATGCCGAACTGAAGTTGAAAGCCTGTACCGGTGTGAATTGTGAGGATGACGTAGAAAATTTTCTATCTGATTATCTCAGAATCAGAGTCAGATGTAATATGTCATGAAATTTATTGTTTTCCGGCAGCAGAACATTACAATCAATAATGATAAAATTATAACGTACAGCACATTGAAAGGGAAAATGAATATTTATCAGAGGTAACGGAAAAGTATATACTTTTTTGTTTTAAAACAACTAATAACTACAAACATGGGATACTTCAGTGTCTTCTTCAACTCTTCTCTGTACTTGCCTGGGTCACCGCAAAAATAAAGGAATTCAATCATAAACTCAGTTTCGAAATCATGTTGACTCTGTCTTGGAGATCTCGATCTTGCATCGTTGATTTTCGAAATCGAATTCGCTTACATAAGAACTACCTTTAATCCGCAGGAACAGAAAGCTGGCGAAGATGGTGAAAAGATATATAATGGATATTTTCCTGCTTTTTGTTTTCTGCATCTTTGAGACTCTTCTCCTCCTTTTCACCCGAAGTCCCCTGGGGACTCTGTTGGACACGAAACTGTGCCTGATGGTCAGAACAGTGAACAGCAGAATCAGAATTAAAGGGAGGCACGGTGTTAAAAGTCGATCCAACCAGTTGTACGTTATCCAGACTGGTTCCCTGAAGAAGCCTAGTTTAAAATAAAAAAAGCAAAAACAGCGTACACCGTCTACTATATAAAACGATCTGTACATAGAATAACAGAGTACGTACTTCCTTGTCGCCAAAAAAACGGACAGCAGCGTAATTCTTACTACAATGTCGCCTTTTCAGCTGAATGTCATCCCCTTCGTAGGTGCGTCAAAAACCATATGTTATATGTTGAAATGTTTCACCTGTCCCGTTTTGGAATCCAGGATGCAAGCGACCCTGTCAACAATTGAAATTTATTAATCTGAAGCGGTACACTACCAGCCAATCCACCTTTATGATTTCCTCGTGTGTTCAGACCAAGACAGATAGTTAGATATGTTGACGCCCAAGAACATGAAGTTACTTACACTTTGCAATATTAATCCAACAACGAGGAGTCCAAGTTGAATTTCGTACCAGAGTAACCGTCACCCGTTTCGGATATGACAATGAAACAGGTTGATAGTTCACAGGCTTTAATGCGAACAGTGTTGAAGGGGAATGACAGCAATAAATGCCAGTCCAAACTGAGCCGCTAACTAAAACTCTCAAATGTTGAAACGAAGCCTGCAATGCGGCTGAAAAGAGGAACGCAAAATATAAAATGAATCCTTCTAGTCTTCAGAGTCAGTTGAGTCCACCGTTCAATTTGTCCGGCAAGGCCGAATACAAGCAGGCAGCGAAGCGTTGCTGTGCTGCGTTCAAGTCTCGGCGAGCGCAACAACGGTAAGTATGGACTTAAATACTATCACAATGGGATAATAAATAGCGGATACGTGCATATTCACAGGCACAATCGCCGTATCTGCTGCGCTGCCGAATCCGTGGATGTGATAGTCACATAGAAACACAGAAAACCTACAGCACAATACAGGCCATTCGGCTCGCAAGTTGTGCAGAACATGTACTGACCTTGCATCTTAACTTGGGTTACCCATAGCCCTCTATTTTGTTAAGCTCCATGTACCTATCCTGGAGCCTCTTCAAGGACCTTATTGTATCCGCCTCCACCCCCGTCGACGGCAGTGCATTCCACGCACTCACCACTCCCTGTGTAAAAACAATTTCCTTCTGACATTTCCTCTGTACTTACTTCCAAACACCTTAAAACAGTGTACTCTCGTGTTAGCGATTTCAGCCCTGGGGAAAAAAAGCCTCTGACTATCCACACGATCAATGCCTCTCATCATCTTCTAACCCTCTATCACGTCACCTTTGATCCTACATCTCTGTAAGGTAAAAAGGCCAAGTTCGCTCAACCTATTCTTATAAGGCATGCTCGCCAAGCCAGGAAACATACTTGTAAATGTCGTCTGCACCCTTTCTATATTTTTTGACATCCTTCCTGTAGAGAGGTAGCCAGAACAGAGCCCGGTAATCCAAGCTGGGTCTGGCCAGGGTCCTATATAGTTGTAACATTACACCTTGGCTGTTGAATTCAACACAACTGCTGATGAAGGCCAAGGAACCGTATGACTTCTTATCCATACAGTAACATGCGCAGCAGCTTTGAGTGTCCTATGGACTCGGACTCCAAGATCCCTCTGATCCTCCATATTGCCAAGAGTGTTATCATTAATACTGCATTCTGCCGTCATATTTGACCTACCAAAATGAACCACCTAACAGTTACCTCAGTTGAACTACATCTGCTACTTCTTAGCCCAGTTCTGCATCCTATCGATGTTCTTGGGCTTTTTGACGATGAGTGCATGATTGTTGTTGCGTTACCACTCAACCATACGATCTATTTCTCTCCTGTATTTAGCCTTATCACTATATGAGACTCTTCCAACAACAGGCCTTTGATCTGTCTTCAGTTACACGGTAATCTTTGCAGACAACAGCGTGAACATGTATACTGCTGGTACACTAGTGCTGACTGCCAGCGAGGAAAATACATTGTTATTATGATTTGTATTGATTTGGACTCCTGATAAGAAAGGTGAGCACCCAAATGCAGGGAATGTACCCATGCCCAGATTGCAGATTGGCTCCGAGGGAAAGATGATTTTGAAAGGCAAGATGTAATTGGCCGAAGCTGTCGGAAGTATTGCGGTGGCCCAGATGCTCCAAAATAGGGTTTTACATTCGTTTATTTGTCTCAAATGCATCAAGATGTAGAGAAGTTTGTTCGATATTGTTTATAAAAATGAAATTATACACAGTGCATTGAGTAAGAATAATATCAAAGAGGCAAACAAATTAATCTGTAAGAGCCGAACGTAAAAATCACAACGAGGCGGATTGCGAATGCTAGCTTCCATCATGTCGTAGAAAAGACCTGTTCAAGAGTCTAATAATGGTGCGATAGGAACCGTTTTGAGCTTTTAAGCTTTTGTACTTTCTGTTCGATGGGAGATTGAAGACCACAGCACATACAGGGAGGTGGGGTCTTTGATAATGTTGAATAATTTAGTGAGCACACGCAAGGTGCAAACAGAGTCCATGAAGTAGAGGCCAGATTTGTGTCATCTGCACATCACAATTTATTGTGGTCAAGTGTAGATCACGTGCCATGACAAGCTGGCATGCGGTTAGACGCATTGTTTCCTATGGTATACTGGTAAAAAGTGGAAAGTCGGCGTTGTACATGCCGAATAACTTTATTGTTCTGCAGAAGCAGAAACGATGGTGTGCGTTCTTTCCCGTGACCTCAAAGTAGCTGGAAGAGCATCGGCTATTGGCGATGCTCACATCTCGGAACTTGATGCTTCCAATACGCTGCCTGAATACCGTAGTGATATTAATGAGCAGCTCCATTTTGTTTGACATTGAGGGAAATGTTGTTGTGATGAAGACATGTCACTAGGTTCACTATTTTCATCCTGTTCTCTGAATCGCCGTTATCTGAGATGTGTCCCGCTATGGTGCTATCATCTGCACACTGGTAGATGGAGTTAGAGCAGAATCTGGTCATTCAGTCTTGAGCGCACAGGGAGTAGAATAAGCGGATGAGGATGCAATCTTCCTGATGTAATGTTGTGGCTTATGAAGCAGTGGTGAGGGCACATGAGTATTGTGAGCAGATTTGAGCTCCTTTTAAGAAAGCATGTGCTGACGTTGTCGAGATTTCAATAGAGGTTCACGAGAATGATTCCGGGATTGAAGGTTTTGTCATATCGGGAGCGTCCGATGGCTCTGGGTTTCCATTCACTGGAATTCAGAAGAATGAGAGGTGACTTCATTGAAACTTATCGAATATTGAAAGGCCTCGACAAAGTCCATTTGGAAAGTGTGCTTCAAATGGCGGGGATGTCTAAAACCAGAGGACTCAGTCTCAGAATCTCGTTATAGAACGGAGATGAGGAGGAATTTCTTCAGCCAGAGAGTGGTGAATCTGCGAAAATCGCCGCCACATGCGGCTGTGGAAGCGAAGTCATTGGGTATGTTGACGGCAGAGCTTGTTAGATTCTGTATTCGTCTGGGCATGAAGGCATACGGGGGGAAGTCAGAACATTGGGACTGAGAGGGAAAATGGATAAGTCATGACGAAATGGCAGCGTAAGCCCATGGGCTAAATGGCCTAATACTCATCCCATATCGTTTGGGACCAGTTCTGAAAATAATCGTGGCGAGGACTTGTTGCCTATTCTGGCTGATTCATTCAGCACGGAATATAAAGCATTATAGCGCAGCACAGGCCCTTATTTGTGAGAAAAATAACTAAGTTGATGAATCGTAGCGTATCTAATGGTTTACCTGGGACATTGTCCTTGTTCTCATAATGATTGCATATTCATGCATCTATCTGAGATCCGCTTAAACGGTCCTGTGCCCTCTGCTTCCGCCTCCTTAGTACTGCATTCTTGGATCCCACCGCTCTCCGTGTGTTAAAAAAAAAACTTCCCTTGCATATCTCCTTTTTATTCCCATTCTGCCGTTAAATGCATGTCATACATTTGCAGACATCTCAGTCGTAACCATGAAATTAAAATGGATGCCATGCATCCCAGTTGTTTGCATCAGCATCCGATTGTATTGGACAGAGGAATATCATTGATCTGTTCCATGGAATTATAATATTGCAGTTAGAAGCCTTAGAGGAAGTACATAATATTGACGTAATATGAAGCTATATTAAAATGGATTAATGGACGCCAGAGTTAATTATATATATCTCATGCTAGAAACTGGTTAACTTCTTCTGCCCTCCATCCAAACTGTCCTCATCCTTGTTGTAACCTGGCGATCAGAACTTGACTGAATATTCAGAAGAAAGCCGCAACAATATGTTGGAGAGCTACAATATTACTTGCGATATACTTAATGTCAATGTTGTACAGATAAATGTGATTATGGCGTACACATTTCCTTACCTTTCTACGTGGGTGAATAAGTTCAGGAAAATATCGTTTTGCACACCATTGCCCCTAATCTTAATGCCATTGACCGTGTCTGCCTTGTCACACGTAAGTTCCCAATGTATATCTTTCCGTTGACACATTTCAAAGGATCTCCACCTCGTATTCCTTTGACTATAAGCTCAACTTCATTATATTGTGCGGTATCCTTTGGCAACCTTCCCCACTACCCCTACACTCTGTCCACTGTTTGTGAGTCAAATCATATATGGAAGAATTATATGTTCCGGCATAAGTTATATGCTCTATAGTTGCCAATAGAATGTTCAACATTAAGTGCGTTCCAAGCGATTTCCTTCGGTCCCAGTTGAAGTTCTTTAAATTGCCTGCCGCCGATGACCTGTTTATTTATGGCCCTGAAAAATGTTTGCTTTAATCTTGGTATCAATTATTCTGAATGGTTTGTTTCTTAATTCTCACCAGACAAACTATGGGAGAAGAACTAGCGTGGTGGGGGCACGGGTTTCATTAAACGGTTTTTGCTGACTATGAATATCATAATTTTTATTTGATTTGCATTCGATTGTCCCATTCCCAGCCCGTCAACATTCACTTTAGCAGGACGGTGTGAGTGTGGACAGCGTGTAGCACGAGATACTGATGCTACAGCGCAGAAATTGTTAATGCCTGCTCATCATTCAGCATGAGTGACGCCAAACAAAAGAATTACATTAAAACTGTAAACGTGTCAGCTCAATGATGCTGGATCACACGGCTATGTTTGAATATTTGTCTTACTGTTAAGAGACATTAAGTAACAATTATAATAAATTTTGTTGTGTTTGTACATTATTGCATTAATGTCAAAGACTGTGTCGAAACACTGACAGGGCGTTGCCCTGTCAGTGGCAACCAGTCTGGTTGTGTAACTTCTACGAACATCAGCAGACGTGGGTATAGTTTCCAGGGATCCAGAGATATCCTTTCCGGATACGTATTAATAATACATCCTCTCTTGATGTAGATTGCAAGAATTTATAGTCTTTAATTACTTGTCCACACTTCTGCTGTAGAATAAGGATTCCAAAACGTATTTATGTCAATGAGCCTTTTCATTAACCGAGGGGCTATGGACACCAGGTTGGGAACCCCTGTTGTACAACCCTTGTCAAGTGCATCCAGTTAGTGTCAGTTTTGACTTTGTAGCTTGCACTAAATGTTGCTCCGTTTTCTGAAACTTCATTGGTGCATGTGGTCCACTGACAGAGTCCTCATCGACAGGATGCAGTTATATGTTTATAGACCAAATAACGATCCTTGCATTCGTATCTGGTTTTTATCGAGAGCCCTGATCTACATAACATCAGGACATAAGAAAAATGTGCAGGAATAGGCCATTTGGCCCATCGAGCCTGCTCCGCCACTCAATGGCATCATGGCTGATCTGACCATGGACTGATCTCACATACCTACCTACCTTTTCCCCATTACCCTCAATTCCTCTACTATGCAAAAGTCTGTCCAACATCGTCTTAAATATATTTAATGAGGTAGGTTCCTCTGATTCACCACTCTGAAAAGAGCAGATCCTCCGGAACTCCATCCTTAAATTTACTCCCCCGAATCTTGAGGATGCCATCCCTAGTTCTAGTCTCACCTACCATTGGAAATAAGCCTCTAGCTTATCTATCTCTTTAATAATGTTATGTGCATCTATAACATTTCCTCTCATCCTTCTGAATTCCAGCGAGTCCAATCCCAGGCGACTCAATCTTTCCTCATACTCTAGACCCCCTCATCTCTGGAATGAAGCTGGGGAAACTCCTCTGAAACGCATCATAGCCAGTATATCGTTCCTCAAGTAAGGAGACCGGAACTGTGCGCAGTACTCCACATGCCGCCTCACCAGTACCCGGTACAGTGGTAGCATTATCTCCCTGCTCTTAAATTCAATCCCTCTGGCAATGTAGGTCAGCAGTCCATTTGCCTACTTGATCGTCAGATACACCTGTAAGTCAACCATTTGCAATTCATGCACAAGCACACTCAAGTACTTCTGAACAGCAGCATGTTACAATCTTTTACCGTTTAAACAATAATCGGATTTTCAAGATTCTTTCTAAGGTGGATGACCTCGCATTTACCAGCATTGTACTGCATCTGCCTGATACTTGCCCAATCACAGCCTATCCATACCTTTCTGCAGACGCTCCTTATCCCTTGAGCATTTCGCTTTCCCACTTAATTTATTGTCATTATCAAACTTCGATATACTACAGCTCACCGCTCACCACTGATTGTCAACCAGAGAAACACGCATGCAACCCAACTCTCTGCTTTCTATTGGTTAACCAATTTTCTATCCAAGCTAATATATTACCCCAGCTTATAGATAATTCTTTTATTTGGCACGTTATCGAAACCTTCCGGAAATCCAAGTAAATAATGTCCATCTGTTCCCCTCTATCCGTTGCGCTTGTCATATCCACTGATAACTCCAGGAAGTTTGTCAAACTGGACCAACCTCTGCTGAATTGATGCTGCGTCTGCCTGATGGATCTATTTCTTTCTAGATTCCTCGCTATTTCTTCTTTAACGATAGCTTAAGCATTTTCCCAATTATAGATTTTAAACTAACTGTCCTATTGTTATCTGCATTACCTTTTGCCTGCATTCTTTTATAAACAGTGGCGTGACATTCAACTTCATCCAATACGTCGGGACCTACCCAGATTAAAGAGAAGTTTAGTAAATTATCACCAAAGTCTCAACCACAGCCTCTGACATATCTTGCAGTCCACTGGGGTACATTTCATCAGGATCAGGGGACTTGGTTTTCTTTATGCCCACACGTTTGTTCAGCAGTACCTCTTTAGTGACAGCTGTTGTATCGAGGTTATCACCTCACATCGCATCCATATCATCTCTCTTCGCCATGCAATACGTGTCCTCCATCGTGAAAACCGACAGAAAATAGTCAATAAAAACCTCAGCCATCTCCTCATTACTCAATATCAATTCCCCCTTCCCGTCCTCGAGGGCGACCCTTTCACGCTTTATATAATTATGAAAACTTCTACATTTATATTACTTTTATATTTTGTTCTAGTTTATTTGCATAATCTAACGTCCCTTTCTTTATTGTTTGCATAGTGGTTCTTTTTACTTTTTAAAGTTTTTTTTTAATCTTCCAGTTTCCCACTACAATTGGCGATTTTGTAAGCACAATCTGTGAGTTTGACGCCTTCCGTTATTTCCTTAGTTACCCATAGCTGGCTCTCCCGACCTTTACTGTCCTGGCTTTTAACTGGAATATGCTTTTGTTGAGCACCGCAAAAAATCTCTTTGAAAGTCTTTCACTGTTCCTCAACTGTCCCAGCATACAGCTTGTGTTCCCAGTCTACCCTATCCAACTCCTTCCTCATGCCGTTGACGTCTCGCATGTATAAGCATAATACGTGGTTTTAGAACGAACAATTGCACCCTCCATTCATATCAGAAACTCAGTCATACTGTGGTTATTCTTTACAAGGTGATCTCTAACTACGATTGTTATTTTGACGTGTCTCATTGCTCAGGACCAGATGCAAAATATTATGTTCCTTAAAGGTTCAGTAATCGCTGTTGAAGGAAGCTCTCACGTTTGCACTGAATAAAGTCCTCCACAAGACTGTCTCGACCAACTTGATTCAGCCAATATTTGTGCAAGTGGAAGCCCCCCACGATAACTGCTATTCCATTTCTGCATTTCTCTGATATTTGTCCATGTATTGGCTGTGCAAATGTAATGTTATTATTCGGTGGCCAATGGACGACTTCCACCAATGACGTTTTCCATTTACTATTCCTAAGCTCTACCGAGATGGATTAAAAATTCTGTTATTAGATTTTAAATCTTCGTTCACTATCGCCCTGATCTCATCCTTCATTAAAAGCACTACCCCACCTCAGTACTTACCTTTCTGCCTATCTTGAATATTTAGTTCCAAATGCTCTCCACCCTGCAACCTCGTTTCTATCATGCCCACTAAGTCATAAACCTTTATAAAGATTTGTGAAACAATTTCGCTGAACTCTTAAGGAATGTACGGCATTCAGATAAAATGCCTTTTACACACAGTGTGTCCTTAAAATCTAGTAATCTTTGCCTCTTCCGCTCTTTTCTTTTCTGCACTCCACCCTTAGTTTTCTCTTTTTTAGCATTTGCTTTGACTTTATCTTTATCCACACTTCTCTCTTTCACTTTATCCATACTTCCCCAATATGTTCAACCCAGCCATGCCCAATATTTAATTTAAAGCCTTATCCACAGCCCCAGTTATGCGATTCTCCACCATCCTGATCCCATCATGGTACAGGTGGTGCCCGTCCCGATGGAACAACTCCGGGCTCCCCATTCCCGGGACGTTTTCCATAAATTCGAACCCACTTCTCCCACACCAATCATTAAGCGACGAATGTAACGTTCTAATCTTCTTAACCCTGTACCAATTTGCACGTGGCTCGGGTAGTAATCCAGTGATTGCAACTTTTTGATTCAGTTTTTTTTAATTTAGTCGCTAGCTGCTCTAGTCCTCTCAGCTGTATCTTTTTCCTCGTTTTACATATGTTGGTTGATACCCACATAACAACTGATCCTTTCCGCTTCACTGCAAATACCTCTGCAGGTCATGTAAGATGTCCCGAACCCGGGCATCAGGCAGGCAACACAGCCCTCGAGACACTCTATCCCTGCGACAGAGAACTTTGTCTGTTCCCCTGATTATACGATCCCCAATTACCACGAAATTTCTCTTCTTACCCGGCTCTTTAATGGCCTCCACGTATCATAGTTTGGTTGGTCATCCTTTCTGCAGCTCTACACTCTCATCCACCCAAGCGCAAGAATCTCAGAACTGTTGAACAAAATCAAGGGCGAAGTCTCCTCCAGCACTGTCTCTTAGATCCCACTACCTACCTCACTCACTCGCAGTCACACCCTCTCGTTCCTGACCACAGACTGAATTTGAGGCAGCGAATCTAGTGGGAGTGCCTACCTCCTAAAAAAATGTGTCCGGGTAACTCCCATCTGTGTTGCAGTGCTTGAAACTCAAGCACTGTCGTCTGATTTCACTGTTCTCTGTTGTCAGATTTTACTAGATCTTCACCTCGTAATCCGTTGTCCATGACTCCAACTTCATTATATTGTGGGGTGTTTATAGTGCCCTTTGTGAGTAGATTCCATCCATGAGGAACTTTCTTACTCAATTCACTGATCCTTTTGCAAGACTGAATTGCATTGAATTGACTTCATTTCTTATATCCTTGACACAGATGAGGAATAAAAATTTCTATGCTACATCTCCGGCTGAATGTGCAATGTGCAAATAATAGCATTGTAATAAATAACATTTACAGTATGATATAAAACAGAGCAGTCAATATATTAGAGATGCGATTGTGTCAGCGTTGATTAATCAGTCTGATGGCCTGGTGGAAGAAGGTATACCGGAGGCTGTTGGTCCTGGCTTTAATTCTGCGGTACCGTTTCTCGGATGGTAGCAACGTGAACAGTTCGTGGTTGGGGTGACTCCGATCCCCAATGGTCTTTTCGGCCCTTTTACACACCTGTCGCTGCAAATGTACTGACTAGTGGGAATTTCCCATCCACAGATGTCCTGACTAGTGGGACACCTCCAGTCCACACCACCTTTTGCAGAGTCCTGCGATTGAAGGAAGCACAGTTCCCATACCAGGCAGGGATACAGCCAGTCAGGATGCTCTCCGTCGTGCCCCTGTCGAAAGTCCTTAGGATCTGAGGATGCATCCGAACTTCTTCAACCGTCTGAAGTGAAAGAGGTGCTGTTGTGCTTTTTGTACCACAAAGCCTGTATGTACAGACCAAGTGAGTTCCTCAGTGAGGAGTCTCCTGAGGAACTTAAAGCTTTACACCCTCCAAACAACAGATCCTTTGAGGTTAATAGGGCCAGTTCTGTCTGTGTTCCTTTTGTTGTCTACATCTAGCTCCTTTGTTTTTTGCGACAGTGAGGGAGAGTTTGTTTTCTTGACACGGCTCTGTCCGGGGGATGACTTCTTTGTAGGCTCCCTGGTTATTCGTTGAGATAAGGCAAGTCAATGCAATGTCGTCAGCAACGTTAATTAGCATATTGCAACTATGAGTGGCGACACAGTCAAGGGTGTACAGAGAGGAAAGGAGAGGACTTTAGACACAGCCCTGAGGAACTCCTTTGTTGAAAGTCAGAGAAACTGTGGTGCGGGAGTGCAGTCTTACTCCCTGCCGGCGATCTGACAGGAAATCCTGAATCCAGCTGCACAAAACAGACTGAAGGCCGAAGTCTCTGAGCTTCTTCTTAAGTCTGGAGCGAATTACGGTGTTTTATGTTTAACTGTAGTCCAAGAACAGCATTACTCAGATAAGCATCCCACTTCTCCGGGTATATAAGGAAGGTGTGTAGCTCCGTGGCTAGTGCATTATCTGTCGATAGGTTGTGTCAGTAGGCGATTTGCAGTGTGGGTGGTAGAATATTGCAGATGTAGTTCATGACCAGTTTCACAAAGCATTTGCTTATTATTGAGGTGAGTGCGACAGGACGGCAGTTGTTCACACATGTTACCTTGGCCTTTTTAGTTATAAATACAATGGTGGATGTTTTAAAGCAGGAGGGCACTCTGCGCTGGGTGCAGGAGTGAATAAACATGTCTTGAAACACACCAGGCAGTTGTGCCGCACACATTTCTCAATACCCAGCCTGAGAAGACGTCCGGTCCCACATACTTGCGACTGTCCACTCGTTGGTAACAACTCCGTGCTTCAGCCTCAAAGATGACCAGATTGAAGGTCGCATCGGTGGCAGTCCTTCGGGGCTCAGTGTTGGCGACATCGAAGCGAGCGTAAAACGTTTTACCTCAACTGGGAGAGTGACAGTACTGTTCGCAGCACCACTGCATTTAGCTTTGAAGTCTGCGATGGTGTACAGACCTTGTCATAATCTGCGTGTGTTGTTTGCGGAGACTTCTGTGTGGATCTTGTCCTGGTGTTGTCGTTTCGCTGCCTTGATGACGTTGCGTAGATCACAGTTGCCTTCTTGAGTTCCTGGGGGCTACCGGTGGCGAAAGCTTTGTCTCGAGCTTTGGGTTCATTGGGCATGGATCTGTTGATTCAGGGTTTCTCGTTTGGATACACCCTGCTCGATTTCTTAGGCACAACGTCCCTGATGCACTTTAGGACGATGCTTGTGAACCTTTCAGTGAACTCGCACACGTCCTCATCACGAAAGATATTCCAGGTGAGGTCATCAAAACATTACTGTTGCATAGAGGCTGATTGGCCGGAACAACAGTGGACGGTTTTAACTATGGCCGCCTCCTGTTTCAGCTTCTGCCTGCACACTGGCAGAAACAGGATGGAGGACTGATCAGACTTCCCTTGCGGTGGACGGAGGAGCGCTTCGCAGGCGTCGCAGAAGGCAGAGTAGCAGTCGTCGAGTATGTTATCTCCCCGTGTTAAGAAACCTTTGGAGTTTCATTGGCATGCCTTCTTCTGGATTAACCCATTACCTTTATAAGGAAAAAAAAGTCATTGGATAAACATTATCTATATATCTATCTCAACACGCGTCAATCTGTTTTCTTGTCTCTACCAATAGCTTGGCGTAGATAATATCTGGCTCTGCAGACACATCCATCCTGGTATTCTTTACAGCACTTATTGAGATCAATATGTCGCGGCGAAGAAGGAAATAATTTGCAATTGTCCGGGTCTCATCGCTAAACTTCGACTGATTCTTCATTTCTATCGATACTGCCTGACCAGCTGATTTCTTCCTGCATTTTGTGTGTGTGTGTGTGTGTGTGTGTGTGTGTGTGAGAGAGAGAGAGAGAGAGAGAGTGTGTGTGTGTGTGTGTGTGAGTGTGTGCGCGCGTGTGTGTGTGTGCGGTCGTGCGCGTGTGTGTGTTTGTGCGTTCGTGCGAGTGTGTGTGTGCGCGCGCGCACGCGCGGCTTTGGAATTCCAGCATCTACAGAATTTCTCGTGTTTCTGTTTGATTTCTTCGTTCACAGGCGGTATGATAGAAAGTTGAACAGGTTTGATAGAACAACAGAGGAATTGAAACTTCCGCGAAATCTGTGGCAACCATGATCCAAAGTAAAATCCACCCCCGTGTTTGAACTCAGAAATACACTTGATTTCTCTGACAACAGGTGTCTGTTCAGGTGCCTCTTAGTCCCTTAGGGCCAGCCTGGACATTTCCCGCCGGTCTGTGCTGCTGCTACGTCAGATACCTAAGTTTATCATAGATTTTTGATTTTACTTCATTACTCCTGTGTAAATGTAACTGATTAAATTGTTCGAACTTTTGTTACATATTCGTGCTTGTCATTACATTTACCGCTCGTTATGGAGCTGGGGTTTATGCAAAACAGAGCCACCAACTCATTCTCTCTCCATACCATTGCAGAGAGGGATCGGAGTATTCCTCATTGTTGTTTTCTTAACATTTCTCTTTTGACCAGTGAGGGTTGTTAACACTGAGCTGAAAGACGGAACCAAGGGTAATACACAGATAATGCTGGGGAGATGCAGTAGGACAAAAAACATCAGTAGATGCTGCCCGGCCTACCGAGTTCCTCGAGCGTTTTGTTTGCATTGATTGGATTTCCGACATCTGCAGATTTTCTCTTGTTTGTAGCCGGAACCTGGAGGACGTTGGTCCACTCTTCGACTGGTTTTTACCCTTTGATGTGATTGGCTTGTGTGACCGATCAAGAGCCAAAATCTCCGAGTCTCGCCAACATTGGTCGCCCTATCATTGAGGCACGGACGCCTCCTAACTCTACAAGGCTGTTGTTGTCTTGGAAGTCGTGCTGACATGTTAAGATATAACGTATTGTCCATTTGTCTATTGTAACTTTCTGCCCATAACTCAACGCTCACGTCCTTAGGAATAAAGCGTATGGACTCTACAATTAATTAGACAGAGAGAACGGGGGGTGTTGTGTGTGTGTGTGTGTGTGAGAGAGAGAGAGAGAGAGAGAGAGAGAGAGAGAGAGAGAGAGAGAGAGAGAGAGAGAGAGAGAGAGAGAGAGAGAGAGAGAGAGAGAGAGAGAGAGAGAGAGAGAGAGAGAGAGAGCTCCTTCCTGCTTTAATTCCCGAAAATGCATTAATTAAATTTTCCTGGTAACATTCCATTCGCCACTTATTTTCCTTTTCCCCTGTTGATCTATATCTATCAGGTACATTAGAAAAACTTCAAATCTCTCTCTGTGTACCGATAATGTTTTAACAATACCAAAATTATTATTCATCCCATTGCAATCATTCATATATATACTGAACGATATACTCCAGCACGGACCCTTGCGGCGCTCAACAATCTCCACCTCTTCATTCTGAATAGCAGTCGTCGGTCTCTTACCGTGAAGCAAATTTGTATCCAACTTGCTCGTTCACCTAAGAAACAGATGTATTATCCTAGACATGTCTAATGTGCGGCGCCCTTTGTAGGAACTTGCTAAAGTCCACGTAACAACGTCAAAGGGTGTGCATTACGCCTCCATGCTATTTACATAATTTGGATCGAAACTAAATTTTATTATTAGTTTTATAAATGATAATATATTTAAAATTACTTTGTGTTTTATAAGTAATTTCGAACTCTAGTTATGTTCAGTTTTAACAGTTAAAGCCTTGTCAGAAACATAACATTCTTAGCGAAATGGTTAATCAGTAATCGTGAATTTTATACTTTCCAATATCCCTTGAGAAGCGAAGTTCATTGCATGGTGACGAACTGAGTAAATCTAATTTACCATGTGTTTGTTCAGTGAGTATGTCTGATGTACCCGAGGACATGGTCACATGGCTGTCTCACTGGGATTTTTTTCTTTTATATAAGTGCATAGTACCCATCAGCAGTGCACGTAGGCATCTGAATATTCATTGAAGATCTTTAGTTCTGCTGTGGAAATGGGATATCCTGCAATATACTACTTAGCGAGCATTTACTATCCTGCACTTGCAGCGTTCGGTATTCCTGGTAAGGTACTTGGTTACTACTTTCAATTAGGACAAAGCCGTTACATGTCTTCTAATGAAATTTACAAGATATTTGATGTAATCTGAATATTGTATAAAGGCTCTAACTTGTATGATACTGGCATAGGGATTCACACGGTTTGTAAGATTGAGTTCAACTTTGCTTTTATTATCTTTCAATCATACCTATGTATGCAGATAAATGAAACACCATTCATCTGGGCTGAAGAAGGTTGTAAATTTAGTTGACTTCATCTTGGGTACTTGCCTACATAGTACCCAGGATATCTTCAATGAGCGGTATCTCAAAAAGACAGTATCCAATATTAAGGAGCTCCAGCACCCAGGGCATGCCCTTTTCTCACTCTTGCCATCAGGTATGAGGTGTAGAAACCTGAAGGTACACATTCATCGATTCAGGAACAGCGTCTTCCCCTCTGCCATCCGATTCTTAAATGGACTTTGAACCCTGAAAACTACCTTACTTTTTAACATATATTATTTCTGTGTGTGCACGATTTTAATCCATTCAATAGACGTATAATGTAATTGATTTACTGATTTTATTTGTTATTATTATTTTTCTTCTTCTATATTACGTATTGCATTGAACTGCTGTTGCTAAGCTCACAAATATCACGGCACATGTCAGTAATAATAAGCTTCATTCTGATTCTGATTCTGCCTTCAAGATGCAAAACCCAGTTCATAAATTTACAAAGTCTTAGTACGGTCTACGGCAGAAGTTAGGCTGAACTCGAAAACAGATTCTTCTGAAGGACTATAATGCCGTCTTAGTGACTTCACTGTATACAGTAAATGTTCATGAACATTTGCCGACTTCAAATGTCGCCAATTAAGTGCCATTATGATATGTCTTCTTGATCGTTCGCAATTGTTACTTTAGCCGCTGTTTATTCATAATTCACCAGTTGAGCAAGTAAAGAGACAGTGTGTGAGGGAGGAAATGCAGGTGATGGAGAAGGGGCGCTCAGCCCGCAGATGTAGGGGAGAAGAAAGAAAAGGATAATAAATTTGAATGCATTGTTAGGGATGAAAAGAGAGGAGGAGGAGAGTATCTTAAATGTATCTATTTTAATGCTCGGAGCATTGTAAGAAAGGTGGATGAGCTTAATGCGTGGATTGATACCTGGAATTATGATGTTGTAGCTATTAGTGAAACATGGTTGCAGGAAGGGTGTGATTGGCAAATAAATATTCCTGGATTTAGTTGCTTCAGGTGTGATAGAGCAGGAGGGGCAAGAGGAGGAGGTGTTGCACTGCTTGTCCGAGAAAATCTTATGGCGGTGCTTTGGAAGGGTAGATTAGAGAGCTCATCGAGGGAGACTATTTGGGCGGAGTTGAGGAATGGGAAAGGTGTAGTAACACTGATAGAAGTGTATTATAGGCCACCTAATGGGGAGCGTGAGTTGAAAGAGCAAATGTGTAAGGAGATAGCAGATATTTGTCGTAAGCACAAGGTGGTGATTGTGGGGGATTTTAATTTTCCACACGTAGACTGGGAAGCTCATTCTGTAAAAGGGCTGGATGGTTTAGAGTTTGTGAAATGTGTGCAGGATAGTTTTTTGCAACAATACATAGAAGTACCGACTAGAGATGGGGCAGTGTTGGATCTCCTGTTAGGGAATACGACAGGTTAGCTGACAGATGTATGTGTTGGGGAGCACTTTGGGTCCAGTGATCACAATAGCATTAGCTTCAATATGATTATGGAGAAGGACAGGAAAGGACCTAGAGCTGAGATTTTTGATTGGAGAAAGGTTAACTTTGAGGAGATGCGAAGGGATTTACAGAGAGTGGATTGGGTCAAGTTGTTTTATGGGAAGGAAGTAATAGAGAAATGGAGGTCATTTAAGGGTGAAATTATGATGGTACAGATTCTTTATGTTCCTGTTAGGTTGAAAGGAAAGGTTAAAAGTTTGAAAGCACCATGGTTTTCAAGGGATATTAGAGATTTAGTTCGGAAAAAGAGGGATGTCTACAATAGATATAGGCAGAATGGAGTAAAGGAATTGCTCGAGGAATATAAAGAATGTAAAGGGAATCTTATGAAAGAGATTAGAAAAGCTAAAAGAAGATATGAGGTTGGTTTGGCAAATAAGGTGAAAGTAAATCCGAAAGGTTTCTACAGTTATATAAAAAGCAAGAGGATAGTGAGGGATAAAATTGGCCCCTTAGAGAATCAGAGTGGTCAGCTATGTGTGGAGCCGAGGGAGATGGGAGAGATTTTGAACGATTTCTTCTCTTCGGTATTCACTAAGGAGAAGGATATTGAATTGTGTAAGGTGTGGGAAACAAGTAAGGAAGTTACGGAACCTATGACAATTAAAGAGGTGGAAGCACTGGCGCTTTTAAGAAATTTAAAAGTGGATAAATCTCCAGGACCTGACAGGATATTCCCCAGGACCTTGAGGGAAGGTTGTGTAGAAATAGCAGGACCTCTGAAGGAGATCATTAAGATGTCATTACAAACGGGGATTGTGCCGGAGGATTGGCGTATTGCTCATGCGGTTCCATTGTTTAAAAAGGGTTCTAGATGTAAGCGTAGCAATTATAGACCTGTCTGTTTGACATCAGTGGTGGGTAAATTAATGGAAAGTATTCTTAGAGATAGTATTAATAATTATCTGAATAGACAGGATCTGATTAGGAGTAGGCAGCACGGATTTGTGCGTGGAAGGTCATGTTTGACAAACCTTGTTGAATTTTTTGAAGAAGTTACGTGGAATTTTGACGAGGGTAAGGCAGTGTATGTAGTCTATATGGACTTCAGCAAAGCCTTTGACAAAGTTCCACATGGAAGGTTAGTTAAGAAGTTTCAGTCGTTAGGTATTAATGCTGGAGTAATAAAATGGATTCAACAGTGGCTAGAAGGGAGATGCCAGAGTGTAGTGGTGGATAATTGTTTATCGGGATGGAGGCCGGTGACTAGCGGGGTGCCTCAAGGATCTGTTTTGGGCCCAATGTTGTTTGTAATATACATAAATGATCTGGATGATAGGGTGGTAAATTGGATTAGTAAGTATGCCGATGATACTAAGGTAGGAGATGTTGTGGATAATGAGGTGGGTTTTCAAAGCTTGCAGGGAGATTTATGCCGGTTAGAAGAATGGGCTGAACGTTGGCAGATGGAGTTTAATGCTGAGATGTGTGAGGTTCTACATTTTGGCAGGAATAATCCAAATACAACATATAGGGTAAATGGTAGGGCATTGAGGACTGCAGAGGAACAGAGAGATCTAGGAATAACAGTGCATAGTTCCCTGAAGGTGGAGTCTCATGTAGATAGGGTGGTGAAGAAGGCTTTTGGAACACTGGCCTTTATAAATCAAAGCATTGAGTACAGAAGTTGGGATGTAATGTTAAAATTGTACAAGGCATTGGTAAGGCCAAATTTGGAATATTGTGTGCAGTTCTGGTCACCGAATTATAGGAAAGATATCAATAAATTAGAGAGAGTGCAGAGACGATTTACTAGGATGTTACCTCGGTTTCAGCGCTTAAGTTACAGAGAAAGGTTGAACAAGTTAGGTTTCTATTCATTGGAGCGTAGAAGGTTGAGGGGAGATTTGATAGAGGTATTTAAAATTTTGAGAGAGATAGAGAGAGTTGACGTGAATAGGATGTTTCCATTGAGAGTAGGGGAGATTCAAACGAGAGGACATGATTTGAGAGTTAGGGGGCAGGTTTAAGGGAAACACAAGGGGGTATTTCTTTACTCAGAGATTGATAACTGTGTGGAATGAGCTTCCTGTAGAAGTAGTAGAGGCCAGTTCAGTTGTGTCATTTAAGGTAAAATTGGACAGGTATATGGACAGGAAAGGAGTGGAGGGTTATGGGCTGAGTGCGGGTAGGTGAGATTAAGAGATAGGGACTAGGTGAGATTAAGAGTTCGGCACGGACTAGGAAGACAGAGATGGCCTGTTTCCGTGCTGTGATTGTTATATGGTTATATGGTAAGTACAAACCCTTTAAAATAAACAGATTATTATTTATACTAAATAAGTATTGTCGATGCGCCATTCATTACGTGATAATTCACATTGTTATGCAGACATTTAAATCTTTCCTTCGCGATTTACATTCCACTCCATTTCAATATGTTAATATCATTAGGTGAAGCTGATCGTAATTCTCACCGCTATTCGGAATGTCATTGACATTGTCCTCATTTCGGAATGTCAGATCACCTGGCTGTACTTCTACTCCCTGAATATGGGCATAGATTAAGGTATGCAACACCAGTAGTGAGGACAAAGAAGGCATGGACAAGGGAAGCACAAGAGCGCTTGCAGGACTGCTTTGAATCGGTGGACAGAACTGTATTAAGGGATTCATATTCGAAGCTAGATGAGTATGCTACAGCTGTTGCCGACTACATCAAAACCTGTATTAATGTGCGTTTGCCTAAAAAGACGTACTATACATTCGCAAACCAAAAGCTGTGTATGAAACAGGACTTACGTCGTCTCCTGAAGGCTGGATCTCCGACGTTTAGGTCTGACGACACAGCCTGTACCAGAAAACCCAGTATGATTTGCGGAGGGCCTTTCACGTGCGAATAGACAATTTCTTACAAACTTGGAGGCGAGATCGGATGTATGACAACTCTGGGAGAGTTTGCAAGACATAACTTCCCATAAAACGAAATCTAATAACATGAATGGCAGTAATGCTTTCCTACCAAATTAACTCAACGCCTTCTATGCCTTCTTTTAAAGGGAGAAAATAACTACAGCTGTGAAGATCCTTGCTACATGAGTTTCCCCTGTGATCTCTGTCTCACAGGACGATGATAAGCTGTCTTTAAATAGAGTGAACCCTCGCAAGGTGGAAGATCCCGTTGGGGCACATGGTAACGCTCTGAGCCGGACAGACAACTGGCAGGAGTATTTAACCTCTCACTGTTACGGGCGGAAATTCCATTTGCTTCGAAAAGAGAATAATTACACAAGTGCCTAAGAAGAATTGCAAGTCCATAATGTTACCTACTCGTGACATGACAGTGGTACCCTTGTCACGTGGCTGGGGTTGAAGCTATACTGAACTTGAGGTAATGGCCTTGTGATGGTGGAGTGACGTCATTTTCCCGCCAGTAGAGATCATGTGACAGTTTTTTTTTCCACAGGGTAGAAAAGGAAGACCCCACCCTGTGAGGAGGGGCAGTTCGTGGCTGGATTTGCCATGTTGACTTCAATGCCACTGCGTGATTTAATGTGATGACGCAGTTTAGTTGAAGGATGAAGTTCTTATCTAATGCCTACAGTTTAAAAGGTCATTGCCAGCAGTTTCTATACAATACTGCTCGTTTGAGAATCAGTGGAGAGTGAAGATCGGAGTCGGGAGTTAAAGATCGAGAAGAATCTATTTCGACGGTAAAAAACGGGTTCGACCTTATTTAATCCTTATTCGGAAGGAATTCGTTGACTGTTCTCTTGTTAATCTCTGCGGGATAACCAAAGATTGAGGACAGTGTGATAAAGGAAAGGTCGGTGCCTTTAAGCCGTTTCGTTTCGTAAATTCTTCGTGGGAAATGTTCGACCCCGGGGATCGAAGCAAACCGACGTGAAAGAGAATTTAAATCGTCTTTAAAAGTCTCTGCCTTAAATCAACCGTGAGCATTTTGAACTTGAGGCAATCCTACTTAAAATAACTGTTTTTGCAACATCACTTTAAGAACTGTTTGAGCTGCATCGCTTTAAGAACTGTTTAAGCTGCCGCACAGCAGCTGCTTTCCGGTTACGTTAGTGTTTGTTTACTTTGGGAGGGGGTTTGTTTTGAGTGTTTAATAAACGTGTTATTTGTTATATAAATCCTTGCCTAACTCGTATATTTATTGTTGCCTCAATACGTAACAATTATTAAAGCAATCATATTTCAGTGGTTTGGAATACCTCCGCCCCGGCCTCGTCTTCTCCAAGAAAAGCCGTTGAATGGGCTGTGTATAGCCAAGCGGATAGATATACAGAACCTTTTCCTTGGGTACCCAGAACCCTTCCTTCGGTACTCAAAACGAAATTTCTAAGATTGGGCGTGCTTGCAACAAAAAAATTATTTTCTGTGTACATTTTTTGTCTTCTTGTAGTGAATTTCATGGCAATCGTGATCCTCTCACGTGGAAGATGCGGTCTCTCTAAATGTATCACCCGTTACTTGGTTGGAATGGCAGTAGCAGATCTGATGGTTGTTCTCGTTGTGGCTATATTGGAACAGACTAATAATATCTACATTTTTTCTCGTTGGTTGCTGATCACTCCAATTTGCGCCCTGACACTGGTACTGAGGGTTGCAACAACCGACTGTTCCGTTTGGCTTACGGTTGCCTTCACTTTCGATCGGTTCATCGCAATTTGTTGCCAAAAGCTTCAGAAGAAGTATTGTACCGAAAGGACAGCCACTCTGATAACAATAGCTGTGGTTGTGGTGAGCTGTGCTAGATGTGTTCCGTTTTACTTCGCAGTGGAGCCCTACGTCATAATCAACCATGTTCCATGGCGTTGCACAGGTAAATCTGAATACTACACTGCATCCGTGTGGAAAGCCTATGAATTGCTTGATAGTATTATAACACCACTATTACCAATCAGTTTAATTCTGCTGTTTAATGGGTTAACAATCAGATATATTGTAGCAGCAAACAGAGTGCGCCAAAGTCTCAGGAGCGGCACTGAAATTCAGAAGGATCCAGAGTTGGAGAACCGGAGAAAGTCAATGATTCTGTTGTTCGCCCTGTCAACCAATTTTATATTACTGTGGATGCCCTATGTTGTATCTTCTATGAACTGGCAAACACAAAATTACTTTTACTCCGATCGCTATTTGAGCAATCCGATATATATCTTGCAACAACTTGGGTTTATGTTAAAGTTTCTCAGTAGCTGCACCAACACGTGTATCTACACCTTAACACAGAGGAAATACAGAGAAGAACTAAAAAATGGGGTGGCATATGTGTTTTCATGGCTTGGACAGTTCGGAAAATAAAATCCAAATCGAATTGTAATTTTGCTGTTAAAAATTCGCCAAGTTCCGAAGTTTTAAAAAATATATAATCACTTCATGCTGGTAGATCCAATTACATTCCCTATCACTGGATTTGGCAACATCAACGTGTCCACTTATTAGAGATCGATTAACCACTGAAAACAACACGTTGACATCCAATGAGGTAAGCTTAGATATACCTGCGTGAATGCCAGTGAGAAACTCATGAATTTTTCAAGAAATAAAAGGAAAATAACAGTCTAATCCCGATGCGTCTCTGTTCTCTTTCTATTTGCTCTCTCTGCAAGCGTGTCCTTTCAGATGATGTTTGGAAGAAATGTCCACTCTGTGTATGTAAGACGGCGGTAATACAATAGTTCCGTCTTTTCTTAGCAGGGGAGAATGAAGATCTGAAAACCATAGTGCTCTAAGAATATTTTCTTATGCAGCTTAGGGTGTGTTTCTGTGGCCGCAAACGAGGTGCTATGATTGCGTTCCTGGTGCTCGAGTGAGCATGACATGGAAGCTGCTGCAGGATATTCTTGAAGAGTGCACCGACCAGCGTCGTGATGCACGTATGTATAAATAACATTTCCACGAGAATGAACGAGGTGTGCAACATCATTTTAGGAGGAACGTAGCCTTTATAATTTGTGCTTCCTCAAACGTTGACATCTCTCAGCTGCCGAGAGTTAGTGAGTACAGGAACCGGAGGACAATGTAGATATATGTTCGGGTGAAGTAAGTGTGTTCAAATGTGTATTACCGGTTCTATAATTAAAAATAGCGCTGCCCGAGGAATATGCTAGCTGTACAAGACAGACGGTTTGCTCGTTAACCAACTGGTACTAAAACTCTTGAAACTTAGCTACGAGGACAAGTGGGCGAATAACCCTACCTAGAGAGAACAGCCTGGTGATGGGACAACGTGTTAAAATTAATGAACGACCATCTATTGCAGTTAAAGGAATAACTATGGCAGGTGGATTGATAGATTGACACGAAAAGAGTGAAATGCACACACTCACAAACACACACACGCGCGCGCGCACACACACATACTCACATATGCACACAAACACAGGGTCTGACAAAGTGCTAGAGTGAGAGGGAGGTGGACTGTGACAAAGGAATTGCAATACTCCACATTTAGATACCAGTCATTCGATTCAGTGTCAGCCTAGTTCCATGTTAAGAGAAAAATTAGAACGTCGGAGAATGAATATTACAAGTCTTTGTACAGATAGGAAGTCATCGGAAGATTTGTCGGATCCATCGGATGATCAGTATTATCGTGAGATAGATGTCCGTGTTCTGCTTCAGAGTCCGGAATTACGTTTAATCTGGGTGCTGAAGAGGCAAAATAAATTGGGTTCACACTCTTACCTGGGTGCTCCCTATTTGAACCTATGATACTCCATGAACAGTCGATGAAGATAAAAAGATATTAACCAGAAATTCTGTCTACGCTGGCCACGCTTTCCTCGTGGTCCCTATCTCCACGTGTCCGTGGGGTGCTCCTTATCTGCCATGGTTGGTCTCTGGCTGCTGGAGAGTTATCGCCCCGGCTTATTTAGAGCTCCTGAGTCTTAAACAGTTCATCATCAATTGAAGTATTGGATCTCTATCCCATTGGCTCAAAATCACCTGAACTTTCTGGGTCACTTTCTTGCTACTCATTGTACAGGGGAACAGCCAAACCCTGTTTCTTGGCTCTGCCTACCACAGTCTAATGTATTTGTGTCTTTACACTCTGACTGGAACAAACCAGTTAAACGAGGCAACCCAGAGAGATTCTAAGGTGATTACCAATTGCAGGTCTGGAATTTTACATAACAACTAGTTACTCCTCTGTGAATGGTGTTAGGTATATTGTTCTGATTAGATTGTCCGAGAGCAAGTATCAGTTCAGAGTCCATACCGTGTCACAACCACGGATTTGGCAGTGAAGCAGATACGGCAATTGCGTTCATGAATGTGCACGCGTTAACTAACTATTATTTTATTGTGACGACATTTAACTCCATTCATTCCGACGTTGTATTTTTCCAGATTGGCACACAGCAACGCTGCACTGCCTGATTGCATTCTGGCTTGCCTGAGCAATTGGACTGTCGAGTCAACTAACTCTGAAGACTAGCTATATTCGTTTTATTCTTATTTGTTATTTTTAGCCGCAGTGTAGGCTTCTTTTTCCATTTCAGAATTTTAGTTAACGTCCTTGTTTGGATTGCCATTTATTGTTTTCTTTTCCCCCTTTTAACACTGTTCACGTTAAAGTCCATGAAATACTGAACCGCTTCATTTTCCCTCATTCTGCACTTGTACAAATTCTGAACTGGGCGACAATTTCTCATAGAATACAATGTCAAACAGTACGAAAACAAAATCAGCAAGTTGAACCATTGAATCCATAGAAATATATTATACTGACTTGTAATATATAATATTTTGGATCTGAAGGAATCCTACTGCAATTTTCCGTTAAGTAAAAAACAGGACTGAATTAATGCTCTAACGTACAAACCAGTTTACAGTATTATATGGGGTATTTACGTCATTGTTGCATTAGTGAAGCTTCCTGCTCCCACTCTTATCGAGATTCCCCCAAAAGAAGGAACACATATCCCAATTTTTCCAATGATTTATTCATTCTGAGTAACGACGGGTCAGCCATCACACACTGGTTATTGCTACGATGTAAATTCGCTCCCGCGTTTGTCAAATTCATGTTGAGTGCGACAATGTATGGCCGCATGAACTCCTTTCTGCAGGAGACCGTTAACTTATGTCAGCGCTATCAGTTTAAAGACAACCACCAACTCCTGAATCGTCACCTGTTCAAACAAATATTCTTGCCCTCAGTCAGTTAACAAACACGTTGAAGTGATACTCTCACGTGATTTACTCAAGGTGCTGACAGCAATGAATTTATTCACCAATAGCTACTACTATTCATAATGCAGTTTTTAATCTGTCATATAGAATGATTTGATTGCACCGAATCTATTACGGTATGGCTAGTGAAAAGGAGAGTGTTGAGTTCAGTTTAAACCGCTTATGATGAAGTATAATTAAAAAGAGGAGAGGTGGCTGCCTCTAAGGCGGTAAAATTATAATGATACAGCAAGTGAGCCTATGTATATTTGACCCGTGACATCTTAAACCTTTCTTCATGAATTTGTCACCTATTACATTTGCACATGTGATCTATTCTGCATTCGAAGAATGTTTCTATTTGGTTAATGGCGGAGAGGAGCAGAACAATGAGATCTTGGGATCTCATCTGCTGTTGCATTCCTCCACCGGTTTGAGCATGCTCTTCAGTCGCTGCTGTCTTCGGGAAGGAGACGGAGGATCCTGAATCAACACGCAGCCAGTTTCAGCACGAGTTATTCCCCTTCAACTGTCAGCTTCCTGAAGCAGCGGTTACAACTTCACTCACCTGAGCACTCATCTGATTCCAGAATCTACAGACTGACTTCCTATGAGTCTACAACTTATGCTTTTAGATTAATTAGTTCATTAAGTACTTTATATTTATATATACTCTATTTATCTACCTATTCATTCATTCTATTTGTCTATTAATTTATTTATCTATCCATGAATGTGTCCATCTATCGTCTCCTCACTAAAGATTTAATTATTTTATTTGCCATTTAGTTGTTCATATTTTTTTGAATAGTTGCCAGTTTGTCTTCTTTTGCACGTCAGTTGCCTGACAGTATTTCATTGATTCCGTTGTAGGCTGTACTGCTGTTCTGTACTACGTACTGCTGTAAATACCTCTGAATACTGTGAAGGAATAGATATTGCGAAATTTTCTATCTCAATATTAAACGCTTATACCATTCCCAACAAGTATTTCACGTTGACGCCGTGGTTCTACTGTGCCCAAATGATTCGGTATATGCGTTGGTGTCGGACGTTCGTGATCCAGTATTGTTGTGTAAACCGGTGACAAGGTAGTGACACCCAAATAAGCTTTGATTCATTGAGCAGGCAGGAATAACTCCTGCATAGGTTTTTAGGCTCCAACTGTGCAATATCCTTTTACATGTCTTGGACGATATATGCATAATATCTGCAAGCCTGCCTAAAGTTGTAAGCCGGTTGGCGTTGTGGATTGTGAGGAAGTTGATAGATTCTTGATTGGTCAGGGAATAAAGTGTACGGGGAGGAGCGGAGAGGAATATTTGATCAGTCACGACGAAATGGCGGAGCAGACTCAATCAGCCTAATGGCCTAACTCTGCTCCTGTATCATCAGGTCTAACTATTGAATAATCATCTATCTAAATAAGATTTCTCGTGCAAAGTCAGTTCATTAGCATGTTCAGATGATTCCCTCTCAGGTGATTTACTCACGGTGCTGACGGCAATGAATTAATGCACAAGTATCTTCAATGGCGAATTCATTGCTGTTGATATGTTGTAGAACTTTTGAATATATCTGGCAGAATTATTGGATTGTAGCCGAATATGTGAAGGAATGTCCCAGTGAAATGTAATCTTTCAATTATCATTCAAATCATACATAAATACTGTGGAATAAGACAACGTTTATCTGGGGATAGGATACAAAACATTCAGAACAGCACACAAACTGGAAAATAGCGAGTAACGTTGAAAAAGCATGTTGTATAATTCAAAAAAAGCGAGCAAAAATAACATAAATAACACACACACACTCACATACATGTGTGTGTGTATATATATATATACAGATATTGGTAAAGGGAGTTTCTTCGTTTTCTTTGTTAATCAAAATGGCCTTTTGCTTTGTTAAAAGTAGGAATGCTTTATTATGACAGAGTGTTGGAAGCTTGCTTGGGTTAAAATTCACTGATACTGTGAATTGTATTCATTTGTTAACCAATTGGGATTAATATTATTATTTCTCTTCTGAGTCTGTAAGCTATTGTTGGCGGGGAATTCGGGAATTGGGGAGTCGGCGCGAGGGGATAAGAGAGAGAGGACGCTATGCTGTAAACTGGGCGAGGAATGGGCCCCTAGCGGGGGTCCGAGGACAGGAGATACTACGAGGAGAGGAGACGAGGAAGGATATGCTTGGTTGACCACTTCGGGTGGTCCTGAGTTGCGAGTCGAGGAGTTCCGAAAGGATCGAATGGTGGCCAGAAGACTTCGGTAATTGAGCTCTAAAGTTTGTGCACGAAGTGGTTTGGACTTTGATAAGTTTGGCGCATTTTCTTTATTTTCTTTCCCTTCATATATATTGTATCGTTATTAATCACTTAGTTATAGTATCCTTTATAAATTGTAAACATCTAATTGCATATAGTGTCCTGTCTGTTTTTTGGCTAGGCGGGGACATTACACAACATCCGCACAAGCTGATTACCTAGTTAAGCGCGGCCGAAGGCTGCTCCCCCTAGACGAGAACGAGCTGAGCGAGCCTGAGGCGACCCAGGGGGTTACATATATTTACATATACACACACACACACACACACACACACACACACACACACACACACACACACACACACACACACACACACACACACACACACACACACACACAAACACACGTACATATGTACGTATGTATATAAATAAGACTCTGATTGATAATGTCATGCAATCGATGGTCCAGTCAGCAGTCTTTCATTCCACCTCTCCAGCAGGGGAGGGCAGCACGACTGAAGAGGCCAGGCCCCAGCTGAGTGTGGAGACAATGATGCAGAGATTCCACGTCCTTCACCTGGTGTGCAGCAGCAGGCAAGCCCAAGGCTTGATGCCCAGTTCATGCTGCAACCGAGTCTATATAGCTCCCATGTCAGCTCTCCCACCACCAGACAAGGATAGCAGTCCTGCAGCAACTTCCATTATCAAGGTCCAACAGGCTGTTGTGATCGTACGTGAAATGTACGAGACAATCTCCTACGGTACAACTGCCCCAAGTTCGATCCTTCTGAGTAGCAGGCCTAAAGGTATGCTCCGACATTCCCGCGGAACCCTCAAATATTTGTCTTCTTTGACATCTCAGCCGGCTCCTTCCCCCCACGTCACGACCGACCCTGTCAACACCTCGGCCGGCTCCTACAGCATCAGTCCAGCTACTCCGATCAATGAGAATTTTACTGATGGAGCAGACTTACAGTTCCTTAAGTTCCTGGAGTTCAATTGCCTTTGTATGAAGAAATAATTCTTACAAAGAAATAGTTGCCACCCCGAGAGGCCATGTATTTGCACACACCGCCATCTATACTGGGAGTCTTCCATCTTTTTGTCCTGCCTATACGGAAGAACAATTATAAGAGGGGTGAGGCAAGGTAGTAAAACAATAATGATATGGCATGTGAAGGTATGTCATTTGACAACTTAATAATAATTTATTAATTAATTTTTCACCAAAACAATATGTACTTGAGCAGGACACACTGTTCAACAAGTTGATTATATTTGGACCCACACTGCCATACATCCATCTATCTATTTATTATCTATTTAGTTACGTGTTTATTTGTTTACTTAATTATTTTATATTTATCTACCTATCTATCTATCTATCTATCTATCTATCTATCTATCTATCTATCTATCTATCTATCTATCTATCTGTCCACTGGTCTATCAAGCAGCCAATCTATTTATTTATTTTCCAATAACTTTTTTTTAGTATTTCTGCAGTTTGACTTATGCTGCTGGTGTTTTTGAGAGGCTTTCATTGATTCTATTATATTTCATTGTTCTGTTGTGAACGCCCATTAATATCATGAATGAGTGTATTTGGCGATGGCCATCTCCTACTAATTCGCATTCCCTGGAGATTCTCCATTGTAAAGTCTTAGTCCATTCCCAGGAAATACTTCACCAAGACCTGTTATGGCATTTGAACATACGTCATTTTGATAACATGATAATAATATTTTTTCTGGAATTTGTCACCGAAGTAATAGGTACATGACCTGAAGTCTAAGTTTACGTTGATTATATTTGGACCCACACTGCGATCTATGCATCTATATATTGATTTATTATCTGTTTTATTATGTGTCTCATTCTTTATTTATTTATTTTCTATTTATCTTTCTATCAACCTATCTGTCCACCTATGTATAGAACATAGAATAGTACAGCACATTACAGGCCCTTCCGCACACAATGTTGTGCCGACCCTTAAACCCTGCCTCCCATATAATCCTCCAGCTTAAATTCCTCCATATACCTGTCTAGTCCTCTCCTAAACTTCACGAGTGTATCTGCCTCCACCACAGACACAGCCAGTACATTCCACGCACCATCCACTCTCTGAGTGAAAAACCTTCCTCTAATATACCCCTTGAACTTCCCTCCTCTTATCTTAAAGCCAGGTCCTCTTGTACTGATCAGTGGTGGCCTGGGGAAGAGATGCTGGCTGTCCACTCTGTCTATTCCACTTAATTCCTTGTACACCTCTATCATGTCTCCTCTCATCCTCCCTCTCTCCAAAGAGTAAAGCCCTAGTTCCCTTAATCTCTGATCATAATCCATGCTCTCTAAAACAGGCAGCATCCTGGTAAAACTTATCTGTACCCTTTCCAATGCTTCCACATCCTTCCTATAGTGAGGCGACCAGAACTGGACACAGTACTCCAAGTGTGGCCTAACTAGAGTTTTATTGAGCTGCATCATTACATCGCGTCTCTTAAACTCTATCCTTCGACTTATGAAAGCTAACACCCCATAAGCTTTCTTAACTACCCTATCTACCTGTGAGGCAACTTTCAGGGATCTGTGGACATGTACCCCCAGATCTCTCTGCCCCTCCACACTACCAAGTATCCTACCATTTACTTTGTACTCTGCCTTGGGGTTTGTCCTTCCAAAGTGTACCACCTCACACTTCTCCGGGTTGAAATCCATCTGCCACTTCTCAGCCCATTTCTGCATCATTTCAATGTCTCTCTGCAATCTTCGACAATCCTCTACACTATGTACAAAACCACTAACCATTGTGTCGTCTGCAAAATTGCCAACCCACCCTTCTACCCCCACATCCAGGTCATTAATAAAAGTCACAAAAAGTAGAGATCCCAGAACAGGTCCTTGTGGGACACCACTGGTCACAACCCTCCAATCTGAATGTACGCCCTCCACCACGACCTTCTGCAGGCAAGCCAATTCTCTATCCACCCGGCCAAACTTCCCTGGATCCCATGCCTTCTGATTTTCTGAATAAGCCTACCATGTGGAACCTTGTCAAATGCCTTACTAAAATCCATGTAGATCACATCCACTGCATGACTCTCATCTACATGCCTGGTCACCTCCTCAAAGAACTCTATCAAGCTTGTTAGGCACGATCTGCCATTCACAAAGCCATGCTGACTGTCCCTGATCAGACCATGATTCTCTAAATGCCCATCGATCCTATCTCTAAGAATCTTTTCCATCAGCTTCCCCACCACAGACGTAAGGCTCACTGGACTGTAATTATCTGGACTATCCGTACTACCTTTTTTGAACAAGGGGACAACATTCGCCTCCCTCCAATCCTCCGGTACCATTCCCGTGGACAACGAGGACATAAAGATCCTAGCCAAAGCTTCAGCAGTCTCTTCCCTTGCCTCGTGGAGCAGCCTGGAGAATATTCTATCAGGCCCCGGGGACTTATCCATCCTAATGTATTTTAACAACTCCAACACCTCCTCTCCCTTAATATCAACATTCTTCAGAACATCAACCTCTCTCATATTGTCCTCACCGTCATCGAGTTCGCCCTCAGTGGTGAATACCGAAGAGAAGTATTCACTGAGGACCTCGGTCACTTCCATAACCTCCAGGCACATCTTTCTACTTTTATCTCTAATCGGTCCAACCTTCACTCCTGTCATCCTTTTGTTCTTCACATAACTGAAGAATGTCTTGGGGTTTTCCTTTACCCTACTCGCCAAGGCCTTTTCATGACCCCCTTCTGGCTCTTCTCATCCCCTTCTTAAGCTCCTTTCTTGCCACCCTATATTCCTCAATAGACCCATTTTGTCCTTGCTTCCTCAACCTCATGTATGCTGCCTTCTTCCATCTGACTAGATTTCCACTTCACTTGTCACCCATGTTTCCTTCACCCTACCATTCTTTATCTTCCTCACCAGGACAAACTTATCCCTAACATCCTGCAAGAGATCCTTAAACATCGACCACATGTCCATAGTAAATTTCCCTGAAAAAAATATCATCCCAGTTTACACCCGCAAGTTCTAGCCTTATAACCTCGTAATTTGCCCTTCCCCAATTAAAAAAAATTCCTGCCCTCTCTGATTCTATCTTTTTCCATGATAATGCTAAAGGTCAGGGAGCGGAGATGACTGTCCGCCAGATGCTCACCCACTGACAGATCTGTGACCTGACCCGGTTCGTTACCTAATAGAAGATTTAGTATGGCATTCCCCCGAGTCACCCTGTCAACATACTGTGACAGGAATCCATCCTGGACACACTTAACAAACTCTGCCCCAGCTAAACCCTTGGAACTAATCAAGAGACAATCAATATTAGGGAAGTTAAAGTCACCCATGATAACAACTCTGTTATTTTTGCACATTTCCAAAATCTGCTTCCCAATCTGCTCCTCGGTATCTCTGCTGCTACCAGGCAGGCCTATGGAATACCCCAGTAGAGTAACGGCTCCCTTCCCGTTCCTGACTTCAAACCATACTGACTCAAAAGAGGATCCTGCTTCATTACCCACCCTTTCTGCAGCTCTAATGGTATCCCTGACTAGTAATACCACACTTTCTCCGCTCCTCCCCACTCTCTATCCCTTTTAAAGCACTGAAATCCAGGAATATTGAGGATCCATTCCTGCCCTGATGCCAGCCAAGTCTCCGTAATGGCCACTACAACATAATTCCATGTATGTATCCAAGCTCTTAGTTCATCACCTTTGTTCCTGATGCTTCTTGCCTTGAAGTAAACACACTTTAGCCCTTCTGCCTTACTACCTTTACACCCTTTATTCTGCTGCTCTTTCCTCAAATCCTCTCTATATGTTAGATCTGGCTTTACTCCATGCACTTCTTTCACTGCTCTTCGCTCCGGGTCCCATCCCCCTTGCAAATTAGCTTAAACCCTCTCGAACCGTGCTAGCAAATCTTTCAGCAAGTCTCTGTCTTCCTCTCGAGTCCAGGTGCAACCAATCCAATCTGTACAGGTCCCATCTTCCCCAGAAGATATACCAATGGTCCAAAAATCTAAAGCCCTGCCCCTTGCATCAACTCCTCAGCCACGCATTCAACTGCCATCTCCTCCAATTCTTACTATCACTATCACGTATCTCGATATGAATGTATTTATTTATTTACCATTAACACATTTTTGGTGTTTGTACAGTTTGTCTTCTTATGCTGCTACTGTTTGTGAGTAGTTCTCATTGTTTCTATTGTATTTCATTGTTGCATTGTGAAGGTCCTTGAATCCCGTGAATGTGTGTGATTTTGGCGACGTCCATCTCAGATTAATTCGCATTCGCAGGACATTACCTGTTGTTAGGTATTAGTTCATTCCCAGGAAGTATTTCACCAAGACCTGTAATTCTACCTTCCGAAAATTATTGTCCAGGTGAGCTGATGCAGAACGTTCAGATACGAGGACTGTTGGTTTAACTAGGAACAAGGTAGTGATCCCGTTAGCAGGCAGTGATAATCCAAGTCAAGTCAAGTCAAGGTTATGGTAATTTAACTATATAGATATATATATATAACCAAATCAGCCAACATTTCTCCGGCCCATGGTGTAAAGAGTAAAATGTACAACAACATATACCACTCAATAACTTAAAAACACTGCAATTTAAATATCGAATTGAAATATGCATAGATAAACAAAGTAAAGTGTATAAATTACATACTGTAGGGCACAATGCAAATTATCTGGTGACACTTTGAATGCGATGCGGCGGTAAGTTCAGTAATCAAAGGCTCGAAGGAAGAAGCTGTTCACCATCTCATTCTAGATTTTATTCATTGGAAATCTCTTGCCTGGTGGTAGAATGTCAAAGAGGCTGCTGGATGGAGGAGTGGGATCCTTGATAATACTGAGCGTTCTGCGGAAACATTGCTCCCAATCAATATTGGTTGCTGGTGGTTGGTGGGGAGTCCACTGTTAACCTCTCGGCAACTCTTACTGTTCCTTTGTAGGGACTTCACGTCTGATAGTCTGCTGCTCCTACATCTATTGCAGATGCAGCTTTTCAGGATGCTCTTAGTGGTGGTTCTGTAAAATACAATTGAGATGTAAGGGGAGTATGTGCCATTTTATTCAGAGAGAAAAACTGAGGGACCTGTTGACGACGTCCATGATGTCAGAACCAAGGAAATAGGTGCATTTCATGGAACAGCCGTGTCTGCGAAGACTGGGATGGTCCTTCTGACCTTCCTAATGTCTGCAACCATTTCCTTAAAACCAAGTCGTACAGTGGATCTAAGACCCCAACTGTACAATACCTGTGCACCAAATTTAAATGATACATGCTTAATGTCTGCAGACCGGCATAAATTTCGAAGCCTGTTGGCGATATGGATTGTGAGGATGACGTAGGTGGTTTTGGAATTGATCACCTCAGAATCAGGTTCAAAATGTCTTGAAATTTGTTGATTTGGTGCAGCAGTGCATTACAATACTATCTATAAAAACTATAATTTAGACTATATTGAAAAGCAGAAGTGAATGAAGTAAAAATCAATGGCACCAGAATTTATTCATTTTTGCTTAGTAAAATAGCTAGTAAATGCAGTCATGGGATACTTCAGTGTCTTCTTCAACTCCTCTCTGAAGTGAGCCTGGGTTACCGCGTAAATGAAAGAATTCGTGCAGAAACTCAGGTTTGAAAGCATGTTACCGTTCTCTTGGAAAATGCAGCGTGGGTCCCCGAAATTGAATCCTGATATATAAGAACCGCCTTTAATCCGCACGTAGACAAAATTAATGACATATGTAATCCACAGGAACAGAAAACTGGTAGAGACAGTGAAAAGTAATATCATGGACTCTTTCCGCTTTTTCGCTTCTGCATCTTCGAGATTCTTCCCCTCTTTCTCACCCGGAAGTCCTCTGCGGACTCTGTTCGATACCAAAATGTGTCTAATGGTCAGAACATTGAACAGCAGGATCAGGAGAAAAGGGACGCAAGGCATTAAAAGGCGGTCCAACCATCCATACGCTTTCCAGACTGATTGAGTGAAGAAACTTGGTTTATAATCACAAAACCAGGGCACGCCATCTAGTATATACAAGGGCTGATATACAAAGTAATAAGGTACATTCTTCACAGTTGCCAGAAAGCAGACAACAAATATAACAACAACAGCAGATTTCTCATTGCAAAATCTCTTTTTCAGCTTCAGACAACAAATAGCAACAAACTGGTGGAACGTGAAAGCGACCGTCAACCACACCGAGCAATCACAGCTGAAATAAATCAGCACACTGACGAAACTGCAGGCAGGAGTGGTGGAGAGCAAACTGCTCACGAAAAAAAATACCGTTTATTCGATTCATAATCACGGCAATGACAATGACCAGCAGATCCGTCACCGCCATTGCCACCAGGTAATAAGTGACGCATTTGGAGAGACCGCATCTTCCCCGTGACAGGACCACAACTGCTGCCAAGTTCATGTTAAGGGAAAAAGAAGAACGGTTCAAGATTGAATGTTTGAAGTCTCAGTACAGATGGGAATTCATGAGGACTTTATAAATGACGCTATAAGGGTAAAAATAAAATTCACTCGAGTAATTCCTAATATTGTAGCACGGTACAAGGTAGGAACGGGTCGACTGGGCCCATGGAAGGGTTTTGGATTTTTAGTTCTGTATCTTCGATTATGAGAAATGGAAGCAAGAGTTTATCCTTAAATGTTCAGTAAAAATGGCCAATAGCTCAGTATCATGTATACTTTGTTCATCAACGTTACATCTTTGTACAAATCCGATATTTTCTTTCTGTCTTTGAAAAGTATATTGAACGGATCTATTTAAATTGCTTCTTGTCTGTAACCAGTATTATCGTGAGATAGATGTCCGTGCTCTATCGCGTTTAATCTGGGTGCTGCCAAGAAAACAGTCAACCCGCATCTTCAGGTTTAAATGAGGAAATGACGTTTCTGAAGAAAATAACACAAGCATCGCCGTTCTAAAGAAGTTCAATGGCATGTTCGCTGGTTGGATGCTAAAACACTCACATAGCTGATAATGTCAGCTCTGCATAAACTAAACCTTCTGGCGTCCTCTAATGCCACGATGAGGCCAGATTCAAGCAACAACTTATATTGTGTCTGTGTATTCACCAACCTGATGGCATGAACATCGATTTCTTGTTCTTCCCATTCCCGGTTCCCTCTCTCACATCATCTCCTTACCTGCCCATCTACTGCCTCTGCTGCTCCTCCCCCTTCCTTTTCTGTTGGATGGTCGTCTAGACTCTCCTATCAAATTCCCCCGACCCCAGCCTTTTTGCTCTTTTACCCATCAGCTTCCGTTCCCTTCACATGTGCTCTCCTCTCTTTGGGCTTCACCTTTAACCTACCTTCTTCCTGCCCTCCTCCCATCTTGACCTAACGTCTCATCTTTTTGTTCCCGGTCCTAATGAAGGTACTCGGTCCGAAATGTCGACTGCTTATTCCTTTCCGTAGATGCTACTTGGCATTCTCAGATCGTCCATCATTTAGCGTCTGTTGCATAAACTAAATGTCTAGAATGTTACAGCAGCCTGGCATATATATAAAACATTAATTAAAAAGGCACCAAAAATAAATTGTAATACGTTCCAGTATAGTACAGTCACAATATATATAGATTATATTTGCTTGTTATATTGCTTGATCTGCAATAATGCAGCGAAGCGTCATGCACGTTATCAGATACATCTATTACTGCCAATGTTAAATTACACATTACACTATTAAATAAAGATTAGACATTTAACGTGGACACATATATTCAAGTCATTTTATTTCTTGAGATAAAATCTGCAGCATTTCAAGGAAAAAAACATTATTTGCTCAGAGCGTTGTCAAAGAATATCAGTTAGAATCACCATTGGACACTGATCTGTAAATATAGCAAGTTTGCCACACATATTTTTAGTTGTAATTGTTCACTTACAACCAGCACTGCTGAAACGAAGCAGTGGAAGTAGGTATCAAACATCTCTGGAATTACTATAAACAAGGTACAGTAGATGATTGAGGATGCACAACTTATAGGGAAAACCAATGATGGCAAGAAAAGGATAGTAAATGGCATATAGCAGTCCTCTTGCAGGGGCGTGCATTCTCTGCGCAAATAGTTCTAGTTTCTGCTTTTCTCCAGCTGTTATATTTTGCTCGGGATTCCCCAGTGAGTCAATTATCTGCATGTTTGTAACGAGCCAAAAGTAAATAATTTGCCTGATCGTTGAACGAGTAACGCGAGGATCCTTGGTAATACTAAGGGCCTTGCGTACGCAAAAGTCCCGATAAAAGTCACTGATGGAAAGTAAGCAACCCGCTATTATCCTTTCTGCTGTTCTCATAATTCTTTGCAGGGACTTCCTGTCCGATGGTATGGTGCTCTCATACCTGATGGACATACAACCTTTAAGAACGCTCTCATGTATCGGCTGTGCCTTTTTCTTCAGGGAAGTGATGTTATCAGTGATGTGATCTTGGTGTACTTTTCGGAGGAGCCGTGTCTGCAAAGACGGGAACGATTGTTCCCAGACATTCCAAATTGCACAATCATCTATTTCAACCGGACTCGTACATCGGCTCTAAGACCCCAACTGTCCAATACCTATATACATGCCTGCATAAATATCAAAGCTGATTGGCGATGCGGATTGTAAGGATTGACGTAGGAAGTTTTCGATTGATAATCTCAAAATCTGAATCAGATTTAATATACAGCATCCCCACCCTTACCAACATTCTCATTCCCGTTTTCCCTCTGATCAATTTGGCTTACCTGCCAATGCTCTTCCTCAGGCACGCCTCCCCTTCCCTTTCTTTGATTGTCTTCTTCCGTCCCCGATCAGATTACTCATTGTCCGGTTTTTTTATCTCTTTCACCTATCAGTTTTCCAGTTCTTGATTTGAATCCGCTCCCTCTCTCACTTTCATCTACTACCTACCCCATGCATCTTTTATTCCCTCTCCCCACATTCTTGCCCTTTTTTCTCATCCTTTTGTCAGCCCTGATGAAGCGTCTCAGTCCAAAACGTCGACTGTTTACTTATTTTCATAGATTCTGCCTGGTCTGCTGTGATCCCCCAGCATTTTGTGTGTGTGGCATAAGCTAAATCTAGTCTGGAATTTTAGCGCTGGCTGGCAGAATAAGCAACTATTATGTAAAAAGGCACCAATGTATATTGTAATACGTTCCAGCAGGGCACAACTACAAAGATAGATACACTTGCTGTGAAGCCGCTCTGTAATAGAAACAATGGCAAATAGTATTAGAAAAAAATTAGCATATCGAGCCTTTAAATCCATTGCAGAATATTATACTGAAATGAAGCTAGTACAGAACAGGAACAGTACAGATCTCGAAAGGCCGATTGGTCTACCTCGATAATACACCGGCGACTTCCTGTATTCTCTCAGATTGACCATTGAATGTAAGACATCTCCCGTCACGTTTAATGTTGGTGCTGCCCTCCAGTGTTGATTTGATGGAAGACAAGAGGATTTTGTTCGTCTGCAGCGCACTTGCGTTGGACGACATTTAAAATATATTTTTGCAACCATATCTCAATGATATTTGCTGTGTGTGCTGTGTTCTGTGAGAGGATGTTGATACTGCGTTTTGCACCTTGGATCTAGTGGAACCAAGATTAAGGGCAACAATAGACAATAGACAGTAGGTGCAGGTGTAGGCCATTCGGTCCTTCTAGCCAGCATCGCCTTTCACTGTGATCATGGCTGATCATACACAATCAGTAACCACTTTCTGCCCTCTCCCCATATCCCTTGACCCCGCTATCTACCAGAGCTCTATCTAACTCTCTCTTGAATACATCCAGAGACTTGGCCTCCACTGCCTTCTGGGGTTAGCATTCCACGGATCCACCACTCTCTGGGTGAAAAGGTTTTTCCGCATCTCTGTTCTAAATGGCCTACCCCTTATTCTTAACTGTGGCCTCTAGTTCAGGACTCACGCATCAGCGGGAACATGCTTCTTGCCTGCAGTGTGTCCAATCCCTTAATAATCTTATATGTTTCTATCAGATCATCCATCTAAAATCCAGAGTATACAAGCCCAGTCGCTCCAATCGTTCAACATATGACAGTCCCGCCATTCCGGGAATTAACCTTGTGAACCTACGCTGCACTCCCTCAATAGCAAGAACGTCCTTCTTAAAATTTACAGAACAAAACTGCACACAATACTCCAGGTGGGTTCTCACCAGGGCTCTGTACAGATGCAGAAGGACATCTTTACTCCTATACTCAATTCCTCTTGTTATAAAAGCCAGCATGCCGTTAGCTTTCTTCAGTGCCTGCGGTACCTGCATGCTTGCTTTCATTGACAGATGTACAAGAACACCTAGATCTCATAGTACTTCCCCTTTTCCTAACTTGACTCCATTTAGATAGTAATCTGCCTTCCTGTTCTTGCCACCAAAGTGGATAACCTCACATTTATCCACATTAATCTGCATCTGCCATACATTTGCCCACTCACCCAACCTGTCCAAGTCACAATGCGTTCTCATAACATCCTCCTAGCATTTCACTCTGCCACCCAGCTTTGTGTCATCAGCAAATTTGCTAATGTTACTTTTAATCCCTTCATCTAAATCATTAATGTATATTGTAAAAAGCTGCGGTCGCAGCACAGAAGCGGTACCCCCCTGGTCACAGTCTGCAATTCCGAAAGGGACCCGTTAATCACTATTCTTTGTTTCTTGTCAGCCAGCCAATTTTCAATCCATGTCAGTACTCAGCCCCCAATACCATGTGCCCTAATTTTGCCCACTAATCTCCTATGTGGGACTTTATCAAAAGCTTTCTGGAAGTCCAGGTACACTACATCCTCTGGCTTTCCCTTGTCCATTTTCATAGTTACATCCTCAAACAACTCCAGAAGATTGGTTAAGCATGATTTTTCTTTCATAAATCTATGCTGACTCGGACTGATCCTTCTACTCTTATCCAAATGTGTCGTAATTTCCTCTTTTATAATTGACTTCAGCATCTTTCCCACCACTGACGTCAGGCTAACCGGTCTATAATTCCCTGTTTTTTCTCTCCCTCCTTTCTTGAAAAGTGGGACAACATTAGCCACCCTCCAATCAGCAGGAACATTTGAGCTCGAACTGGAACCGAATTAATATTAGCCAGTCAGTAGATCAGAGCTGGAACTTCCATCCAGCATCTTTTGACCTCTTTATCCTGGCATCAGCGAAGCTTCCGACTCCCACTCTGGCCCAGATTCCCACAAAGCAAAAAGGAGGACATGTCCTGAGTAACGACAGTCTATGCACCGCCCTTTTGTTATTTTTACTCCGTCGATTCGTACCTGCCTTTTTCAAGTTCATACTGTCTGTGAAACTGCATTACGGCATTAACGCCTTTCTTCAGGAGAATGTTAACAAAATTACCTCTAATATATGCCACCATAATACGATAAGCAACCGTCACCGTTTTAATTGATTCTATTTTATTTCTTTGCTCTACTGTAAAAGCATTTCAATGCTGTGAAGGAGTGTATTTTGCCCAGGGAAGTTCCATTCCCTGTCAATGTCCTCAGTAAGATCTTGAATTATTGTCAAGAAAAATTTCATGTTAACGCCGTGATTCTTCTATCCCCAAATTAAACTCTACCTGAGTCGGTGCAGAACGTTGAGGATCCGGGATTTCTGCGTTAACTGGTTACAAAATAGTCACTCTCAAATTAGCATTGATAACGTAAGCAGGCAGGAATAACTCCTACATCTGTTCTTTGGGCCCAACTGTACAATATCTGTATACATATCTCGGACGATATACACGTAGTATCTGCAAGCTGGCCTATGTTGAAAGCCGGTGGCAGTGTGCATGTGAGGATGACATCGAAAATTTTCCAACTGATGATCAGAGTCCGGTATATTATGTCGTGATTTTTTTTTTGTTTTCCGGCAGCAGATGCACAAAAATAAAACTTTAAATTACAACATGTTAAAAGGGAAAAATGAATAAAGCATATATTAAAGATAACGAGAAAATATATACTTTAATATTTTTAAACAGCTAAAAACTACACGCATGGAATACTTCAGTACCTTCTTCAGCTCCTTTCTGAATTTGCCTGGGTCACCGTGTCAATAAAGGATTTCGTGCAGAAACTCAGGTTGGCGCCCTCTTGGAGAATGGAGTGTGTATTTCCGAAATCGAACCTCTGACATAAGAAACGCCTTTAGTATGCATGTATACAAAATTAACCACGTACGTAATTCTCAGAACGGAAAACAGGCGGAGATGGTGAAAAGTCGTATCATGTGTTTTTTTCCGAATTTCCGTCTCTGCATATTTGAGATTCTTTCCCCCTTGCCCGAAGTCCACTGTGGACCCTGTTGGGACGAAAATTTGCCTGATCATCAGAACATTGAATAGCAGGATGAGAAGTAAATGGAGGCACCGTGATTAATGGAGGTCCAACCAGTCATACGGTATGCAGATTGGTTCAGTGAAGAAGCTTCATTTAACATTACAAAACCAGGGAACACCGTCTAGTATATACAACGGTTTTTACGTAAAGAAACTGGTTATATTTGTCACTGTTGCCAGAAAACAGACAACAGATATAAGTGCAGCAGCGTATTCCTGATTGCAATGTCGCCTTTTCCGCTCCATATTACAACAGGCGACAAATAGCTCGAACGTGAATGCTACTGTCAGCCACACTGAGCAATCACTGGTTGCATATATCAGTAGTGTGCTGAGACTATAGGTGAGAGTGATGGAGAGCAAACTGTTTGCGAAGGAGACACCGGTTATTCGATTCCGTGACAATGACCAGCAGGTCTGCCACGGCCATTGCCACCGGGTAGTAAGTGGCAGGGTTGGAGAGACCGCACCTTCTTCACTGCCGCCATGTTCGCTGTTAAGGGAACAATACAACGGTTAGAGCTTGAATGTTCGAGTCGTAGAAAAGGAGCCTAAAAGAAACAACTAAGGATAAAACGAATACAGCGAGTCTTCAGAGTCAGTTTTCTCGTTAGTCCAATTGTTCAGACAAGGCAGAATGCAATCAGGCAGCGATGCGTAGCTGTGTGCAAGTCTGGAAAAATACAACGTCGGAATGAAAGGAGTTAAATTTTATCACAATGAAACAATAATTAACTAACACGTGCACATTCACGAGAGCAATTGTCGTATCAGCTGCGCTCGAAAATGAGCGGTTGGGGCATTAATCTCCATACTGTGACCTGCATCCTGGCACAAAATTCATCTGGCACAAAAGAGGGAGGAAATGAGCGTGGCAGTAGCTTTGGATGCAGAAAAAGCATTTGATAGATTGGAATGGGATTTTTTATTTAAGGTGTTGGAAAAATACGGGTTAGGAGTATCTTTTTATAAATCGAAGTATAACCTTAAATACTAGTCCCGAAGCTAAAGTAGCCAAATTTCAACACAATTTCAGTTAACAAGATCAACTATTCAATGTTGTCCACTATCACTTACTTTATTTGTATTGGCGATAGAACCGTTAGCTGAATTAATTAGAACTGACTCAGATATTATGGATTTCAGAGTTAAACGGGAGGAATATAAGATTAATCCATTTGCTGATGATGTTCCGATTTATCTAACAAACCCATTGCATTCGTTGCGTAAATTATCTTTTAGATTGGGAGAATATGGTAAAGTATCAGGGTATAAAATAAACTGGGATAAAAGTGACAAAATACCCCTTACAAAAGGAGATTATAGTCAATGTCGATTAGTAACTCAAATTAGATGGCCGATAAATGGTATAAAGTATTTAGCTATAAGATTTGATAAAGGTGTAAAGAATTTATATAAATTAAATTATTTACCATTATTGAAAAAAATCAAGAAGATCTTGATAAATGGATGATGTTACCAATAAAATTAGTAGGTAGAGTCAATGCTGTAAAATGAATATATTACAGTATTTAATTGAAGCGTTCCCAATATAATTGCCGCAGAAATTTTTGCAGAAGTTAAATAAATGTGTGAGGACGTTTCTTTGGAAAGGTAAGACATCAAGAATATCGATGGAAAAACTGACATGGAAATTTGACCTAGGAGGGTTACAACTTACAAACTTTTAGAATTCTTAGAAAGGAAACCAACTCAGATTTATTCCATCTTTTTCTTTGACGAAGATAAACTGGCATGGATCAGAATAGAGCTGGATAAAATAGGAGAAAATATACCAGATGATTTTGTTTATGAATGGGGATCTAAATGGATATGTGAAAAGAAAGAATCGCTTATATTAAAACATTTGATTGATTTATGGAATAAGACAAATGTTGATGATGAGATAACGAAATCTTTATTAGCAAAGAGAATCTAATTCAAAGTAGACATTCCTTTTACAATGGATAATCAACTTTTATATGAGTGGTTTCAAAAAGAGATTAGATATATAGGAGATTGTTTTGAAGAAGGTATATTGATGTCATTTGATAGATTAAAGAACAAATATAAAATATCAAATATCACTCTTCCGTTATTTACAATTAAGGGCTTTCTTAAGAGATAAACTAGGTCAAACAATGTTAATGCCGAAACCTAATGAAATCTAAATTTTAATACAAAAAGGATAAATTAAAAACATTACTTCTGGTATGTATAATTTGATTCAAAAACAGACACTTAAACATAAGGAATACATGTCAAGACAGAAAACGACAAATGGATTTGAATATTAAAATTGATGAAACAAGTTGGTCAAGACAATGTCTTGACAGTATGACAAATACAATAAATGTCCAACTTAAATTAGTACAATACAATTTTTAACATCAACTATATCTTAATCCTCAAAAAATAAATAGATTAAACCCAAATTTACCTGATAAATGTTTTCGATGATATCAAGATATTGGTATTTGATTACACTCTACCTGGTCTTGTTTAAAATTCAACCTTTTTGGATAAATTTAAGAGTTATATTGGAACAAATTATTAGAACACAACTTCCACATAACCCAATGTCATTTTTACTAGGTGATATTGAATGGATGAAACCGAAACATAAACTGAACAAATATTGGTAAGAATTTATAAAAATTGCATTGGCAGTAGCCAAAAAGGCTATCGCAGTTACTTGGAAATCGGATTCATACTTCAGTATGGACCGTTGAAATAATGAAATTTTGAGCTGCATTGCACCTGAAAAAATTGCTTATAATTTAAGCAATAAATATGACACATTTCTGAGAATTTGGCGCCCTTATTTACAACAGATTGGATTATATATATAGGTGCTCCGAAGATATTGTTATTGGACTTCTGGGGAAAGAAATAAATACATATATTAAAGTTATTTTGAATTATATGGAGCATGTGGGGATCTTCCGATATCCAGGCAGTCTTTCTTTCTTCTTTGGTTCTTTCTTTTTTTTTATTTTTCTTTTGATAGTGATGTTAAGGGGGGGGAGGGTTTAAGTGGAGGGGGGGGTTGATATCAGATTATTCTATTATACAAGGAGTGATTCTTATAACAATATATATCGATATGAGAGTCTACTCAACGTTTCGGAATGGAACCCTTCATCACTACTGGAAAAAAGTTGTGAAGATAGATCACGATGTTGAAAAGAGGGGAGGGCGAAGTACAAGGTAGAAGGTGACGTGGCAATCTGATGGAAGAGGTGTAGAAGAACAT